>NC_089016.1:17710645-18013106 GCF_963932015.1 Anas acuta
CACAGGCTTCACTTTCCATTTCTCTCCCCCGTCCCAGAGAGGGAGGGGGGAGGGTGAGCGAATGGCTGCGTGGTGTTTAGCTGCCGGCCGGGTCAAACCACGACAGTCCTTTTTGGCGCCCAACGTGGGGCTCGAACCCACGACCCTGAGATTAAGAGTCTCATGCTCTACCGACTGAGCTAGCCGGGCAATAATAAAAATCACATTTACATTACTTGGTTAAGACTAGCTGTTTACAGATTCTTCTACGACATACTGCAGACGCCAGTGCATTCCCTGGTCTAACCCAGCAAGCCTCATGTTATTACAGATTACTTTACAGACCACAGAGCCAGAGCAACTGAATATCAGCAAGATATGAGATCTATCCAAAGAAAGCAAGACAAGAAATCTACTGTAACCAAACTGAAATAAACCAAACAATTAAAGGGGAATGTTCTTGTTGTGGTTTAACCTGGCCAGCAGCTAAACACCACACAGCCATTCGCTCACCTTCCCCCCTCTCCCTCTCTGGGATGGGGGAGAGAAACAGGAAAGCAAAGCCTGTGGGTTGAGATAAAGACAGATACTTAAGACAAAAAAATAATAATAGCAATAAAAATAACAGTAATGATGATAATAGTACTACTAATAGTAATGTGTACAAAACAAGTGATGCACAATGAAATTGCTCACCACCCGCTGACCGATGCCCAGCCTATTCCCGAGTAGCACGGCCCTCCCACCCCCCGGCTAGCCACCCCTATATATTGATATATTGTTCAGCATGTCAGATGGGATGGAATACCCCCTTTGGCCACTTTGGGTCAGCTGTCCTGGGTCTGTCCCCTCCCAGCTCTTGCTGCATCCCTAGCCTGCCCACTGGCAGGACAGAGTGAGGAGCTGAAACGTCCTTGGCTTGGTGTAAGCACTGCTCTGCAACAATTAAACCATCAGCATGTTACAAGCACTCTTCTCATCCTAATCCAAAACATAGCACCCTACCAGCTACGAGGAGGAAAATTAACTCTGTTCTAACTGAAACCAGAACATATATCCACCCCTTATTCCATACGATTTATGTCATGCTCAGGTTACATTCTTTCCAATGCATTCTAATTAATCACCATTTTCATCTATGGTATATAGCAATCATGGTAGCGATGACATACAGTATTATATAATAATTAACATGATACAATTCAACTCATGGGCTATTCTCACCCAGTATTAAATCCCCTTGAGGTACACACCGGACCTCTCCGTTCTTTTGCATTACCCACCAAGTGCATCCAGGTCCCTGAGCAAAAGCAATCCCACGAATGGATTTGCCTTCTCCTGAGGCAGGAATAGCCCAGACTGTTTTACCCAGCACGTTTCTTACGTGCACTACAGGAATTTTATCCCCTTCCACAGTACATAACAGGTTTGATTGGGCAGGTCCAGCTTGGTTGGCAGATCCCCTAGTATTGACCAACCAGGTGGCCTTTGCCAAATGCGTATCCCAATTTTTGAATGTCCCAGCGCCCATTGCTTTCAGGGTAGTCTTTAACAGTCCATTGTATCGTTCAACTTTCCCGGAGGCTGGTGCATGATAGGGGATGTGATACACCCACTCAATATCATGCTCTTTGGCCCAAGTGCCTATAAGGTTGTTTCGGAAATGAGTCCCATTGTCTGACTCTATTCTTTCTGGGGTGCCATGTCGCCATAGGACTTGCTTTTCAAGGCCCAGGATAGTGTTCTGGGAGGTGGCATGGGGCACAGGATATGTTTCCAGCCATCCGGTAGTTGCTTCCACCATAAGTACGTGGCGCTTGCAGTTGCAGGTTTGAAGGAGTGTGATGTAATCAATCTGCCAGGCCTCTCCATATTTATATTTCAGCCATTGTCCTCCATACCAAAGAGGCTTTGACCGTTTCGCTTGCTTCATAGCAGCATGTCTCATAACCATGAATAACCTGTGCTATAGCGCCCATGGTCAGGTCCACCCCTCGATCACGAGCCCATCTGTATGTTGCATCTCTGCCTTGATGGCCTGAGGTGTCATGGGCCCATCGGGCTATAAATAATTCAGCTGCATGTTGCCAGTCCAGGTCCACCTGAGACACTTCAATCTTAGCAGCCTGATCCACCTGCTGGTTGTTTTGATGTTCTTCAGTAGCCCGATTCTTGGGCACATGAGCATCTACGTGGCGTACCTTTACAACCAGGTTCTCTACCTGGGCAACAATATCTTGCCACAATGCAGCAGCCCAGATGGATTTGCCCTTGTGCTGCCAGTTGTTCTGCTTCCATTGCTGTAACCACCCCCGCAGGGCATTTGCTACCATCCATGAATCAGTGTAGAGATAGAGAACTGGCCACTTCTCTCGTTCAGCAATATCTAAAGCCAGCTGAATGGCCTTCACTTCTGCCAACTGACTCGATTCACCTTCTCCCACAGAAGCTTCTGCAACTCATCTTGTAGGACTCTGTACATCAGTCTTCCATCTCCGATGCTTTCCCACAATACACCAGGACCCATCAGTGAACAGGGCATATTGCTTCTCATTTTCTGGTAGCTTGTTGTACAGTGGGGCTTCTTCAGCACAGACCACCTCCTCCTCTGATCATATCCCAAAGTATTTGCCTTCTGGCCAGTCCATGATCACTTCCAAGATTCCTGGGCGACTGGGGTTTCCTATTCGAGCCCACTGAGTAATCAGTGCAACCCACTTGCTCCATGTAGCATCAGTTGCATGATGTGTAGAGGGGACCCTTCCTTTGAACATCCAGCCCAGTACGGGCAGTCGGGGTGCCAGGAGGAGCTGCACTTCCACACCAACCACTTCCAAAGAAGATCGAACTCCCTCATATGCTGCTAATATCTCCTTTTCAGTTGGAGTGTAGCGGGCCTCAGATCCTCTGTATCCCCGACTCCAAAACCCCAAGGGTCGACCTCGAGTTTCCCCAGGCTCTTCCTGCCAGAGGCTCCAGGTGGGGCCGTTCTCCCCGGCTGCGGTGTAGAGCACATTCTTTACATCTGGTCCTGTTCAGACTGGCCCAAGGGCTACTGCATGAACTATGTCCTGCTTAATTTGTTGAAAGGCTTGTTGTTGCTCAGGGCCCCATTCAAACTCATTCTTCTTACGGGTTACTTGGTAGAGCGGGTTTACAATCAGACTGTAATTTGGGATGTGCATTCTCCAAAACCCCACAACACCTAGGAAAGTTTGTGTTTCTTTTTTGCTAGTTTGTGGAGACGTAGCTGTTGTTTTGTTGATCACATCCATTGGGATTTGATGACGTCCATCTTGCCATTTTATTCCTAAAAACTGGATCTCTCGTGCAGGTCCTTTGACTTTATTTTGCTTTATGGCAAAACTGGCCTTCAGAAGGATTTGGACTATTTTCTTCCCTTTCTCAAAAACTTCCTCTGCTGTGTCACCCCACACAATAATGTCATCGATGTACTGCAGGTGTTCAGGAGCTCCCCCTTGTTCCAGCGCAGACTGGATCAGTCCATGGCAAATAATAGGGCTGTGTTTCTACCCCTGGGGCAGCCGATTCCAAGTGTACTGGACTCCCCTCCAAGTGAAAGCAAATTGTGGCCTGCATGCTACTGCCAGAGGGGTGGAGAAAAATGCATTAGCGATATCAGTTGTGGCGTACCATTTGGCTGCCTTCGATTCCAGTTCGTACTGGAGTTCCAGCATGTCTGGCACTGCAGCACGTAGAGGTGGTGTGACTTCGTTCAGGCCACGATAGTCCACTGTTAGTCTCCACTCGCCATTAGACTTTCACACTGGCCATATGGGACTATTAAAAGGGGAATGAGTCTTGCTGATTGCTCCTTGGCTCTCCAGTTGACGAATTAGCTTATGGATGGGCATCAGGGAGTCTCGGTTGGTGCGATATTGTCACTGGTGCAGTTGTGGTAGCGATTGGCACCTGCTGTTCTTTGACCCTAATCAACCCCACAACAGAAGGGTCCTCTGAGAGACCAGGCAAGGTAGACAACTGTTTAGTGTCCTCTGTCTTTAAGGCAGCTAAGGTGGAGAGGTGCTCCAGGCACCGGAGCAGAAGTCCCCTGCGGCCTGTGATGAGGACCATGGTGAAGCAGTATGTCCCCCTGCAGCCCATGGAGTACCACGGTGGAGCAGGGTTCCACGCTGCAGCCCGTGGAGGAGACCACGGTGGAGCAGGTGGCCCTGCACCGATGGAGGCTGCCACCTGTGGAAGACCCCTGCCGGAGCAGATTCCGGGCCGGACCTGTAGCCCGTGGAGAGGAGACCACGCAGGAGCAGGTGACCTGGCAGGAGCTGCTGCCCGTAGGGGAGCCAGGTTGGAGCAGTTTTCTCCTGAGGGATGGACCCCGTGGTACGGACCCATATCTGGAGCAGTTCTGGAAGAGCTGCTGCCTGTGGGAAGCCCACGCCGGATCAGTTCATCAGGGACTGCATCCCATGGGAGGGACCCCACAGCACAGAGGATGAGAGTGACCGAGAAGGAGCGGCAGAGAAGAAGCGCTGTAGACTGACCATAACCCCCATTCCCCTGTTCCCCTGCGCTGCTCGGGGGGAGGAGGTGGAAGAGGGTGGATGGGGGGGGGAAGGTGCTTTTGGTTTCTTTCCTTTGTTTCTCACTTCTCTAGCTTGTTAGTAATGAGCAATAAATCTTACTATCTATCTTCTTATGCTGAGTCTGTTTTGCCCGTTGCAATAATTATTGCGTGATTTTCTCGTCCTTATCTCAATCCTTGAGCCCTTTTCACATATTTTCTCCCCATTCCTCTTTGAGGAGGGGGAGTGAGAGAGCGGCTGTGGTGGAGCTCAGCTGCCCACTCGAGCGGAACCACGACATTCTGCAATATAAGTGAGAAAGATGGGAGAGTTTTTTGCAATGACAGCTGGAATGTATTATCATTATTTTCTCATAAGAGTTAAGCAGATCTTATGGCCCCTAAGCTGAGACTCTTCTGACATTGGTAGGTCAGAAATAGCATGTCAGACAGTCTGGATTTGACCTGCCTGACCACCTACTGAGCTGCTGCATCTTCCAGGGAAGCCATCTCACTGTGCCTCTGCTCAAATTGCTTTTGTCTGGGTGGAGCCATCCCAAAGGCTCAGTGTCATAAGGAAAAAGTAAGGATAATATTTTATTGTAGGAACTCATTTTCTGACTTGGCATAGAGATTTCCATGTCTACTTTGCTCCTAGGAGACAAATATTTCCTAGGGTGGACTCTCCTGTTTCTACTTTTGACATCTGTAACAAGAGACTACTTGACATATTATGTTCATTTGAAGCCAGTATAAAACATTGGGTTTTCCCTTCCCATTTTTTCAGTCATTACATGGCCATCATGTATCTTTTTCAACATGATTATCATGATAAAGTATAGGAGTTTCCTTTTCTGTTGAAGTTAACAAAAACCCATATAACGCATTGTGCAGCTCCATTTGTCACATGCCGAGTCGCTGCCACATTACTGCTGGCAGATACAGGTTAATTCTCACTTTAAATCATTATCCTGTCATTATTTGCATTTTGAAGGCACTCCAGCTGTTGCAGGACCCAGAGCTCAGCCTCTCTTTCTCACACAGCTACACTTTCCTGGCTTGGTGCCCCCTGGTACCCATGGCACTGCCACCAGTGTCCTGGCACAGATCTGGAGCTGGGCTGGGGCTGGTGGCAGCCCTGCGCCAGGTGGAAACAATTATGGGAAAGAGTACTGGTCCACGCTGGATGAGTTACTGTTAATAGCTCCCAGATAAGCCAACTTAATAAAGCTGTGGCTTAATGAAACCACATTCCTTGCATCTTGCCTTTCATCCTGCCTGTCTGGGGCGATGCTATCGAGCAGCTACACAGGGCTGGGGGGCTGTGCCAGTGCACCACTGTGTGCTGGGCATGGGGGAGGGATAAGATCACCCATCTAGTCGATCAAGGGAAGCCAGTTGATGTGATCTTTTTGGACTTCATCAAAGCTTTTGATACGGTTTCCCATAGGATCCTACTGAACAAAATGTCCAGCATACAGCTAGACAAAAACATCATACGATGGGTGAGCAATTGGCTGACGGGTAGGACTCAAAGGGTTGTGGTAAATGGGGCCACATCAGGCTGGTGGCCAGTCACCAGTGGGGTCTCCCAAGGCTCCATATTAGGGCCAGTCCTCTTCAATGTTTTTTAAATGATTTTGACTAGAAGGTGTTCTGAGCAAATTTGCTGATGACACTAAACTGGGAGGAGCTGTTGACTCTGTTGAGGGTGGAAAGGCCTTGCAGAGAGATCTGGACAGATTGGAGAGCTGGGCAATCACCAACCGCATGAAGTTTAACAAGAGTAAGTGCTGGGTCCTTCACCTGGGACGGGGCAACCCTGGTTATACGTACAGACTGGGCAACGAGATACTGGATAGCAGCCCCTCAGAGAGGGGTCTAGGGGTTTTGGTTGATGGCAAGTTGAATATGAACCAGCAGTGTGCCCTGGCAGCCAGGAGGGCCAACCATATCCTGGGGTGCATCAAGCAAGGGAGTGGAGGGGTAGGCACCGATCTATTCTCTTTAGTTACCAGCAATACGACCCAAGGGAATGGAGTCAAGCTGCAACAGGGGAGGTTCAGGCCGGATATCAGGAAGAGGTTCTTCACCAAGAGGGTTGTCATGCACTGGAACAGGCTCCCCAGGGCTGTAATCACAGCACCAAGCCTGTCAGAGTTTAAGAAGCTTTTGGACTATGCTCTTAGTCACATGGTCTGAATTTTTGGGCAGACCTGTGTGGAGCCAGGAGTTGGACTCAGTGATCATTATTGGTCCCTTCTAACTTGGGATATTCTATGATTCTGTGATTCTATGAATGGGCACTTGGAAAGCCATTGGCATGGCTCGCAGTGTATGAACAGCCTCCCTGATACACCTTTCAACCCATTCCTCCTGCATTTGCTTGTCTTTCAGATAAAACTTCACAGCAGTATTTGGAGAAAAGTATAATGAGGGACCACTGTATAACAAAGCGAGGTTTCCTCTTCAAATGTTCAACCTTCATTAAGCATAATTTATATTTCAGAAAATCTTTGAAAGTGGATAAAATATCTAGCCAAAGTTTGTTTTTACATATTTTGGAGTAATGCATTGTTTGTTTCAAATGGTCAGTTGCAACTAACAGTTGATTTATATTCAACATAATGATGGTTTGTGATGGGTGCGGATTGTCGCAGGGAGTGTTGTGTCATTGACTGCCATAGCTTTAGCACTCTTCTGTGTCAGTTATTGGATTAAAAGAAAAGACTGAATGGATGGTTTCTTAGTTTTGCAGATATTTCAGCACAAATCATACAAAATCTTGAATTTGTAAAACATGCTTTTTTTTTCTTTTTCTCCAAAATTCATGTTAACTTGATTGAATTGCAAGTTGAACATCAGTTTGCTTCTCTGGCAGTCCTAGTAGCCACCACTTGGGACACTTCAAAGGTCACCAAGCCCCTGCAGCGGGTAGCCTTGACACTGCAGCCTTGCAAGAGTTTGCTGCCTAGAAAGCAAACGGGCTGATATATATATGAACATCTACAGGTCATTACAGGCTAGTGTGTAAGAAGTGAATTAATTTCTCAGCACTTAGACTTTGTTCATATCATAGGCACATAAAAACA
This sequence comes from Anas acuta, assembly GCF_963932015.1. Taxonomy (NCBI): domain Eukaryota; kingdom Metazoa; phylum Chordata; class Aves; order Anseriformes; family Anatidae; genus Anas; species Anas acuta. The sequence continues at coordinate 17,718,260 of NC_089016.1, forward strand.
GGTCTGATCCTACTGAATCTTCACTACGTTTTTTGAGTCTTCACTTATACTTCACCTGTATAAGATACTCCATTTCACTCCAAATGAAATACCCAATATATTTCACTTATCACCTTCCAGGTTTATTAAAAGATGAGAAATGACTGATAACATTTTTCTTGTGTGAATTCCTAGCTGAGACTTACCCCTTTCTGAAAGTTTACATTGTAATGACGGATGTTTGAAAACACCCTTCAGCATATCATGAAAATTATGACCTGGCTTGTGTATGAAGACAGGACCAAGGTATACTGCATCCTTTCAACACACGAAAACAGGATTTTCACTTCTGTGATCCTCTGTCTGGTTCCCTGAGCAGAGTTGCCAAGGTATCAAATGGCTCATGGATTGAGTGGTGGCTTCCCATGTTATGTTCTTTAATGCCAGGATACCTCCAAATGCAAAGCTCAGGATCCTCAGCTGGTTTTTTTCATCACATCCATAAAAATGTGACTATCTGTGACTGTTTTTAAAGGCAGTACCAACCTTTAGAGAACACATTTATTTATTCATGTATTTATTTTAATTTTTTTCAGGAAAAAATGCTGTAAGGATTATAAGTTTGTTCTTGGACAGTACATCCCTGAAGGTATGTGATTTTGCTGTTCTTATGCTTTGCATCCCCATGCATTTGTCTTTCCCTGTCTGCCCTGTTCTCTGCACTGCTGGTTTGGAAGAGCATCCTGATAAAACTACAGGCTGGGCTGTACCTCATGTATCAGTGGGGGAACTGCTTCCAAGAAATTGTTGGGAAAATAAAAAGAATCAGCATCTTCCAAAAGTTTCACTTAGCATGCCAAAGTCTTGATCCTCCCCTGAGTACATGTGGCTGCACAGATCTTGTAACATGACCCACTGCAAGCACAGATCTGCATGCTGCTCTTGGCTGTGCACGCAGGAGCTGTCCATGTCCATGCGTCTGGGAGTGCACACTCCCTGGCTACCCCATGGTCTGGCACAGCTGATTTGGCTTGGAAGTGCACGGGGTGACTAGGTGAGTCAGTTCTGCCTTTGGTTACCTGTTTCCTGAAGATGCCAGCAAGGGGAAAGCATCACCATAAGGCATCTCTCTTTCACCTCCTCTCCTGGTCATGGGCATGGCCTCCTTGTCACCAGGGGCACAGGGAGACCAGCAATTACCTGGGGTAGTTCATGCCGTAGTGAAGAGGAAATGTTCCCCTCCTAACAGACTGCCCAGAGGCTTTGCCAAGTCAATAGTAGGGTTCCAATGCTGAAAGGCACTGATAGTACATCTCTTTTAGAAAAAAGGCTGAAGTTGTGAGAAACAAAATTGTGTTTTTGCAGTAGAGAACTAATTTTCTGTATTCCAAGGTAGTTGTGTAGTCATAACAAGGAGAAATGCTAAGTAGATAAGTGGACAGTAGAAGGTCTCACTGTTCCAAAATAAGGTAGAAGCTTGAGAAAAACAGGATGAGCAGTGTGAGAACAGTAAAACACAGATCACAAGTTCTCAAAACATAAGAAAGGAGAAATTAAAGGGTTGATAAAAAGAAAAATTGTACATATATGGTATAGAGGAGCATCGAGTAGCTTGTGAACCTGTAGTACTCAGCCAATGAGGAAACAGGGGAGGTGATCAGGTGTCAGGTAATAGGGAATAAAAGGTTATGATTTGTTTACTAAAATGCACTCCTAATTGACAGGACGCCCGCCATTGCAATTGCGAATAAAATAGCTTCACAGAAGATCCTGTCTGAAGAAAATTATTTGAGAAGTTTCTCACAATTTGGGGGCTCGTCCGGGAGCTTGTCGCCTGCTGAAGCTTTCTTGCCACCACAGACAGGAAGGTGCACCCCACTGATTTCAGCGGTCCCATCGGGGGTGGTGGGCTGTCTCGGTATGGCCAACAAAGGACCAAGACTGTTAATTTAAAGACAAGCTCTGCGAAGCTCTGGGGAGAAGGGAGGCGAGCACAAACATACACAGACAAAGCCCACATATAGTCCAGCTTGGATCAGGAACAGGCACTGGGATTACTGCTGATAACCTGGACCGGGAAGCCGTGCACAGACCTAGGTAATGGAAACTTTACCGTATCTTGCCTCGGGCTGGGTTCGGGGAGACTGTGGTGTGAATGAGTGTGAGTGTGAATGAGACGCACTTTTAGTGCAGAGCAAATGTGAAGTCCCGATCCGCAAAGCTCGGTGGTCCTGCGAGGGGACAAAGTCCCCTCAGCTGGAGAGGGACAAAGTGAAAGAGAGGAGAGGAGTGAAAGAGAGTCTTGGGGAATTTGGGCCCTTAGGTGTACAGTACCCCGAGCACGGTGAAGTGAGATGCTCAGCAGTATACCCCACCTCTGTCCTAATCCTAGGTGAAGGTGTGTGGTACCCTGTGCATGGTAAAGTCCACAGCAGCACGTCAGGAAAAGATGGGGATTAAGGGTTCCAAGTCATCAGGATGGGGTTGGAGACCCCAGGACTGTGCCTAAAGATAGCCCTTTGGAGAGAATGATAAGGATTTGGAAAAACAACCCAAAAACTAGGGAAAAAGATTAAAAAATATATAATTTTAAATATTGTGTAATTGTCTGCCCAAAAAGTCAATAAAAGGAACTTCAGTATTTTGGCCAAAATACAGGTCTGATGAAAATTCAGGCTTGAAATTTATATGTAAACAATAAGGTTTCGTTTTCGGATGAGGAATCAAGTTTTGCTCCCTATAAACCTAATATTGCACCGGAGGCAGCAGCAGGTGCTCCAGGAAGGGAGATAGGGACTGCAGTTGACGCTGTCCCTGGAGAAGTCATGTGGTGGATTGCGGAGTGTCAGGAGCGGAGGCGGGGGGGTCCCGGTGGGGCCTAGTGGCCATGCAGGGACGATGCAGGGCCGATGCCACTCCCCCCTTACCAGCAGAGAGGTTAGGAGTTTTAAGAAGGAAATGAAGTCTTTAACTGAGGGCCTAGCAGAACAGTCAAATCTGTTTCTAAGGCCTAATTTGTATTCCTAGGGGGGAAATGTTAATCTTGAGTATGTTATTCCCTGGAGAAGAATGTTTAGGAGGGGAATGATTTGCCAGGCAGATATGCAAGAATGGGAAAGAACTAACACCCCCCACCCCCCAAACCGAGACTAATTCCAATAGAGCAGAAAAATCTGCTTATCTAACTGCGATAATAACAACCCACAACATAGAAATCCTATGAGAGACTCGGGGTCACAATTAGAAAGTACTCGGGGAAGAATCCTGAGGAGCCGGTAGCCCAAGGGCTCTTGAAAGTTCATTTTGTGATTAAAGCATGGCCAGATATACAGAAAAAGCTCCAGAAACTGGGAGGATGGAGTAAAAAGTGCAGGTAGTATGAAGGTGTACACCAGTAGGGGAGATGAGAAGGAAAAACAGAGAGCGAAAGAAATGGTATTCACAGGGTACTGGGTAGTGAGGCAGAGGGGGAGATAGAGGGCCCAGGATGGAAAGGAGAGGAAGAGAGACGAAGGAATGGCAGGCAAGGAAAGCTACCTGTGTTGCAGCCTAAATCCTAGCAGGGACGGGCTTTGAGAAGATGTTTTAAGTCTGGCCAGGCCGGCCACTTCAAATAGGAGTATCCAGAGTGGAAGAAGGAGGAGAGATTTGTTATATATGGAGTGGTAATTCGTGTCGAGAAAATGGTTGATATTAGTAAAGAAGGGGGAGATTTGGGAGTGTGGCCATGGGGGTTGGAAAGCCCCATGGTTGATGATAACATCAGACTCTTAATGATGAGGCCATCAGGAATGTAAAAGAGTTTAGAGGGAACAAAGAAGGGTGATTCAGGAGACTCCATGCAGTCTTCTGTTGCTTGTTCTCCAGCCATTAAGGCATGGAAGTTGCTGGGTGTTTGCTGTTGCTGGGCAAAGTTGTTTGACCAATGAAAAGTTGTTTTTGAAAAGGACTGCTGTGGGGAGAAGGGTATAAGAGGGGAACCTGTCCTCAAGATGAAAAAGGCAACACGATGAAGTCATGTCATCAATAAAGAAGTAGAAAGAAGGAATGAAAAGGAACAGGCTAGCAGAATGGAGACCAGGACAGGAACAGGCACATTGATTGCCTCATGAAGATAGGTTCGGCCAGACTCAGCAAACCACTCAGAGAAGCTCGTACAGAAAGTCGCTGGAAACAGGCGCACTGGAGCTGGGAAGAAGCTCGAGCTGAGAGAAGCGGACCCATGCACACAACTGCCCCTGGCTGGTAAGCAGTTGTGCATTATGGGGAATCATATGTCTTTAGAAACAAAGACTGTCCTGGTAACCTTACAGCTTATTCTCCTTATTAACAATCAGTTTATGAGCCTGAAACATGGGACCAAATTGAGGTCAAGGTGTGGGACTCTGCAACTAAAAATGACAAGGTTGCGATGGGATTACTTAGCACCTGTCGAGCTATCTCTGAGGCCTTAAAGAGCCATGTGGGACCACAGTCACAAACGTGTGGTTTGACAGACAGTGAGGGAGCTGCGGGCTCCTTTACTGATCCGACTGCTACGCCATGGGCCCCTCTGCTGCTACAGCCATCGAAGGCTTTTGCTGTTCTGCCCCCTGCTGACCTGGACGTGCCTTTTGACCCAGGCCTATTGGCCTTGAAAAGGAGATGGATATGCTTTTCTTCGATCCAGGAAGAACGAGATACATAAGGCCCGAAGGCCGAGTTGCTTGACAACTTAAAGCAAGACATATTGTTCCCACAGCTAGCCCTGGAATTCTCCGGTGTTTGTAATTAAGAAAAGGAATGGAAAATGGAGACTGTTATAAGTCATGGAAGACATTAATAGTAATAGACTTAAAGGACACTTGCCTTTTAAAGCTTTGCCATGTTTATGTTTCAGTTGATACCTTTTCTGATTGTACATATGTATAGGATGTAAAAGCAATGTTCTGTATATTTGAAATGTTTGATGTTCGTGTGTGCGTGTTGGTAGAGCATAGACTCCCCGCGCACCCAGTGCTGTTTTCTTGTCTTTTATAAATATTACTAAATTCAGATTGAGTTGAGACTTCATTCATTACTTAATGAAACCCTAAGTGTGATGGGGGTAGAAGGGACTGGGATAACAGTGCTACTTTTTGGGGACACCAAGCTGAGACTAGGGGTTGAATGATCACTGGGCAATTATTGCATGCAACCGAGGCAGGTACAAAGTTGTTGGGAAAGGATTTGATAATGAAATTGGGCATTCAAATAATAAATTGTCAGGCTGGAATAACGGTGTTATTAATGGGGTGCTCTCGGGCCCTGAGAGCAAATATATATTCGCCTCTGACTGGAAAGACTCTGAAATGGGGGCAGAAGCAGCAATACAGATGGACAATTTTACCTCAGGGGTTTACAGGGCCACCAATCTATTTGGGCAAGTTCTAGAACAAATTTTGGAGTAATTCCAACCTCCCAAGGAGGTGTTACTGTTACAATATGTGGATGATCTTTTATTGCCAGGACAGGAGAAAACAGTTGTGAAGGAAGCTACTAACAAGCTATTTGACTTTCTGGGAAAATAGCGCTTGAAAGCATTGGAAAATAAATTAAAATTCTTAGAAAGAGAAGTCAAGTATTTATTGCATCTAGTGTGTAAGGGAGAATGAAGAATTAATCTAGAGAGGATTCATGGAACTGTTGAGCTACCCCTACCCAAAACTAAAAAGAAGTAAAAAGTTTTAAGAGAGAAGTTTTTAAGGAATGAGGAGTCACGAAGTCCAAAGGAAAACAGATACTCCCTGATGGGAGAGAAATGCTGAATAAAGTGCTAATGAGACAAATATTAACTGTTTTGCATCAAGAGGGTCATTGGGGAATTCAAGCAATGTGTGACGCTGTGCTATGGCAATATGTATGTGTAGGAATATATATATATACTTTGGCTTAAAAAGTATGTAGGAGTTGTGTAGTATGTCAAAAGGTAAATAGGAAAATTATCCGCAGTCAGCCCAAAGGGGGGGGCGAGAACCAGGAATTCAACGCTTCCAAAATGTACAGGTAGATTTTATGGAACTCCTTAGAGTAGGTAGATTTAAATACTTGTTAGTCTCAGTAGATCATTTGTCAGGGTGGTTGGAACCTTCCCTTCAGTATCTGCTACTGCGAACATAGTGACTAAAGTAATTCTAGAACAAATAACTCCCAGGTATGGAATTGTTGAAAATATTGACTGATCAAGGAAATCACTTTATATCAGAAATATTGCAAGAGCTAATGTGGACAATAGGAATTAAGTGGAAATTTCATACTCCTTGGCATCCTTTCTCTTCTGGAAGGGTGGAGAGGATCAGACAGTAAGGAAGCAATTGACTAAGTTCTGGAAACTTGGCTTCCCCAAACTTAGTTCATTGTAATTGTTCAGAAAAATCATCATACCCAGAGAAGTCTGCTAGTCATTAGCATGAGTCAGTAATGAGTTTAGGTTTTAATTATTTTATATTGTGTATATGGAAACTTAGTGCATTGCTGGGAACTCAGTAGAAACATGTAGGTTTGGTTCACGTGTTAGGTCTGGAGCAGGGACAGGATACTTCTGCTTTGGCCCCCCGGTGCCTAGACACCAGAGGGTGATGCTCCACAGCAACAAACAACATGGATCACTGCAAGTGGGATGACGTTCTTCTGAAATGGTCACAGGAACTGCCACTGGCTTTTGCATAAAGCCTGACCTTCAGCAGGCTTTCCTGTGTTGGTTCAGAGGCTGGATGCTACTCCAGCCACTTTCTTCTCCCAGCAAATGTTCCCCGTGGTGCTGCAAAGCCCTTGCATGCAGGCTGGGAGCTGCACCAGCCTGGCACCAGGAGCCAGATCCTGCCCCTGGCGGGACAGGAATAAGGGTCAGGCCCTGTTTTGCTCTGGTGTCCATTTCCTGGCCTTCAGCTCTGCTGCTGCTGCATAATGGTGAAATCAGAAACAGACAAACAGAAACAGCTCTCCTTGGGGTTTCAAAGCAGGACTTCAGAAAGTCTTCTGGAATTTCACTGAGAAGCCTGACCAACAACTTATCATATCTTCACGTTGTTGTTATTAAGAGTGATAATGGTTTTATAACAGTGTTCTTTGCTAGGAGGATTATAGCTGGGTTTGGACAATTACTGTGTGATTTTAATTAACTTTCCTCATGATATACTTTCTGCCTGGATTTTGCAGTTAGCCTCACAGTGCTTTACAGTATTTTGTGTAGGAAATTTTGATATCAGCACTTTAAAATTTGTGAAGAAAACAGCAAAAAGCTTTTAGGTAACAATATTTCTGAGAAGACCTCTTAAATTCTGCCAACTGGGTGTCGTGGTTCCACTCGAGTGGGCACCACGAGCTCCACCACAGCCGCTCTCTCACTCCCCCTCCTCAAAGAGGAATGGGGAGAAAATATGTGAAAAGGGCTCAAGGACTGAGATAAGGACAAGAAAATCACGCAATAATTATTGGAACAGGCAAAACAGACTCAGCATAAGAAGACAGATAGTAAGATTTATTGCTCATTACTAACAAGCTAGAGAAGTGAGAAACAAAGGAAAGAAACCAAAAGCACCTTCCCCCCCCTTCCACCCTCTTCCACCTCCTCCCCCCGAGCGGCGCAGGGGAACGGGGGAATGGGGGTTATGGTCAGTCTACAGCACTTCTTCTCTGCCGCTCCTTCTCGGTCACTCTCGTCCCCTGTGCTGTGGGGTCCCACCCACGGGATACAGTCCTTGATGAACTGATCCGGCGTGGGCTTCCCACAGGCAGCAGCTCTTCCAGAACTGCTCCAGATATGGGTCCGTACCACGGGGTCCATCCCTCAGGAGAAAACTGCTCCAACCTGGCTCCCCTACGGGCAGCAGCTCCTGCCAGGTCACCTGCTCCTGCGTGGTCTCCTCTCCACGGGCTACAGGTCCGGCCCGGAATCTGCTCCAGCAGGGGTCTTCCACAGGCGGCAGCCTCCATCGGTGCAGGGCCACCTGCTCCACCGTGGTCTCCTCCACGGGCTGCAGTGTGGAACCCTGCTCCACCGTGGTACTCCATGGGCTGCAGGGGGACATCCTGCTTCACCATGGTCCTCACCACAGGCCGCAGAGGACTTCTGCTCCGGTGCCTGGAGCACCTCTCCCCCTCCTTCTACGCTGACCTTGATGCCGTTTCTCACTCCCTTCACTCTCCCAGCTGCTGTGTGGCGCAGCGTTTTTTTCCCTGTCTTAAATATGCTCTCACAGAGGCGCAAAACAACATCGCTTATTGGCTCAGATCTGGAAAACAATGGGGCCCTTCCCAAACATGGGGCAGCTTCTAGATCTTTCTCACAGAAACCACCCCTATGGCCCCCTGCTACCAAAACCTTGCCACGTAAACCCACTACACTGGGAAAGTGCCCCTTGCTTAAAATCCAATTTTAAGAAATAGTCCAGCTACCATGAAGTGGTGATGAGCAATTGCAGTTTTACTATAAATCTCTGCTTATGTCATCTAGCTGCTGCCACTGGTATTTCTCCTAATCATGTTTTTCTCTCTCCAGAGTATGTCTGTGCTGAAGCTCCTTGTGAACAGCAGTGCACAGATAATTTTGGACAGGTCTTATGCACTTGCTATCCTGGGTACTGCTATGATCAGGAGAGGCACAGGAACAGAGAGAAGCCATATTGCCTGGGTGGGTAGAAGTACTTATCTCTGGTTAATGATGCATCCTTCTTCTTCAGGTCTTTTAGGAGTCAGTTTAGATTGGAAGCCTTTCTCTTTATCTTTACTATTACATATTAAATATGATTTTTAACTATGCTGAGGATTGGTCCCCAGAACTAAGACATCTAAATCCCCTTGAAATTATTGGCAGGTAGTACCTAAAACAAGCCATATTCACCTAAACACTTTGAAGCATCAGCATAATTTTCCCTTTATTAATTCCTCCTGCAGATTTTGAGCAGCATTTAGAGTTTTGGCCTGAGAAGAGGGACATGATTTTAACCATAACCCTCAAGGCACTACAACCGTGATTAATTAAGAAAATTAATCTTTGGGGTTTGATTTGGAAGACAAGTGTCTAATTCCATTTACCTGTGCTACTCATGTGGATAGTATCCCCTGATTCAGTAGCCATGCCCTGCACAGTTTGCTGTGCCAGGGAGCCAAGGTTTGCAGTATCAGACTTTGCTTGTGAGCTATTTCATGCAAAGAAACAGTCATGTGGTGCTCACCGATAAAATGCCAGGTGTGTTAATAACAGCACAGAGCTCCAGCCTGAAGCAGAAGCACTCCTGCAATTACTCATTTATTTAAACCCTAAATCTCCCGATAGCTTTAAAGGAAGTCTTTTATTATACTTGAGGTCTGAAACCTCCAAATTCAGGACATTTTCAACTCTTGCTCCTCTCCAGATATCGAGAAGTATGCCACAAGCAATGGGACAATGTGTTCTCAGATCTGCATCAACACCATGGGCAGCTACAGGTGTGAGTGCCACAAAGGCTATACCCGTGGGGAAGATGGCAAGAGGTTCACCAAGGGAGATAAAGGTATACGTCAATGGGAATTAAAAATCTTGGGCCAAAGGGTCTTCTTCACAAGAGTTTCCATCTGAATGTCAGGAAGCACTTCTGTACTGTGTGGGTGGCAGAGCACAGGTTTCCCAGAAAGGCTGTGGAGTCTCCCTCCTTGGAGATCTTCAAAAACCATCTGGACATGGACCTGGGCACCCTGCTCTGGGTGTCCCTGCTTGAGCACCCAGAGGTCCCTTCCAACCTCAGCCATTCTGCGTGTCTGCAATTCTAAAAAGTTGATCTGTCATAAAGAGGACACAGCTCTGCAGTTGCAACTGGGTTGTCCAAAGCTGGGCTGTAGCTGTTGCCCCTGAAGAGCCCTGGCTGTTCACTGGGCATCCGAGTGTCTGTGGAACAGCCCTGCTGTGTTGGGTCTGTCTGAGCTGGAGTCACCTTTCCCTGCAGCAGCCCACACAGTGCTGTGCTCTGCACTCATAGCTGTGCCAGCACTATGCAGCAATAGACACAACACTCGAGTGATATCAGTGCTGTTCCAGGTACGAGTGGTATATTCTTTATTGCAGCGCTGGATGCACAGGGGATCTTTCCACCTATCGTGCATGTTTGAAGTGACAAACTATCTCATATTTATGCAGTGAAACAATGAATATTCTATTAGCGCCTATACATATTCATTACATAACCCTGCCTACTCTCGCTTCGTATGCTAATTAGCTTATCAGTCCTTGCGCTTGCGCAAAGCCTGCCAAGAATTGTGGGCCGGGGTCTTTGGGATGTGGGCAGTGGTCTTTGAGAGGAAGGCCGTAGGTCTTCCTCGTAATGCACTTTTCACCTTTGCTTAATCAGTTGTTTTCCAAGCTGTAAAAATGCTGAGTTGGCTTTCGGTTTAACTGAGGGTCGGCAGATAACAGGAAGTCTCAGCTAACAAGACATAACAGACAGTTGACTCAAGTTATCTCAAGTCTCAGCCTGACTAACGGTTAACAGATACCGGGATGTTTTCAAATAACAAGATGCTTCAACATAACAGAAGGTCAACAGATAACAAGATGTCGTTTACTTTGTCCTTGCTAACTTTTAACCACAAGTTTTATTCTATCCTAAAGTGAGTTTATACAATATCAAACCACAAGTTTTATTCTATCCTAAAGTGAGTTTATACAATATCATTCCCCCCTTTTCTGGAAAATCTAGTAAATTCTTTTACTTAATACGAAAATTTTCTTCCCAGTCTTTATGATATGTACCCCTCAATACCTGACCATGCACATTTGTCAAGGAGGCTAACATGGACATTCGTTGTAACAATTTCCAATTCCAAACAAGTAATACAAAAGACAATATTAAACTTATACCAACTAATATCAATAAAACAATAATTGGGTGACTCAACGTGTTCAAAATCCCAGTTGCAGTTGGCGACCATCCAAAAAGTGTATCCCACCAGTTGTGACTTGTGTCTCGTTTTACTCTTTGCAAAACTCTGCTTATTTCCTTTAAGCCTTATTTCCTGGACAGTAATTAGAGTCTTGCCTCCATTTTCCTGAATGCCTTTTAAAATTTTAATCAGGTCTTGGTGTTTAACTAGTTGCTTCACTAGTGTGAGGTTCATCCCAATAGGTGTAGGTAGTAACTTATGATACATTGTGTTGTTAGACTTGATCAACTGGTGGGATACCACTGGTGCCAAATATAGAAAATCACACCCGACGATTCTAACAAAGTTACAAATACAAAAATTAGAATGATTTTTACTATGGAGAGTTATATTCTCCTTGTCTATTTCTACAAAATCACAAGCAGTTCTTAAACACACGCACCCTTGACCAACATATACAAGCGCAGTCTTTAGACTAGTATTTGGATGAATTTCAAAGTGACAGATACCTTGCTCCGTGTCAAAACATACATCCTGAGCATCAATTGTATTACTTTCACAAATAAATCCTTGTTGTTCCAGGGTAACACATGATTCTAGATTTACAGACTGACATTTCCCATTCTCCATTCGTGCCCATGTTCTATGCTCCGAAGGATAAAGCACTGTCTTCTCATGGTTTAATCCTAGTGCAAGGATCGGGTGAATAACATAAACTCTGGCATTACGTATAGTAAGCACGAAGGCAGTAGCCATGTTAACAACGGGATCATAAGTAAAATTCACCAGGGTCCACCAAGACTGGAACTTCTTCTCAAAATCATTGGCATCGTCCCAAACTGCATTTCAGACTTCAGCTGGAAAAATGCCTTCACTTCCTTCCCTAATGATCAGGGCAGCCGTTGCCTGCAACCATAACTGTGTTTGCATACAACTAAGAGCTAAGGATACATTATCTTGAACCATACTATTATTAGTTTGTGGTCTTGGTCTTCTGCATTTTCCCATTTCGGTAACACCTTTGAAACTTGCCATTGGCTGGTTCCCAATGCCAATAAGGATGATTGTAGGGGTTGTTTTAATTTTGTCAAATCACTTGTTGCTGTGGCTAGCTTATTCATTAATATTTCTGAATCAATTCCATTTAAAATTCCTAACCCTGTTCCTAGCATTCCAGTTAAGTCGTTTCGTGTCCTGCCCCTGAAGTGTACTTGCTTCTGTGACCATATTGTCCAGTCTTCAAATGATGTCCTTAAGAAAGGAGAACAGGCTGGTTGAACTGCCGAGATGTTGATTTGTATTAGCAATTCAACACGCTTGAGTGACCATTCTGGATTAAATAACAATTGCTGTTGGCCCGTATTCCTTACTACATACGGGCCTGTTTCATAAATTTTGGGTTCCAGTTTGATTAGAGGTGGGGCATGGGTTGTAGAGGGTCTCACTTTTGTAGGAAGTGCCGCATATATTGTAAAATTTAATATGAGGCCCTCACCATTATTGACTTTGAACTGTTGGCCATTATCATTATTCCAAAAACAGCTGATTTCTACATTCTGTGTTAATATAAAATTATATCAGCAATCCAATTTACCTGGGCAAATACAACCCTCTTGTTGTTCATTTTTGGAAATCGGTTTAACTAAAATCCCCGTTGCTTTCTCATTGGTCGTTCCATTAAAAATTCGACACCCTATTTTAATTTCATCCGCTATGGTTCTTTGGTGTGTGCACCCTTCCCCTAATTTTCGCCATTCTGATGGTTTATATAAATAGTTACCATTTGTTCGCCAGATGACCATGACTGCTAACTTTCCATTAAAGTTCTTATCCTCTGTTGTTACGGTTTTAGTTCAAGGCCACCCACCATTCTCTATTATCACAGAGGCACCTTCTTGAATCACAATTACAACTATAAGCCATAAAAACAAAACAATTCTATGAACAAATTTTCTGCCAACCATATTACCAAATATTCCCGACCATAATGTCCTCATTTTGTTCGACTAAGCTTTAGTTTCAGTTCATCATCACCTGGTGTTACTTTCCAAGGAGCTCCTGGAGCCTTCTTCACTCGGGAATAGTGGATCCAAGCGGCTTGTTCTCTAATCTTTTCAGTGGTTAGTAATTATCCTTGTTCTGAATCTTGTTTTGAATCGTGGTATCTCATCCCTTCTGCCCAGATAGGGCAATCTGAGCAGCATCTCATATGGTGAAATTCCTATATCCTTTCTTGGTGCTGTTTGAACCTGTAGGAGTAAGCATTTTACCCAAGGAAGCTGGGTTTCTAACACTAGTTTAGTTAATTGCTTCTTTAATGTCTGATTCATTCGCTCCACCTTCCCAGAAGAGGAGGGGTGCCAGGGGCTGTGAAAATCCCACTCAATCTCTAAGGCCTGCTTTAACCCTTGCAGTAAAGCTTACACCCATCTAGTCACATGGTCAATTAGGACAAACAAGTAACTCAGTAAAATCTACCTGTATACTTTGTAAAGGTCAAACCCCTGGCTCCTGTCCCCCTCTAGATGGGTTACAGAAGACCTTTTTATTTACCTTTTGACATATGGTACATCCTCTACATATGTGCTTCCCTAAAGTGTATATTCCTACACAGACATGCTTTCTTAGCACAACATCACACATTGCTTGCACCTCCCAATGACTCTTCTGATGTAAAACAGTTAATATTTGCCTCATTATCACTTTATTCAGCATTTCTCTCCCATCAGGGAGTATCGATTTTCCTTCAGACTTCATGGCTCCTGATTCCTTAAAAAAATCTTTCTTTTAAAACTTTTTAGTTCTTTCTTAATTTTCAACAATTCCCTGAATCCTCTCTGGATTCTTCATTTTCCCTCAAAGATTAGATGCCTTAAATACCTGACTTCTCTTTCTCCATATTGTAATTTATTTTTCAATACTCCCAAGCCCTGCTTTCCCAGAAAGTTGAATAGCTTGTTAGTAGCTTTCTTCACAAGTCTTTTCTCCTGTCCTGACAATAGAAAACGATCCACATATTTGTTAACATTAATACCTCCTTGGGAGGTTGTAATTGCTCCAAAATCTTTTTTTTTTAGAATTTACCCAAATAGATAGGTGGCCCTGTAAACCCCTGAGCTAAAATTGTCCACCTATATTGCTGCTTCCGCCCCCATTTCAGGGTCTTTCCAGTCAGGTGAATATATGTTTGCTCTCAGGGCCAGAGAGCACTCCAACACTGTTATTCCAGTCTAACAATTTACTATTTGAATGCCCAATTTAATCATCAAATCCCTTCTCAACAAGTTAGTCCCTGCCTTGGGTACATACAATAATTACCCAGTGATCATTTTATCCTCTAGTCTCAGCTTGGTATCCCCCAAAAGTGGCACTGTTATCCCAGCCCCTTCTGCCCCCATCACTTTTTAGGGTTTCATTAGTTAATTTAATCCCTGATACTTTACAAGTCAGTAATGACCTAGCTGTTCCCCAGTGTATTGGGTTTGATGGCAAGGTTCGGGGGCTGTGAGTGGGGGGGGGGGGAAACTGCAGTGGCAGCCCCCGTGAGAAAAACCCAGAAGCCTCCCTGTGGCAGATAAGGGACAATTTCATCTGGCCCCAAAGGGGCCCACTGCTGCCCAGAGCCAAGCCATGAGCAACACAGTTGGTGCCTCTGTGAGAGCACATCCACGAAAACAAACAAACAAAGAAAAAAAAACAAAAACCTGCTGCTCAACAGCAGTTGGGAGAGTGAGGAGTGAGAAACCTCCCTGCACACACCAAAGTCAGTGCAGAAGGAGAGGGAGGAGGCGCTCCAGGAGCTGGAGCCGAAGCCCCCCTGTAGCTGCTGGAGAGGCCCCTGGTGGAGCAGGCTGTTCCCCCCTCCCATCCCCCTCACCGATGCTTGGGAAACTGACCAAACACCACAGCAAATATGCAAATATACCAAAACTTCTAGACTGTTACTTAGATAATGCCTACATCCTCTTTCCCTGCTCATTCAACTTCAAACAGCTCTGTCAAATGCTACATACCACACCTTTAACACCTTCAGTAACATTTTTAACACTTCTTTCTATCTTTCTTTTTACAGCCTGTACTTTCACCACAGTCTCAGTCAAGGGCCAACTTAATTCCATTTCTTTCTCCCTCCAGGATGCTAAAACAACATATCAGTATACCACATTTCATCCCATTTTCCTTCTTTCCTCCTTCTTCCACTCCAGATATTCCTATTCAAAGTGGCCAGCCTGGCCACACTTAAAACATCTTATCAAAGCCTGTCCCTGCTAGGACTCAGGCCACAACACAGGCAGCCTTCTTTGCCTGCCATTCCTTCATCTCTCTTCCTCTCCTTTCCATCCTGGCCATGACTCCCCCTGAAGATATTCTTCCTCTTTCTCCAACCCTCTGCCTCACTACCCTCTGCACTGTCAATACCATTAGTTTCGCTCTCTGCTTTTCCTACTCAGTTCCACTCCAGACACACACCTCCAGGGCCTCCCGCAGGAGGGTCCCCCAGTGACTGTTCACTACATCCCCCCACCTTCTGAAGCATTTTCTGCGTATTTTGCCAGGCTTTAATCACACAATGAACTTTCAAGAGCCCTTGGGATACTGGGTCCTCAGGTCTCATCCCCGAGTACTTTCTCATTCTGACCCCAAGTCTCTCATATGATTTCTGTGTTGCACACTATTATTATTCCAGCTAGGACTGGCAAGTGGGTGTTTCTGCCCTGCCGGTATTACCTCTGGTCCTGGAGGATGAGCTCTTTCCCATTCTCGTATAGCAGCTCTCCTCCTGATCATTCCCATTTCTTTCCCTGTAAACAACATACTTATAGACATAATTCCCTCCCCCAAGAGTATAATATGTCAGGTTGTAGGAACTGGTCTAATTGTTCAGCTAGGCTGTTGTAGTCCTCAAATAAAGACTTCCTCTCCTTCTTAAAAGTCCTAACCTCTCTGCTGGTAAGGAGGGGGGGTAGTTCACCTAAGAGGATACACGGTTAGTGTTAGTACTGTCAGTATCAGGGAAGGCAAAATTCTCAATATCTCTTCTACCTTGTTCTAAGTCTTGCCAGAGCCTAGAGTACGATCCTTCTTTAGGGACAGTGTTAATTACAGTCCCTGTCTCCCTTCCTGGAGTGACTGCTGCTGCCACGGGTACAATATTAGGATTATAGGTAGCATAACTTGGCTCCTTCTCTGAAAAAGGAATCTTCTTGTTTACACATAAATTTAAAGCCTGAATTTTCATCAGACCTGTATTTTGGCCAAAATACTGCTGTTTCCTTAATTGGTTCTTTTGTCCAGACTGATACACAATATTTAACCTTTTTTTTAAAAAAAAATTGTTTTTCTTTTACAATCCCTCTAATTTTGGGATTATGTTTCCAATTTCTTATCATTCTTCAGGAAGAACTATTAGTAGGCACTCCCCCAGGGATATCTCTCTGTCCCCTGGAACTCATATTTTCCCATTTTTCCTAACCCTCACCAGTATGTGCTACAGAAATTTCCCTTCTGCAGTGTACCACACACCAACGTACTGAAAAATGAGGGTACACCGCCAAGCACTTCCCTGTGCCAGCGTTACCGCACACCTATGAGTTTACCAGATTCCCTGGTGTACTTCCAAGCACTTCCCCATGCAAGGATTACCGTACACCAGATTCCCCTGGTGTAGTGCCAGCACTTTCCCGTGTGAGGGCTTACCATACACCAGATCACCCGACCCCCAAGGCAATACTTAATATTTCTTACCTTGGTCTGTGCACAGAGTTACCGGATCGATTCTTAAAAACCCGGAGTGCCTACCTTCTTCCTTTCCCCACTACTTCACGGATCCTGCCTCTTTAACCAGTCTCGGGCCCTCTGTCAGCTTTCCGCAGAACCGCCACTGTCGATGCACAGGACCGCTGAAATCAGCGGGGCATGCCTTCCTGCTGCTGCGGCGGTGGGGCTCCCCAGTAGGTGACTGGATGCCGGATGAGCCCCCAAATTGTGAGAAACACTCCGTAGCCAATAACTTAGGCTCAGGCGAGGATCTCAGTGAAGTAGTAATTGTGTCAGTCAGTTACTTTGTCCTTGCTAACTTTTAACCACAAGTTTTATTCTATCCTAAAGTGAGTTTATACAATATCATCAAGCAACTCGGCCTTCGGGCCTTATGTATCCCGTTCTTCCTGGATTGAAGAAAAGCATATCCATCTCCTTTTCAAGGACAATGAGTCAAAAGGCACATTCAGGTCAACAGGGGGCAGAACAGCAAAAGCCTTCGATGGCTGTAGCAGCAGAGGGGCCCATGGCGTAGCAGTCGGATCAGTAAAGGAGCCCACAGTTCCCTCACTATCTGGCAAGCCAAACGTTTGTGATTGTGGCTCCACAGGGCTCTTCAAGGCCTCAGATACTGCTCGCCAGGTGCCGAGCAATCCCACTGCAACCTTGTCATTTTTTGTTGCAGTGTCACACACCTTGACCTCAATTTGGTCCCATATTTCAGGCTCATAAACTGTCTGATTGTTAATAAGGAGAATAAGCTGTAAGGTTACCAGGACAGTCTTTGTTCCTAAGGACGTATGATTCCCCATAATGTGCAGCTGCTTACCAGCGAGAGGCAGTTGTGTGCACAGGTCCGCTTCTCTCATCTCGAGCTTCTCTCCAGCTCCAGTGCGCCTATTTCCAGCAACTTTCTGTACGAGCTTCTCTGAGCGGTTTGCTGAGTCTGGCCGAACCTATCTTCATAAGGCAATCAATGTGCCTGTTCCCGTCCTGGTCTCCATTCTGCTAGCCTGTTCCTTTTCATTCCTTCTTTCTACTTCTTTATTGATGACATGACTTCATCGTGTTGCATTTTTAACTTGAGGGCAGGCTCCCCTCTTATACCCTTCTCTCCACAGCAGTTCTTTTCAAAACAACTTTTCATTGGTCAAACAACTTTGAATGTAACAACAACAGCAAACACCCCCAAACTTCCATGCCTTAATGGCTGGAGAACAAGAGAACCAGCTGGAGAATAAGAAACCCCAGACTGCATGGAGTCTCCTGAATCACCCTTCTTTGTTCCCTCTATACTCTTTTATATTCCTGATGGCCCCATCGTTAAGAGTCTAATGTTATCTCAAGCACAGGGCTTTCCAACCCCCATGGCCACATTCCCAAATCTCCCCCTTCTTTACTAATATCAACCATTTTCTCGACACGAATTACCACTCTATATATAACACCTGAAAAAGCACTTTTATCTTTGCATTTAGGGTAGACTATTCAGACAGTGCTGAACTGATTTACAGTGCCCTGAAGGGCAAATTTTCATACCCGATAAATTACAGTAACCCCCCCTCAACAATGTGGTCATTTTATTCACTTTGCACAAGCTGTTCTTTATCATTGCTGGTTATTCCTCCATGTGATGGAATCAGCCTGACTAGAGATAGGGATTGAGATTAATGATAGGGATTTAAATCCACATGAGAGAACAGGTCACACCAGCTGATACTACACAAAAATGGGATCTTTTCAAGAATCCTTGAAATTATGCAAATTGTAAGAGAGCTCGCAAATGGTATTTTTGTGTCCTTTTTCCAGTCCCATACACAGGAAATCACATCTACACTATAAACAAACAAGCACTGCTTTAGCAGATATCAGTTTAAAGAGAAATGTGGTTTCCAAAACACATGGTGACATGTACCCTCAAACTCTAGATAAGCTTTTTTTTTCTTTCTCATATAGTTGTTGAGAAGCATAAAGCATACCAAGGCTCTGCATGTGATGTCTGGCCTTGTATGATGTTACCTGTAAGGGTTATTAGACATGCTTGAACACCAGCCCTTCAGAGTGTCCTGTAATGGAAAAACTATGCAGGTGCTCCTGGTTAAAGCCAATAAATTTTAAAGTCTTCAAAAAGTATTGACTACAATGTATTTAGCTATTATATTGTATTTCTCACTTGGGAACACACTTCATCTTTTCATAAGTGTGCATTGATTTTGATTTGCATAATTTTTAATACAAACAGAATTTTCTAATACTAAAGATGTGGTACTTGACTTTAAATGTTTACAGGGTCCAGTAAGGAACTCTGCAGCCATCAGATGGTCACCTATGGACCATCAATGCACAAATTTAGGAAAAAATCATCAGCTACCTGCTCCTAAAACTGCAGTGCAATGGCATTACAATAATCCACAACAGTCCTCCATATTTCATTTATCATGTGTCTGTGCGGTGATTTTACTGTGCTGGGCAGCTAAACACCACAACCGCTCTCTCACTCCCCTTCCTTAGATGAGGAGGGGAAGAAGTAAAGCAAAGAACAACTCACGGGTTGAGATAAGGATAATTTAATTAAAGGGAAATAATAATAATAATAATTAAAGATTATTATGATCTAAACGATTTAGCTAAAGGGAAAAAAAAAAAGTAAAGGGGAAAAGGGAGGGGGAAAGGAAAAAAAGGGAGGAAAACAAACAAATAAAAACAAATGAAGGCTATGTGGAAGTGCAGAGGAAAGAAATTACTCTCTACTTCCCACAAATGAGCGATGATTGACCACGCCCTTGAAGCAGGGCCTCAACACACGTAGACACTGTTTGGGAGGAGGACCGATGTTCTCACAACAAGAGCCCACCCCTCCCCTCTTCTTCCTGTTTCCACCTTTTATTGCTGAGTGTGACATCACATGGTATGGAATATCCCTTTGATTGGTTTAGGTGATATTGTATAAACTCACTTTAGGATAGAATAAAACTTGTGGTTAAAAGTTAGCAAGGACAAAGTAAACGACATCTTGTTATCTGTTGACCTTCTGTTATGTTGAAGCATCTTGTTATTTGAAAACATCCCGGTATCTGTTAACCGTTAGTCAGGCTGAGACTTGAGATAACTTGAGTCAACTGTCTGTTATGTCTTGTTAACTGAGACTTCCTGTTATCTGCCGACCCTCAGTTAAACCGAAAGCCAACTCAGCATTTTTACAGCTTGGAAAACAACTGATTAAGCAAAGGTGAAAAGTGCATTACGAGGAAGACCTACGGCCTTCCTCTCAAAGACCACTGCCCACATCCCAAAGACCCCGGCCCACAATTCTTGGCAGGCTTTGCGCAAGCGCAAGGACTGATAAGCTAATTAGCATACGAAGCGAGAGTAGGCAGGGTTATGTAATGAATATGTATAGGCGCTAATAGAATATTCATTGTTTCACTGCATAAATATGAGATAGTTTGTCACTTCAAACATGCACGATAGGTGGAAAGATCCCCTGTGCATCCAGCGCTGCAATAAAGAATATACCACTTAAGGAAATTCGGGTTTGATTTTTAAATCATTGACAACTTAAAGCGAGGCATATTGATCAAAAGGAATGGAAAATGGAGACTGTTAAGTCATGGAACTGAAAGGATTATTTGTTACCTTTCCTGATTGTACGTATGTATAGGCATACTCGGGTTTAGTATGTAAAGCAATGTTCTGTATATTTAGAATGTTTGATGTTTTTGTGTGCGTGTTGGTGGAGTGTAGACTCCCCGCACACCCAGCGCTGTTTACTTGCCTTTTATACCTTTTAGAAATATTTGTTTTATAAATATTACAAAATTCATATTGAGTTGTGACCTCATTTATAACACAGGTATTAAAAAAAAATAAATTCTTTAGGGACTATTAACTGGAAACAGCTGCTTTAAAAATGAGCTCAGAGCTGTCCCTGCAAAATTGCTCAGCCTTACACAGCAAGTAACAGTCAGAGCATTAATAATGGCAAGACTGCCTCTTCTCTTCAGTCTGAGGAAATGGAAAACAACCAAGACTCCAGTTGCTTTTGCATTATGAACATCTTTCCCTTGGATCTTAATATTTGTATTGGAAATGGCTTTCTTTCAGCTGGGTTTCCTGAGAAATCTGAAAACATGGTGAAAACAGGGACATGTCATGCCTCTTGTAAGGAGTTTCATCAAATAAAGCAGTTTTACAACTGAAGCAAAAGGTATGAACATTGATCAGTTGTGTTGTTATGAGACCTGAATGCTTTATGACAACTGAGTTTAAATTTAAGTGTTCAGAGCTGCCACTGCCATGTGGCTCTTCTGCCCATAAAGATGATGGCAGCATGATTTAAAATGGTGTAGGAATGGCATCTCTTCCTTCTGCTTCTGCACTGCTTCTAAGCAGACTGCTAACCAAGCTCACGGTAATAGGGCCTGGCAAACATGCATCGCAGCTCAGTCTTCTTGGCAAGCTGTGTTGTCCTCAGCTTTTCATTCATTCTGAATGTACAGGATTTTGGACTCAATCCACCTTTAGTATATGTAAGTGCAAGACATTCTGCTGATGAGGGAACGTGGGAGAAAATGATTTTGCATTACCAGGGTGTTGATATGGGATACTTGCCAAATAGGAGGTGTGTGGCTAGACAAAAACATCACTAGCAGACACATTAACTTTGACTTTTTAGAAAAGAAAAAATCCTCAGCCACAAGACTTTTTTTTATTATTTATTATTTTCATCTGTGTCTATACAAGCAGAGTATAATACATTTTAAAAATTCTCCTGACCTTTAACTTTATTTGCTACTATATGTGGCATCCTTTTGCACTTTGGTAAGATCGAAATAACCCAGAGACCCAGCTCAGGATTTGGAGAGCCAAGTGCAGAGGTGCAGGTGTAATGCTGTCTCATTAAGGGGTGTAACCAATTAACCGTTATGGGTCCGGTTGGATTCAGGGTACTGAACTATCACAATCACAGATTCACCAATAACACATTAACCGTTAGGGGTCGGGTCAGATTCAGAGCACTGAACAACCACGGTCACGGATTCACTAATAACGTATAACAGACCTTACTCTAGTCGTGTTCAATGAGAACTATCACGGCTAGGAGCAATGCACAATTTATTACAGCAACAGGTACACAGGTTCTTTGGATTGCCGGCGATAGTTACTGTCTCCAAAAGCAAGCTAGCATGCATGAAATACACAGGTGCACAGCCTGGAAATTACAGCGTTAAAAGGCACAAAGACTCTATAGAGATTTCTAAGTTTCCGTGGAGACACACAGTATAACCAAGTGTTCAAATCTCACCCAAAGGCGTCCCAATGCGGGGAGGGGGAAGACAGGCTCAGCCCGTCAACTGATCCCAGGAGTCAGGAGGATCTCAGGATGGTGTATTCCGTCTGGATGGTATCTCCCCTGACGGTGGTATCTTCCCTAACATCCCCTCTCTCTTGGGCCAATTTATATTATTTTCTATCCTTTAGGTGGACCTTGAGTGACTCTAGTCAAGCATATCTTAGTTACGATTGGTGAAAAGTTTTCCTGTCTCCATTTAAAGTAATAGGCTCCGAGAAATTCAGAGCGCGTGCTCAGTGACGGGTGGTCACACCTTGGAGGCGGGTAGCTTTTGAGATGGAGGTGTGTTTTGGTATTATAATGATATTATAATGAGCAAAAGTACACTAGGGTACAGCATTTGTCAAAACATGACAGGTCCTTGGCTCAAGGTAGCAAAAAGTGTGGCTTATCGGTCTCGGTGTACACAAGAACAATCGAGTCCCCACCTGGTCACAGAGCCTAGCTGTGGTGTCTCCACTCCACTCTACGCTCCGTGCTGTTCCTTAGAGCTAGCACACCAGGTTCCCCCAGCGCGATATCATATAAGGTTGGAAGCCTAGGGAACGCTCAGGTAATGCAGCTACGCCCTACCCTGAAAGCCTCTTCAATGCTGTACATTTTCTTTAAAATGTGAATGTTAGTTTTATTTTCCTAGTTACTTTAGGCAATTGTACCACATAATCCACCCCATAACTATAGTCACTTTAGCTTCTCAACATTTGGAATATGTTGGGTATATCACATACATTCTTGAGACAAGGTTTGTCAAGTGTATGTAGATTGTGTAGGGATGCTAAACATTTCACCATAATCCAAAGTTTAACGTACAAACTAATTGTCAGTATAAAACATAATACAGTGAGTATTAACAGAACAACAACAGAGTGAGGTATCTTGTTGAAGATTCCCATGGCAGCTGGTGACCATCCAAACAAAGTGTCCCACCAACGGTGTCTTTCATCTCTCTTCACTCTTTCCATGACTCGATGTATTTCTTGGACATCATGATGGACAGTAATCAGAGTCTTTTGTCCATTTTCTCGAACTTGTGTCATCAGCCGCTTCAGGTCCTCATGTACCAGCAATTTCTTCACCAAGGTGAGGTTCATTCCAATAGGAGCAGGCAGCAGATCATGAAGCAGAATATAATTGGACACAATAAGTTGATAAGAGGTGCCAGGAGCTGAGTAACTAAAATCACATCCTAGAATTTTGGTAAAATTACAAACACAAACATTAGAGTGATTACTGGTATCTACAATAGTATTATCTATGACGGTAGAATCACAATGGGTTCTCATGCAAACACAACCTTTCCCAATATATACAAGTACAGTTGTAAGGGTTTCATTAGGATGTATCTCAAAGTGGCAAATATTTTGTTCAGTGTCAAGACAAATGTCTTGGGCTTCAAGTGTGTTACTCTCACAAATGAAGCCTTTTTGTTCACGCACAATACATGCATTTACATCATTTTTTTGCCACTTCCTCCCTTTTGATGGGCCCATACTTCATGCTCCTTAGGATAAAGTATAGTTCCATTTTGATTGAGTCCTAATGCAATGATTGGATATACATCATGTACAGTGGCATTACTTATGGTAAGTATAAAGTTGACTAATTGCCACCATGCTTGAAACTCCTTTTCAAATTCTGAAGCATTATCCCAAATCAATTTTCGAATTTCAGTGGGCAAAGTTCCTCCTTCTCCCTCTCTAATAATAGCTGCTGCTACAGGTTGTATCCATAACTGTGCTTCGATGCAGCTCAAGGAAGGGAGGTATTGCCTTGAGTTTTTCCAAGGGCATTTACGATTAATTGATGATCATTTTCTTCAGTTTGTTCCCAATGGGGTAAAACATCTGATAGAAGCCATTGATTTGCTCCTAAGGCCAATAAGGATGATTTTATTGGTCGTTCCAATTTCCTTAGGTCATCTGTAGTAGCAGTTATTCTACTCATTAGGACCTCAGCATCAATGCTATTTAATATACCTAATCCTGTTCCCAATAACCCATCCCATGTCATGCGCCAAGATTGTTTCAGTACATCCATGTAACCATGCTAACCAGCCGGTGTAAGCAGTTCTCAAAAAGGTGGTACATTTTTGAGTTGATTTCGAAGATATTAATGTTCAGTGCTAGCTCTACCCTTTTTAGGGACCAGCTAGGGTGAAAGAGAATTTGGTGTTGTCCCACATTTTTCATTATGTAAGAACCTGTGTTGAAGATGGAAGGAGTTAGACCAATGGGAGGCTGAGTTGGTTCATTTTCAAATATCTGTGGGGGCAGAGGCTTCTTATCCTTTGCAGTCGATTAAGATGTTTCTGTATTAATCATAAATTCAAATACTAATCCTGTGCCTCTGTAACCCCAAAGAAAGTGTAATAAATGACTAAGTCCCAGGTTTGTAACCTAATTATTCTATTAAGCATATATATTGGGGTCCTATAGCCCCAGGATCACGTAGCTGGATCATAATAGGCAAATGCCTTCAGTCAAGGTGTTGGGCCCGCTTTTAGGGTCGATTTGGGCTTGTGTTACCATTCAGCATGTCAGGGTGTCCAGCTCCTGGAAAACTAATCACAATTTTATATGGGTTTAAAAAAAAGGTTCTTATGTTATTTTCTCAGGAAATTCTCCTGGTTTCAGTTAGAACAGAGTTAATTTTCTTTCTAGTAGCTGGGAGAATGCTATGCAGGCTGGGGGTGCAGCAAGAGCTGGGAGGGGACTGACCCAGGACAGGTGACCCAAACTAGCCAAAGGGGTATTCTATACCATCTGACGTCATGCTAAACAATATATAGGGGTGGCTAGCCAGGGGAGGGGGCCGGACTGCTCGGGGTTAGGCTGGGCATCGGTCAGCGGGTGGTGAGCAATTGCATTGTGCATCACTTGTTTGTACACATTATTATTTGTAGTACTATTATCATAATCATATTATTATTATTATTATTATTGTTGTTGTTGTTGTTGTTATTATTGTTATTATTGTTATTCTTATTGTTATTGTTATTATTATTATTAATTATTATCCTGTCTTATTAAACTGTCTTTATCTCAACTCACGGGCTTCACTATCCATTTCTCTCCCCCGTCCCAGAGAGGGAGAGGGGAGGGTGAGCGAACGGCTGTGTGCTGTTTAGCTGCCGGCTGGGTTAAACCACGACAGTCTTTTTGGCGCCCAACGTGGGGCTCGAAAGGTTGAGATAACGGCAGATCTGATCAGAGTGTGTTAAACTAAAATTGGTATAAGTATTAGACCTGCTTAATAGTCACTTGTCATAATGCTGATTGCTTTAATCTCAAGTCTGCTACGCCTGTTTTCCAAATTGAGTATTATAGCACATTATTTTCCGTATGTGCTCTCGGTCATGTTGTTTATCCTCTCCTGGCCCTGGTTTCAGATCATTATGGTACTGTGTGTTGTAACAGTGGCCTATGAGATGATGAAATATCTGGTCATGACTCTAACTTGGTATTTGTACTCAGTAACATCATCGACTCTATACTTTGGAAACCGTATCTCAGAAACTATTAGCAATTATACCTGTTGCCTTTTTTCATCAGGGAGTCAATCTGTGGAGGGGAAAGGGGAAGATATTTTTTTCTTATTCGATCACTCTCCCTTTCTCCTTCACCACCCTCTTATCCTCCGAGCTTGTTACAATAGCTCTCCAAGATATTGAATATCCTTGGGATACTCAGACCAGCATAGTCTTGTTGTTCTGCCTCCTGAATGCACTTCAGATTCTGCTTAAAGTTAAACAACTACTTAGGAGTCTCATCCGGAGATCTGCCCGGAGGCAGTATAGTTGTGGGTGGCAGGGAGTATGGGAGGATATGGGCAGGCATCTAGAGCAGTTGGTACCCCCAGTGTGTTGGAAATTCACCCCCGAACAACTGCACAATCCTCAAAAACTGGCAGAATGCTTGAAAAAAAGGTGTCATGACTCTGGCAGTTCCAAAGTAACACAAATCATTGTAACGTGCTGGGGCCTGGCTCATGCCTATCGAGCTGCCATTGATACTGCTATCAACTTAGTGACAGACCCTGCGGCCACTCCAAGCCCTGTGACAGATCCAACGGCCACTGTGACCCCTACGGTGGACTCTGCAGCCGCTCCAGTCCCAGCTCCTGCAGCCGCTCCAGTCCGAGCTCCTGCAGCCGCTCCAGATCCGGTTCCTGCAGCCGCTCCAGTCCCAGCTCCTGCAGCTGCTCCAGTCCCAGCTCCTGCAGCCGCTCCAGTCCCAGCTCCTGCAGCCGCTCCAGCTCCTGCAGCCACTCCAGCTCCTGTGGCCGTGTCAGAGAAACAAGCTGTAGCAGTGCAAGTTGACCCTTCAGAGGGTATTCCAACCCCTGTAACGGGGTCAGAGAAACGAGCTGTAGCAGTGCAAGCTGCCCCGTAGAGAAGTTGAAAAAATGGTATAGAGATTCAGGTCGTTTAGAATGCAGAGAGTCTTCTGCCAAATCTAGGTATAGAGATGATGATGCTGGGCCATCAGGGATTCAGGAGGAGGAAGATGAGGATGCCGAAAAATCAGCAGTAACTACACGAAACCTATACAAGCATGAGCTACGAGATGTGCGAAAAGATTTTGATCGCTGTATAGGTCAGCAGCTTGTCACCTGGCTGCTCCGGTGCTGGGACACTGGAGCCAATTGTGTGGAATTAGTCGGCAGGGAAGCCAGACGGCTGGGATCCCTTGCTAGAGATGCAGGCATTGACAAAGCAATTGCTGATGGAGCACAATCCACCAGCCTCTGGAGGCGTCTCCTCTCAGCTGTGAGGGAAAGGTATCCCTTCAAGGAAGAACTTTTATGTCTACCAGGCAAGTGGACCACTATGGAGAAGGGAATCCAGTACCTGAGGGAATTAGCCATATGAGAGGTGATTTATGAGCACCCAGACAACGGACAAACATCCACAGATCCAGATGAAGTCAGGTGTACACGACCCATGTGGCGGAAGTTTGTACGGAGTGCACCATCATCATATGCCAGCTCATTGGCAATAATGGCCTGGAAAGAGGATGAGGAACCCACAGTGGATGAAGTGGCTAAACAACTCCGGCAGTACGAAGAAAGTCTCTCCTCTTCCTTACAGGCCTGCGTCTCAGCTGTGGAGAAACTTTCTGAAGAGTTCCACCAACTTGAAGAGAATCTATCTTCCTCCCCACCTGACCCAACCAGTGTCCAACGGCCGAAAGAGAACACCTGGGAGAAAACACTTTCTGAAAAGTTTCACAAACTTGAAGAGAGATTATTCTCCTCCGTACCTGTACAGATCAGTGTCTCAGCTATCAGGGGTAGGCGTTCATCTACACAAGGAAGACGATATGGTGGGTACTCACCCCGTGCCACCCTGTGGCTTTACTTACGAGACCATGGAGAGGACATGAGAAAATGGGATGGAAAATCTACCGCGACCCTAGAGGCACGGGTACGTGAGTTGCAAAAGAAAACAGTCGGGAAAAAGGGATTCTCTGAAAAGTTTGCTGCTCCAACTTCCAGCAGACAGTCCTTCAAACACAGAAACGAAGAAGATTCTGACCAGGATTAGGGGGGCCCTGCCTCCAGCCAGGGGGAGGAAAGGGACAATCGAGTTTATTGGACTGTGTGGATTTGATGGCCTGGCACATCACACGCACAGAAGTATAAGGCTTTAGTAGACACCGGTGCACAATGTACTATAATGCCATCGAGCTATAAAGGGCTAGAGCCCATCTGTATTTGTGGAGTGACAGGGGGATCTCAGCAGTTGACTGTATTGGAGGCTGAAGTGAGTCTGACTGGGAATGAGTGGGAAAAGCACCGCATTGTGACTGGCCCGGAGGCTCCATGTATCCTTGGCATAGACTATCTTAGAAGAGGATATTGCAAGGACCCAAAAGGGTTCCGGTGGGCTTTTGGTATAGCTGCCGTAGAGACAGAGGGCATTAAACTATTATCTACCTTGCCTGGTCTCTCAGAGGACCCCTCTGTTGTGGGGTTGCTAAAGGTCGAAGAACAGCAAGTGCCAATCGCTACCACAACTGTGCACCGGCGGCAATATTGCACTAACCGAGACTCCCTGATTCCCATCCATAAGCTAATTCGTCAATTGGAGAGCCAAGGAGTGATCAGCAAGACTCATTCCCCTTTCAATAGTCCCATATTGCCAGTGCAAAAATCTAATGGTGAGTGGAGACTAACAGTGGACTATCGTGGCCTGAACGAAGTGACGCCACCACTGAGTGCTGCAGTGCCGGACATACTAGAACTCCAGTACGAACTTGAATCGAAGGCAGCCAAGTGGTACGCCACAATTGATATCGCTAATGCATTTTTCTCCATCCCTCTAGCAGCAGAGTGCAGGCCACAATTTGCCTTCACTTGGAGGGGAGTCCAATATACTTGGAATAGGCTGCCCCAGGGGTGGAAACACAGCCCTACCATTTGCCATGGGCTGATCCAGTCTGCGCTAGAGCAGGGGGAAGCTCCTGAACACCTGCAGTACATCGATGACATTATTGTGTGGGGTGACACAGCAGAGGAAGTTTTCGAGAAAGGGAAGAAAATAGTCCAAATCCTTCTGAAAGCCGGTTTTGCCATAAAACAAAAGAGAGATCCAGTTTTTAGGAATAAAATGGCAAGATGGACGTCGTCAAATCCCAATGGATGTGATCAACAAAATAATAGCTATGTCTCCACCAACTAACAAAAAAGAAAAACAGACTTTCCTAGGTGTTGTGGGGTTTTGGAGAATGCACATCCCAAATTACAGTCTGATTGTAAACCCACTCTACCAAGTAACCCGTAAGAAGAATGAGTTTGAATGGGGCCCTGAACAACGACAAGCCTTTGAACAAATCAAGCAGGAAATAGTCCATGCAGTAGCCCTTGGGCCAGTCCGAACAGGACCAGATGTAAAGAATGTGCTCTACACTGCAGCCGGGGAGAACGGCCCCACCTGGAGCCTCTGGCAGAAAGAACCTGGGGAAACTCGAGGTCGGCCCCTGGGGTTTTGGAGTCAGGGATACAGAGGATCTGAGGCCCGCTATACTCCAACTGAAAAGGAGATATTGGCAGCATATGAAGGAGTTCGATCTGCTTCGGAGGTGGTCGGTACTGAAGCGCAGCTCCTCCTAGCACCCCGATTGCCGGTACTAGGCTGGATGTTCAAAGGAAGGGTCCCCTCTACACATCATGCAACTGATGCTACATGGAGCAAGTGGGTTGCACTGATTACTCAGCGGGCTCGAATAGGAAACCCCAGTCGCCCAGGAATATTGGAAGTGATCATGGACTGGCCAGAAGGCAAATACTTTGGGATATCATCAGAGGAGGAGGTGGGTCGTGCTGAAGAAGCCCCGCTGTACAACCAGTTACCAGAGAATGAAAAGAAATATGCCCTGTTCACTGATGGGTCCTGTCGTATTGTGGGGAAGCATCGGAGATGGAAGGCTGCTGTATGGAGTCCTACACGACGAGTTGCAGAAGCTGCTGAGGGAGAAGGTGAATCGAGTCAGTTTGCAGAAGTGAAAGCCATTCAGCTGGCTTTAGACATTGCTGAACGAGAAAAATGGCCAGTTCTCTATCTCTACACCGATTCATGGATGGTAGCAAATGCCCTGTGGGGATGGTTACAGCAATGGAAGCAAAACAACTGGCAGCGTAGGGGCAAACCCATCTGGGCTGCTGCATTGTGGCAAGATATTGCTGCTCGGGTAGAGAACCTGGCTGTGAAAGTACGCCACGTAGATGCTCATGTGCCCAAGAATCGGGCTACTGAAGAACATCAAAACAACCAGCAGGTGGATCAGGCTGCTAAGATTGAAGTAGCTCAGGTGGACCTGGATTGGCAGCATAAAGGTGAATTATTTATAGCCCGATGGGCCCATGACACCTCAGGCCATCAAGGTAGAGATGCAACATACAGATGGGCTCGTGATCGAGGGGTGGACCTGACCATGGACGCTATAGCACAGGTTATTCATGACTGTGAAACATGTGCTGCAATTAAGCAAGCGAAACGGTCAAAGCCTCTTTGGTATGGAGGACGATGGCTGAAATATAAATATGGAGAGGCCTGGCAGATTGATTACATCACACTCCTTCAAACTCGCAATGGCAAGCGCCACGTACTTACAATGGTGGAAGCAACCACTGGATGGCTGGAAACATATCCTGTGCCTCATGCCACTGCCCGGAACACTATCCTGGGCATTGAAAAGCAAGTCCTATGGCGACATGGTACCCCAGAAAGAATAGAGTCAGACAATGGGACTCACTTCCGAAACAACCTTATAGACACTTGGGCCAAAGAGCATGGTATTGAGTGGGTATATCACATCCCCTATCATGCACCAGCCTCCGGGAAAGTTGAAAGATACAATGGACTGTTAAAGACTACCTTGAAAGCAATGGGCGCTGGGACATTCAAAAATTGGGACACGAATTTGGCAAAGGCCACCTGGTTAGTCAATACTAGGGGATCTGCCAACCGAGCTGGACCTGCCCAAACAAACCTGTTACGTACTGTAGATGGGGATAAAGTTCCTGTAGACATCTCAGCCTTTTGCTCTGTCCTGCCAACAGGCAGGCTGGGGAGTGCCACAGGAGCTGGGAGGGGACAGACCCAGGACAGGTGACCCAAACTAGCCAAAGGGGTATTCCATACCATCTGACGTCATGCTAAACAATATATAGGGGTGGCTACGACAAAGACATACAATTATTAACACTCCAGTTAGTATCACTCCAGCAGCTGAAAACATACCGTTTGTCCGCAGCTTCAGGAGGTCTTTGTCTGCTCCTGCGGTGAGCGGCTGAGAGTGGAGTCCCCTCCGAGCAAAACAATCAGTGTGCACCGGCTTTCAGAAGGATTTGGACTACTTTCTTCCCTTTCTCGAAAACTTCCTCTGCTGTGTCACCCCACACAATAATGTCATCGATGTACTGCAGGTGTTCTCACAATTTGGGGGCTCGTCCAGGATCCAGTCACTTTATCACATTCTCTCCTTCTAAACAATGTAACTCTGCAGAAACATTTCTATTCCCACAATTCCCCCCTTTTCTTCTTTTTATAAACTGTTGATTTTTGCAAAACCTTTCTCTAAGGTGTAATTTGATAGATTTCTTCTTCTTCTTTGCCTTCTATCTCCTCATTATCTCCTTATCTGAGTAAGGTGGTAGCTCCATGGTCATTTGTTTCAATAGTGCGGTTTCAGTTAACCACTGTACTAGTCCCCTTACACAGGGGATAATGCAGCAACCAATGGCTGTCAAAACTCCTACAACTACGATCAAGGATGTAAATATGCCTACTTTTTCTGCCAAATCACTGGCAAGGGTGGTAAGCCCTTGCAATGCTCTTGTTACCGAGCCATCTGGGACACTATTGTTGGGTATAAGTGCAACAATGGTTGCTCAGTATTATACACACAAACACACCTCCTTCCTCTGCGAGCATCATATCTAATGCTATCCTGTTTTCCCAAGCCATTTTGCTGATGGCATCTAGTTGTTCAGCGATTCCTCTCATCGCAACCTTGGTATAATTGATGAATCTCTGCTGATTATAATAGAAATAATTAATCCAATCCACATTTTTATTGATCGTTACCCACCAGAACAGTGACTCAAACCCTGCAGCAATTTGATTTCTGGCTTTATGTTCATCTGGAACTCCTCTAGGTACCCCAATAGAATCTATGTATACTCTATCATCAAATGATATTCCTAAGCCTCTTTTACTTCCTCTGGGTATTTGTGATGTTTCTCTTTCAAATGCCAGGGTGAAGGGTATAGCTAATTGAACAAGTGCACAAGTGCCTTCCCAATTAGATTGTAGGGTGGACCGTAAGATCTTCCCTCCACCATACCACCAGAGATCTGCCCTGGGGATCTCTAGTCTTGAGCAGTTTCCCATCAAGTCCTTGGTAGCACAAGGCAAATTCTCCCAGATGCCAGGTAGCACTCACACCCTGCCGTGAGAGGCAAGCTGTATGGTTACCTATAGCTGTAGAGAATGCAGGGGGAACCGTGATATTGTTATCATGCAAGAAACAGCAAAGAGAGACTTACAGGCCTCATTTCCCCAGGCAGTCTTCTTGGTACAATGCAATCATATATCGCATCCCTTGGGAGTCTTTGGTCCACCCCCATGGGAAGGGCACTATCTGGGCAATCGGTCATCCCGAGGCACAAGCATAGCAGTAGCTACGGTTGAGACTCTGGACGGTATATTTGACCCATTCTATCCAGGCATTCACATCCCCATACCCTGTTTGAATCTCAAATGTTTGAACTGCCACATTTCAAAGGGCCTCCTGTTTTCTCTCCTGTTTTCTCCTTGAGTTTCTCCCTTTCTCTGATGGCAATAGAGGATTGTTTCCATACAGCTGTTCTCAATCTGGCTGTTGGGTCTCTCCCAGTTATTTGTTCTTTCTGCTCAATTGTCGTTGGGCATTTAAATCTCCACAAGCTAACACCTCACAAACATCAAACGTGACGGCTTGTGGTACATAACCCTATGTCACAGTCACCCATATTTTGATGGGGTATCCCATTTTTGCTATTATCTGGTCATGCCTTTTCCAAGTTACCAATTGACCGAGGCCTTCTTTGAGGCCTAGAATCACTAAAAACAAAATTAGTAATCAATTTTTCCCTGACATTATTTTTAAACCTTAGGTTTCCAAATAATTATCAATACAAATGTCCTGGTTTCAGTTAGCACAGAATTAATTTTCTTCCTAGTAGCTGGTGGAATGCTGTGTTTTGGCTTAGGATGAGAAGAGTTCTGATAACACCCCGATGCTTTAATTGTTGCAGAGCAGTGCTTATACTAAGCCAAGGACATCTCAGCCTCTTGCTCTGTCCTGCCAACGGACAGGCTGGGGGTGCAGTAAGAGCTGGGAGGGGGCAGACCCAGGACAGGTGACCCAAACTAGCCAAAGGGGTATTCCATACCATCTGACGTCATGATAAACAATATATAGGGGTGGCTAGCCGGGGGAAGGGGGCCGGACTGCTCGGGGTTAGGCTGGGCATCGGTCAGCGAGTGGTGAGCAATTGCATTGTGCATCACTTGTTTGTACATATTATTTCCCTATTATCACCATATTATTATTATTGTTATTATTGTTATTATTGTTATTATTATTTTGTTATTATTATTTTCCTGTCTTATTAAACTGTCTTTATCTCAACTCACGGGCTTCACTTTCCATTTCTCTCCCCCGTCCCAGAGAGGGAGGGGGGAGGGTGAGCGAACGGCTGCGTGGTGTTTAGCTGCCGGCCGGGTTAAACCACGACAGTCTTTTTGGCACCCAACGTGGGGCCCGAAAGGTTGAGATAACGGCAGATCTGACCAGAGTGTGTTAAACTAAAATTGGTGTAAGGATTAGACCTGCTTAATAGTCACTTGTCATAATGCTGATTGCTTTAATCTCAACTCTGCTGCGCCTGTTTTCCAAATTGAGTATTATAGTACATTATTTTCCGTATGTGCTCTCGGTCATGTTGTTTATCCTCTCCGGGCCCTGGTTTCAGATCATTATGGTGCTGTGTGTTGTAGCAATGGCTTATGAGACGATGAAATATGTGATCATGACTCTAACTTGTTATTTGTATTCAGTAACATCGTCGACTCTGTACTTTGGAAACTGTATCTTGGAAACTATTAGCAATTATACCTATTGTTTTTTTTCATTAGGGAGTCAATCTGTGGAGGGGAAAGGGGAGGATATTTTTCCTTACTTGCTTACTCTCCCTTTCTCCTCCACCCCCCCTGTATCCTCCTGGATCACTCTGCCTTCCTCCTTCACCACCCTCTTATCCCCTGAGCTTGTCACAATAGCTCTCCAAGATATTGAATGTTTCTGGAATACTCAGAATACCATAGTCTTGTTGTTCTGCCTCATGAATGCACTTCAGGTTCTGCTTAAAGTTAAACAACTACTTGGGAAGCTCATCCGGATATCTGCCCGGAGGCAGGATAGTTGTGGGTGGCAGGGAGTATGGGCGGATATGGGCAGGCATCTAGAGCAGTTGGCACCCCCAGTGTGTTGGAAATTCACCCCTGAACAATGGCAAAATCCTCAAAAACTGGCAGAATGCTTGAAAAAAAGGTGTCATGATTCTGGCAGTTCCAAAGTAACACAAATCATTGTAACGTGCTGGGGCCTGGCTCATGCCTATCGAGCTGCCATTGATACTGCTATCAACTTAGTGACAGACCCTGTGGCCACTCCAAGCCCTGTGACAGATCCAACGGCCACTGTGACCCCTACGGTGGATTCTGCAGCCGCTCCAGCTCCGGTTCCTGCAGCCGCTCCAGTCCCAGCTCCTGCAGCCACTCCAGATCCGGTTCCTGCAACTGCTCCAGCTCCAGCTCCTGCAGCCGCTCCAGTCCCAGCTCCTGCAGCCGCTCCAGTCCCAGCTCCTGCAGCCGCTCCAGTCCCAGCTCCTGCAGCCGCTCCAGTCTCAGCTCCTGCAGCCGCTCCAGTCCCAGCTCCTGCAGCCGCTCCAGCTCCTGCAGCCGCTCCAGCTCCAGCTCCTGAAGCCGCTCCAGCTCCAGCTCCTGCAGCCGCTCCAGCTCCAGTTCCTGCAGCCGCTCCAGCCCCAGCTCCTGAAGCCGCTCCAGCTCCAGCTCCTGAAGCCGCTCCAGCTCCAGCTCCTACTGCTGCTACAGCTCCAGTTCCTGCAACTGCTCCAGCTCCTGCAGCCGCTCCAGCTCCTGTGGCCGTGTCAGAGAAACGAGCTGTAGCAGTGCAAGTTGACCCTGCAGAGGGTATTCCAACCCCTGTAACGGGGTCAGAGAAACGAGCTGTAGCAGTGCAAGCTGCCCCTGCAGAGGGTATTCCAACCCCTGTAGCAGACTCTGTAACAAAGTCAGAGAAACGAGCAGTAGCAGTGCAAGCTGCCCCTGTAGAGAAGGTGAAAAAATGGTATAGAGATTCAGGTCGTTTAGAACGCAGAGAGTCTTCTGCCAACCCAGGTAAGGCTTCTGCCAAAACTAGGTATAGAGATGACGAAGATGACGACGACGCTGGGCCATCAAGGATTCAGGAGGAGGAAGATGAGGATGTCGAAAAATCAACAGTAACTACCCGAAGCCTAAACGAGCGCGAGCTACGAGATGTGCGAAAAGATTTTGGTCGCTGTATAGGTGAGCAGCTTGTCACCTGGCTGCTCCGGTGCTGGGACTCTGGAGCCAATTGTGTGGAATTAGACGGCAGGGAAGCCAAGCGGCTGGGATCCCTTGCTCGAGACGCCGGCATTGACAAAGCAATTGCAGATGGAGCACAATCCACCAGCCTCTGGAGGCGTCTCCTCTCAGCTGTGAGGGAAAGGTATCCCTTCAAGGAAGAACTTTTATGTCTACCAGGCAAGTGGACCACTATGGAGAAGGGAATCCAGTACCTGAGGGAATTAGCCGTACGGGAAGTGATTTATGAGGATCCAGACCTCAGACAAACATCCAAAGATCCAGATGAAGTCAAGTGTACACGACCCATGTGGCGGAAGTTTGTACGGAGTGCACCATCATCATATGCCAGCTCATTGGCAATAATGGCCTGGAAAGAGGATGAGGAACCCACAGTGGATGAAGCGGCTAAACAACTCCGGCAGTACGAAGAAAGTCTCTCCTCTTCCTTACAGGCCTGTGTCTCAGCTGTGGAGAAACTTTCTGAAAAGGTTCACCAACTTGAAGAGAATCTATTGTCCTCCCCACCTGAACCAACCAGTGTCCACCGACCAAAAGAGAACACCTGGGAGAAAACACTTTCTGAAAAGTTTCACCAACTTGAAGAGAGATTATTCTCCTCTGCACCTGTACAAAGCAGTGTCTCAGCTGTCAGGGGTAGGCGTTCACCCACACAAGGAAGACGATATGGTGGGTACTCACCCCGTGCCACCCTGTGGTTTTACTTACGAGACCATGGAGAGGACATGAGAAAATGGGATGGAAAATCTACCGCGACCCTAGAGGCACGGGTACGTGAGTTGCAAAAGAAAACAATCAGGAAAAAGGGATTCTCCGAAAAGTTTGCTGCTCCAACTTCCAGCAGACAGTCCTTGAAACACAGAAACGAAGAAGATTCTGACCAGGATTAGGGGGGCCCTGCCTCCAGCCAGGGGGAGGAAAGGGACAATCGAGTTTATTGGACTGTGTGGATTCGATGGCCTGGCACATCACATGCACAGAAGTATAAGGCTTTAGTAGACACCGGTGCACAATGTACTATAATGCCATCGAGCTATAAAGGACCAGAGCCCATCTATATTTGTGGAGTGACAGGAGGATCTCAGCAGTTGACTGTATTGGAGGCTGAAGTGAGTCTGACTGGGAATGAGTGGGAAAAGCACCGCATTGTGACTGGCCCGGAGGCTCCATGTATCCTTGGCATAGACTATCTTAGAAGAGGATATTGCAAGGACCCAAAAGGGTTCCGGTGGGCTTTTGGTATAGCTGCCTTAGAGACAGAGGGCATTAAACAATTATCTACCTTGCCTGGTCTCTCAGAGGACCCCTCTGTTGTGGGGTTGCTGAGGGTCGAAGAACAGCAAGTGCCAATCGCTACCACAACTGTGCACCGGCGGCAATATCGCACTAACCGAGACTCCCTGATCCCCATCCATAAGCTAATTCGTCAATTGGAGAGCCAAGGAGTGATCAGCAAGACCCATTCACCTTTCAATAGTCCCATATGGCCAGTGAGAAAGTCTAATGGCGAGTGGAGACTAACAGTGGACTATCGCGGCCTGAACGAAGTCACGCCACCACTGAGTGCTGCAGTGCCAGACATGCTGGAACTTCAGTATGAACTTGAATCGAAGGCAGCCAAGTGGTACGCCACAATTGATATCGCTAATGCATTTTTCTCCATCCCTATTATTATTATTTTGTTATTATTATTTTCCTGTCTTATTAAACTGTCTTTATCTCAACTCACGGGCTTCACTTTCCATTTCTCTCCCCCGTCCCAGAGAGGGAGGGGGGAGGGTGAGCGAACGGCTGCGTGGTGTTTAGCTGCCGGCCGGGTTAAACCACGACAACAAAGAATAAGAATAAGATGTACACTACTACTATAACAACCCCCCCCTTGGGAGCACTGCAATTCGCTATAGGTCTGTTCTTTCTCTCAATGACAAGTCAGTCGTTAGTTACCTGTGAAAATAAAAGGTTAGTTTACAATTGTAAGCTCTTATCCTGCTCAGAGTCCACTATGAGATTTTTCTCTTCAATTTCAACTTCCAACAAGTCCTCCGTAGGAACAGCTTCCCAGGTACTAGCGTCGAGGATGCCTTCACTCGAGTATAGTGAGTCCAACCTTTTTCCACAGTTCTTACGGCTGTTTCAGTCGTCAGTAATTGTCCTTCCCATTCAGGCCAGAGTTGACTCTTTCCAGGTCCAAATCAGGACCCGATTTCCTGGGTGATGGTGGTGAATGGGGAATTGCAAAGGTGGGGTTTGAGCCAACGACCCACAGGTCCTGAGAGATGACAAAGAAGAGGACAACCCCAGAATACAGTTCTTAAGAAAACTCTCTTGTTTTGAATTGTGGTATCTCATCCCTTCTGCCCAGATAGGGCAATCTGAGCAGCATCTCATATGGTGAAATTCCTATATCCTTTCTTGGTGCTGTTTGAACCTGTAGGAGTAAGCATTTTACCCAAGGAAGCTGGGTTTCTAACACTAGTTTAGTTAATTGCTTCTTTAATGTCTGATTCATTCGCTCCACCTTCCCAGAAGAGGAGGGGTGCCAGGGGCACTCAATCGCTAAGGCCCGCTTTAACCCTTGCAGTGAAGGGTTAAACATACAGTCACGTGGTCAATTAGGACAAACAAGTAACTCAGTAAAATCTACCTGTATACTTTGGAAAGGTCAAACCCGTGGCTCCCGTCCCCCTCTAGGTGGGTTACAGAAGACCTTTTTATTTACCTTTTGACATATGGTACATCCTCTACATATGTGCTTCGCTAAAGTGTATATTCCTACACAGACATACTTTCTTATCACATATTGCTTGCACCTCCCAATGACTCTCCTGATGTAAAACAGTTAATATTTGCCTCATTATCAGTTTATTCAGCATTTCTCTCCCATCAGGGAGTATCCATTTTCCTTCAGACTTCATGGCTCCTGATTCCTTAAAAAAATCTTTCTTTTAAAACTTTTTAGTTCTTTCTTAATTTTCAACAATTCCCTGAATCCTCTCTGCATTTATTCTGTTTTCCTTCAGACATTAGATGCCTTAAATACCTGACTTCTCTTTCTCCATATTGTAATTTATTTTTCAATACTTTTTTCAATACTCCCAAGCCCTGCTTTCCCAGAAAGTTGAATAGCTTGTTAGTAGCTTTCTTCACAAGTCTTTTCTCCTGTCCTGACAATAGAAAACAATCCACATATTTGTTAACATTAATACCTCCTTGGGAGGTTTCAATTGTTCCAAAATCTTTTTTTTTTTTTTTTTTTTTAGAGCTTACCCAAATAGATAGGTGTCCCTGTAAACCCCTGAGGTAAAATTGTCCACTTATATTGTTGCTTCCACCCCCATTTCAGGGTCTTTCCAGTCAGAGGTGAATACACATGTATGTTTGCTCTCAGGGCCAGAGAGCACTCCATTAATAACACTGTTACTCCAGTCTAACAATTTACTATTTGAATGCCTAATTTAATCATCAAATCCCTTCTCAACAAGTTAGTCCCTGCCTTGGGTACATACAATAATTACCCAGTGATCATTTTATCCCCTAGTCTCAGCTTGGTATCCCCCAACAGTGGCACTGTTATCCCAAGTTATGCTACCTATAATCCTAATATTGTACCCGTGGCAGCAGCAGTCACTCCAGGTGACTATGACAGAGGGTTTTGTACCACAATCTGTCACGTTTGATGCTTGTGAGGTGTTAGCTTGTGGAGATTTAAATGCCCTGTGACAATTGAGCAGAGAGAACAAATAACTGGGAGAGACCCAACAGCCAGATTGAGAACAGCTGTATGGAAACAATCCTCTATTGCCATCAGAGAAAGGGAGAAACTCAAGGAGAAAACAGGAGAGAAAACAGGAGGCCCTCTGAAATGTGGCAGTTCAAACATTTGAGATTCAAACAGGGTATGGGGATGTGAATGCCTGGATAGAATGGGTCAAATATACCGTCCAGAGTCTCAACCGTAGCTACTGCTATGCTTGTGCCTCGGGATGACCGATTGCCCAGATAGTGCCCTTCCCATGGGGGTGGACCAAAGACTCCCAAGGGATGCGATATATGATTGCATTGTACCAAGAAGACTGCCTGGGGAAATGAGGCCTGTAAGTCTCTCTTTGCTGTTTCTTGCATGACAAAAATATCACGGTTCCCCCTGCATTCTCTACAGCTATAGGCAACCATACAGCTTGCCTCTCACGGCAGGGTGTGAGTGCTACCTGGCATCTGGGAGAATTTTCCTTGTGCTACCAAGGACTTGATGGGAAACTGCTCAAGACTAGAGATCCCCAGGGCAGATCTCTGGTGGTACGGTGGAGGGAAGATCTTACGGTCCACCCTACAATCTAATTGGGAAGGCACTTGTGCACTTGTTCAATTAGCTATACCCTTCACCCTGGCATTTGAAAGAGAAACATCACAAATACCCAGAGGAAGTAAAAGAGGCTTAGGAATATCATTTGATGATAGAGTATACATAGATTCTATTGGGGTACCTAGAGGAGTTCCAGATGAACATAAAGCCAGAAATCAAATTGCTGCAGGGTTTGAGTCACTGTTCTGGTGGGTAACAATCAATAAAAATGTGGATTGGATTAATTATTTCTATTATAATCAGCAGAGATTCCTCAGTTATAACAGGGATGAGATATGAGGAATCGCTGAACAACTAGATGCCACCAGCAAAATGGCTTGGGAAAACAGGATATCATTAGATATGATGCTTGCGGAGGAAGGAGGTGTGTGATACTGAGCAACCATTGTTGTACTTTTATCCCTAACAATACTGTCCCAGATGGCACAGTAACAAGAGCATTGCAAGGGCTTACCACCCTTGCTAATGAATTGGCAGAAAATTCAGGAGCAGACACTTCCATCACAGGATGGTTGGAATCTTGGATTCGTAAATGGAAAGGGATGGTAATGTCCATATTTACATCCTTGATCGTAGTTGTAGGAGTTTTGACAGCCATTGGTTGCTGCATTATCCCCTGTGTAAGAGGACTAGTACAGTGGTTAACTGAAACCGTACTATTGAAACAAATGACCATGGAGCTACCACCTTACTCAGATAAGGAGATAATGAGGAGATGGAAAGCAAAGAAAGCGAAGAAGAAGAAATCTACCAAATTACACCTTAGAGAAAGGTTTTGCAAAAATCAACAGTTTATAAAAAAAAGAAAAGGGGGGAATTGTGGGAATAGAAATGTTGTTTTTGCAGAGTTACATTGTTTAGAAGGAGGGAATGTGGTACTGAGATATGCTTACAGTGATAAGAAAGTTTAGCAGGCGACCTAGTAAAATGCAGACAACCAGACTCCTTAGGACAATTAGGTGAAAATCACGGTGTCAAGTCAAGTCAGATAAGTGAAGAAACATTACCACTTCAAGCAGTAAAAATGTCAAAAGAAATTTGAAATTTAGCAGGCCGGCAACTGAAGGCCATGCATTGTTTGTGAAGCATCAGATAGATTGTGAACCTGGACTACCCACTCAGTGGGGAAACAGGGGAGGGTCCTGCCATCAAAAGGTATATAAACTGTGTTTTGGAACTAGTAGATGCGCTCTCTCCTGCTTGTGGGGCGCCCGCCATTGCAATCACGAATAAATTACTACTTCACTGAGATCCTCGCCTGAGCCTAAGTTATTGGCTACAGAGTGTTTCTCACAGCGGGAAATTTGCAGTAATCGCATGAAATTGAAGTAATCGCGGTGCGATGCGGGACATCTGAGATCGAGTTGCTACGGGAGACCAGAGGCGTCAGTGGACAACGGCAGCCGACCCTCACCGTGTGGCGAGTCGGCACAGAGCAGAGGGGCGGACATCAGGACCCTGCAGCCCGTCTGACGTAACCGTGGAGGCAGCGGCGGCTGTGCTGCTTCTGTCTGGCATTCTTGTTATAAGAGGTTTATCTTGCAATGCAAAAACGACTATTCATCCCCAGATCGGTGTTATAACTATGTTTCTGGATAACATTCCGTGGGGTTGCCACATTCTACGGATTACTAGTGACAATTTAGCTCTATTGCGGGGCAGGAGTGCAGAGGCGCAGATTACACTGCCAAATGACCACCGGCAGGCTCTTTCACAAACAGCTTCTAAGGTTGCAGCTAGCACAGCCTGCAGCCGTATAGCAGATGTTACACTCTCTTTCCTAACTAGTAATCATGTGTCTCATCCATTTGTGGTGAATGGTCAGTGGCAAAAAGAAAAGGGGGAGAGTAAGGGGCGACAAAGACAGAAACGGTACCAGGAGGATGCCACTGACACTAACAGCATGGGTAATAGGAGTAGTATAAGTGACACAGATGCAAGGCGGTGGCAGGCGCTGCCGCGCTGTGGGGCATTCTGTCTGCTGCTCGCCCTCACCTGCCTGTGCACTGCTGCCGACAGTGCTAGAGCAAAATGTGAAGACTGCTCAGATGGCAGTGATGAGAGTGCTTGTGTGAAGAAGACGTGTGCTGAATCTGACTTTGTGTGCAACAGTGGTCAGTGTGTGCCAAACAGATGGCAGTGTGATGGGGATCCGGACTGTGAAAATGGGTCTGATGAGAGTGCTGATCTGTGTCATATGAGAACATGTCGGGTAAATGAAATTAGCTGTGGTCCTCAGTCAGTCCAGCGTATCCCAGTGTCCTGGAAATGTGATGGTGAAAAGGACTGTGACAGTGGAGAAGATGAAGAGAATTGTGGCATTGTGACTTGTAGTGCAGCAGAATTCACATGCAGTAGTGGGCAATGTATTTCCAAAAGCCTTGTCTGCAATGGTCAAGATGACTGCAGTGATGGTAGCGATGAGCTGGAGTGTGCACCTCCTACCTGTGGTGTTCATGAGTTTCAGTGCAAGAGTTCTACCTGCATCCCTATCAGCTGGGTGTGTGATGATGATGCTGACTGCTCCGACCACTCGGATGAATCTTTGGAGCAGTGTGGCCGCCAGCCTGCACCTCCAGTGAAGTGTTCTGCGAGTGAGGTGCAGTGCGGCTCAGGTGAATGTATCCACAAGAAGTGGTGATGTGACAGAGATCCTGATTGCAAGGATGGAAGTGATGAAATTAACTGCCCTTCTCGGACCTGCAGGCCAGACCAGTTCAGATGTGTAGATGGGAACTGTGTCCATGGGAGTAGGCAGTGCAGTGGTGTGAGAGACTGTCTGGATGGCACTGATGAAGCAAAATGTAACAATGTTATTCAGTGCTCTGGACCTGGCAAATTCAAGTGCAGAAGTGGAGAATGCATAGATATCAATAAAGTGTGTAACCAGCAGAGAGACTGCAAGGACTGGGGTGATGAGCCCCTGAAGGAATGCAACATAAATGAATGTGACTGTCCAGCTGGGTTTGAGTTTGTAGACAAGAGAAACTGTGGAGATTTTGATGAATGTCAAAACCCTGGTATCTGTAGTCAAATCTGTATCAACCTGAAAGGTGGCTACAAATGTGAACGTAGCCGTGGCTATCAGATGAATCCTGCTACAGGAACCTGGAAAGGGCCATACCGGTACAAAAACACAAATAACACCTGTGATTACAATGACGCTGCTAAGCAGGGTTTAGGGGTTTATGGCATGGAGACAAGGGGTAACAACTACAGTGTTTGGAACAATTGTACA
Source organism: Anas acuta (assembly GCF_963932015.1). Lineage (NCBI taxonomy): Eukaryota > Metazoa > Chordata > Aves > Anseriformes > Anatidae > Anas > Anas acuta. The sequence continues at coordinate 17,761,026 of NC_089016.1, forward strand.
GCTTTGGCATTACCTCCTGATGTTTTTCTGATTTGTGGGGATGGGGCCTGGCAAGGTATCCCTGCAAATGCTATCAGATGTCCATGTTACTTAGATAAACTCATTGTATTTGCTCCTAGCTTGTTACAGTTGCGTGAGATCACCAGACATAAATGGGCATTGCTTGCATCGGATTGCAATGATAATGTTGAATTGTGTGGGGTTGCAGCTAGAGCGGCATTAGCAATTTCAGTGCCTGGAGTGGCATCTGCGGCCGCACTTAACAACTTAGAAAAATTGGTATGCTGGGCCGAGAGGCAAGCCTATGCCACGACAGAGATACTTGAGGAGATGTTACCAGATCAAAATAATCTGCGACATCTGCTTTTACAGGATCAAGCTGCTATTGACATCTTGCTTTTGGCTCAAAGGAATGGGTGTAAGGACTTTAAGGGAATGTACTGTTTAAACCTTTCTGATCATAATGAGTCAATTCACAAATCCATTACTTTCCTGAAAGAGCACTTGAGAAAGATTCAATATGGTATCAATCCTTTCAATCAATGGTTCACTGACTTGTTTGAAACAAAGTGTAGATGGTTGCTGGGTTTAGTCACAAGGGGATTAAGGATTTGGTTTATGGTGGTGGTAATCATCGTTGTGTGTTGTAAGTATAGCTAAAGAGTTACTTGTAAAACTGCTTTGTTGGGCTTGGTTTGCTCAAAAGAAGAAGGGGGAATTGTTGAGGGATTTCTTGAAACAGCAAAAATCCCATGGCTTGCTGTAGCTGAGCAAACCAAGCTACCAGGGCAACTATGAGAAGTTCCCATGACAGTGTTCCCACATCGCCCAATTGAGGAATTTAGAAAAATATTGTTACCAGTAGCTGGCTTCAAGGACAAGGTCTATGTGACTGCTAATCACAAGGGGTTGTTTTCTTGCAGGTGGGGTTGTTTTCTTATAGTTGTTTGTCTGAGTGCTTTTGACCAATAACCTTGTGTGAAACACTGTCCGCCCCTGTTAAGTTCTCTATAAAAGTTAGGCTATTTGGGCAATAAAATGGAGCATGATCTGACTCTACTGGTGTCTGTCGTGCTTTCGGCCGTGCTTCCTGCAACAATGCAGCACCAACTAATACTTTTACCCTGGTTAATTTTTGTTCCTCTGGCAGCCAGAGTGAAATTTTTGTGGTAGGGCATTGTTTTTCCACACCATCGATTCCTGTGAATTTAACCCTGCGTCGACTAGGTGTAATGCACAGGGTTTGTGCTGTCTCATGTGTAATTACTGACATTTGGGCCCCGGTGTCAATAAGAAAATTTACCAATATCTTTTGGGGTCCAACGGAAATGGCAACAATAGGGTCAGAGTGGTCATTAGAGAGCCATTGAATTGCTAATACCTCCTGAGCAGGGTGGCTCACTGCCTTCCCCGGGGATAGGAGTTTTTTTTGCTGAGATTCTGCTTTGTCAATTAGGCTTGGTGCAGAAGGTGTACTTTCCTTACGGACTGGGTTTTCTTCTGTTAGGCAGTTCTCCCTATCTGGAATATTTTTCTTACCCAGAAATTGGACTAATGTACGGAGGCACCACGCAAGAATGGTCGGGGTACACCCAAAGCTAGGGCCTTACACCACAACTCATCCCTTTCTTTATTAAATTTGAACCTCTCTTTGAAGTTGAGGTATCTGGGATTTTGAGTGTGGATTTGGTGGACTCGCCGAGGGTGATCTTTGGACCTAATACTGGATAAACTAATCCAGCCCATTCAGCGTCTGTACTTATCTATGTCTTGTATAAATTCACTCCAGGTAGGAATGGGGGAGTTCGGATTTCGCCTACGACCATGATCATCATCCCTATGAGCAGCTAGTATGTGATCCTGGGTATTTGCTACAAACATCTCAAGACAATCAGGGAGTCCACGGATGAGAGGGGTTAATCGAACTGGGTGAATTGGAGCTAACATCCGGGATTTCCTGAATTCATCTCTTTCATATATCGCCTGAATACAGGCTGCTTTCTGTACTGATACAGCCAGGTCAGAATAGCTTGTGGCTCTAATAGCTGTGGCTCCAGGGGTTCCCCTCTCTCCTGGGGATCTATACCACCTGCCCAGTATGCCGCCTGTACAGTTATAGAGCAATTATGGTCTCCTGGTGTGGTAGTTAAAAATACTCGAAAAGCCTCCCGCCTCTTTCTCACTCAACATAATTCGATCTCCTCCTTCAAGAGAAACTCACCACACATACTCTGATTCCCCTGACCACCTTGAGAACTTCTCCTGTATTTTAACCAACTCTGCCCGTGACCATGGAATTGTTAGCACAGTAGTGCGGATTTCATCATTATCATCAACAGCAGTCTCAGTCTTAACCAAAGGTCTCAAGGAAATGGACTGAGGTTCAGAATCAGCAATCTCTTGGACATCATCATCACTGTCAAGCCAGAAATCACCATACCAGCTTTCAGGGTCTGCACTATGTATCAGTCTATGAATCTGCTTAACCGGAGCAGAAGGCTGTACTTTATTTAACACATGACTAAACCTCTCCAGCAATTGTTTAAGATGATCATTCTCACTCACAGGTTTATCATTTTCAGTCAGAAGTTTATCCACTCTGGTTCCTAATGTTTTTCCCATCTCCCTTTCAAAGGCCAATGATGACTTCAACACCTCATTCTCTGATTTCAAAGCTGTATGTTCCACATCAGAAATCAGTTTGGGAGCAGGAGTTTCCTCATCTTCCTGCTGAGCACAAGACAAACAGGCTCCTAACACAGCACAAAAAGCGACACTGGTCGCGTTCGTTGACCAGTCTTTCATGAAGCCTGACACTGCTCAATGCGCTCTACCACTTTCTCTTGATTTTTCCAAAATTTTGGGGCCCACTCCTTCCCCACCTGGGAAGGGAAACATTTGCATTTTTGCAGCAGTTTATCCATAGCAATCCTGCCGACTACACCAATTTCTCTGAAAGCCTCTTCAATGCTGTACATTTTCTTTAAAATGTGAATGTTATTTTTATTTTCCTAGTTACTTTAGGCAATTGCACCATAAATGCCTTTTCTGGTGACACCGGCTTCGTATATCCAGGTTCTCTGAAATGGAAATGCTCTGCAGGAACAGTCTAAGCAATTCATGTTGACAGGCTGTAATCATTTCCCCTGGGCTGCTCATTTAATTTCATTGTGTAAAAATACAATTTGGTATACCCACTTGTTGCATTTCATATTATTCATTCGATGCAATTTATAATCGGGAGAAAGGAATCTGCTTCATGTTTTCCTTCTGTATCAGTATGAAGACAAACGTGGACAGAAATTCATGTGACAAAAATTCTGTTTTTCAAACAGCTCCTGCTAGTGAACAGCAAAACGGGTTAAAATGGAGCAGTGCTGTTGAGCGGCTGCTTGGGGAGCGGTGGTAAGGCTGAGCAGGCTCGCACCTGTCTGGGATCTGGGACCATGCTGTTGACTAACTAGTTTGCTGCAAGAATTTGTGGAGACTAATGGTCTGGATTAATGGAAAGTTTTATGTGTCTGACTTCCACTGTTAGGTGCCTGTTCAAAATGCAGTCCTGGAAGCCAAACACTGTCAGTACCTGTTGCTGTGTGCACTTGTTGCACAGTGTCTGTGGCCATGCCAAGCAGTTTGCTCTTGTCTGTTATCTAATTCCTGTCATGGTACATAGCCTAAATTTTCCCCAGGTATTTTCCTAGTGGGACTTGATCGATTTCACATCCTCAGTGTAAGCCCGCTGGGTTGTGCCTCACACAGACAGAGCTGGAAGAGATGAATCCCCAGATCCTTCAGCATCCTTTACCTTGCAGCAGAGAGAGCTTTTGCCCATGCAGAGAGGAGATCTGACCTCATGCTGCTCCTCTGCCCAAGGAGAAGCAAACCCTTGTGTTTCACTGTTGAGGGATTTTTTGAAACAGCAAAAATCCCATGGCTTGCTGTAGCTGAGCAAACCAAGCTACCAGGGCAACTATGAGAAGTTCCCATGACAGTGTTCCCACATCGCCCAATTGAGGAATTCAGAAAAATATTGTTACCAGTAGCTGGCTTCAAGGACAAGGTCTATGTGACTGCTAATCACAAGGGGGTTGTTTTCTTGCAGGTGGGGTTGTTTTCTTGTAGTTGTTTGTCTGAGTGCTTTTGACCAATAATCTTGTGTGAAACACTGTCCGCCCCTGTTAAGTTTACTATAAAAGTTAGGCTATTTGGGCAATAAAATGGAGCATGATCTGACTCTACTGGTGTCTGTCGTGCTTTCGGCCATGCTTCCTGCAACATTTCACCAGCCACTCCCTGTGGCTAAGTTCTTCTGTGGAGGACGCCTTTCAATATCTGTGATTGAAACTGTTCTGTTTTGTACAGAAAAATTAATTACTGTCTGCCAGAGAGACAGTTTATGGGAATAAGCCTTTAGTCTTGTGGTTAAGACTAGGATTTTATGAACTTCATGTAAAATTATATTTAGCAGAAGAGCCTGAGAAGGATCCAATCTAACAAACCCTACAACTGGGAATCAGGGTGTGCTTCTGGAGGTAGGAGGTGCAGTTTTGTGTCTCTTTAGAAAAGGAGGGGATTGAACTCAAGTCCCTGCCACCTCTGGAGAGCACACTAGCTATTGTATTAAAGGAAAAGGGTGATGGCAAAAGGGCAAAAGGGTTCTGGGACAGGAATTAGCAGGGCTCATTTGGAAAGCTTTAAACTAGATCCGAAGAGGGAGGGGGTTGTAGCTGGGCTTGCACTGGTAGGGCAGCACTCTAGCAGTGATGAAGACCAGGAGGCTTCCCACCCCCTGAGGGTGAAATCGGCATGCTCAACTTGCTCCCTGAAGTGCCTGTACACCAATGCATGCAGCATGGGGAATAAGCAGAAGGAGTTAGAAATCCATGTTTGGTCAGGAGATTATGATTTGGTGGCAATTACAGAGAAATGGTGGGACAGGTCACATGACTGGAATGTGGTCATGGATAGGTATGTCCTTCTCAGGAAAGACAGGCCAGCAAGGCGAGGTGGTGGAGTTGCTCTTTATGTGAGAGAGCAACTACAATGTATTGAGTACTGTTGTCCTGGTTTCAGTTAGCACAGAATTAATTTTCTTCCTAGTAGCTGGTGGAATGCTGTGTTTTGGCTTAGGATGAGAAGAGTGCTGATAACACCCCGATGCTTTAATTGTTGCAGAGCAGTGCTTATACTAAGCCAAGGACATCTCAGCCTTTTGCTCTGTCCTGCCAACGGGCAGGCTGGGGGTGCAGTAAGAGCTGGGAGGGGACAGACCCAGGACAGGTGACCCAAACTAGCCAAAGGGGTATTCCATACCATCTGACGTCATGCTAAACAATATATAGGGGTGGCTAGACGGGGGGAGGGGGCCGGACTGCTCGGGGTTAGGCTGGGCATCGGTCAGCGAGTGGTGAGCAATTGCATTGTGCATCACTTGTTTGTACATATTATTATTATTTTCCCTATTATCACCATATTATTATTATTGTTATTATTGTTATTATTATTTTGTTATTATTATTTTCCTGTCTTATTAAACTGTCTTTATCTCAACTCACGGGCTTCACTTTCCATTTCTCTCCCCCGTCCCAGAGAGGGAGGGGGGAGGGTGAGCGAACGGCTGCGTGGTGTTTAGCTGCCGGCCGGGTTAAACCACGACAGTCTTTTTGGCGCCCAACGTGGGGCCCGAAAGGTTGAGATAACGGCAGATCTGACCAGAGTGTGTTAAACTAAAATTGGTGTAAGGATTAGACCTGCTTAATAGTCACTTGTCATAATGCTGATTGCTTTAATCTCAACTCTGCTGCGCCTGTTTTCCAAATTGAGTATTATAGTACATTATTTTCCGTATTTGCTCTCTGTCGTGTTGTTTATCCTCTCCGGGCCCTGGTTTCAGATCATTATGGTGCTGTGTGTTGTAGCAATGGCTTATGAGACGATGAAATATGTGGTCATGACTCTAACTTGTTATTTGTATTCAGTAACATCGTCGACTCTGTACTTTGGAAACTGTATCTTGGAAACTATTAGCAATTATACCTATTGTTTTTTTCCATTAGGGAGTCAATCTGTGGAGGGGAAAGGGGAGGATATTTTTCCTTACTTGCTTACTCTCCCTTTCTCCTTCACCACCCCTGTATCCTCCTGGGTCACTCTGCCTTCCTCCTTCACCACCCTCTTATCCCCTGAGCTTGTCACAATAGCTCTCCAAGATATTGAATATTTCTGGAATACTCAGAATACCATAGTCTTGTTGTTCTGCCTCATGAATGCACTTCAGATTCTGCTTAAAGCAAAACAACTGGCAGCGTAGGGGCAAACCCATCTGGGCTGCTGCATTGTGGCAAGATATTGCTGCTCGGGTAGAGAACCTGGCTGTGAAAGTACGCCACGTAGATGCTCATGTGCCCAAGAATCAGGCTACTGAAGAACATCAAAACAACCAGCAGGTGGATCAGGCTGCTAAGATTGAAGTAGCTCAGGTGGACCTGGATTGGCAGCATAAAGGTGAATTATTTATAGCCCGATGGGCCCATGACACCTCAGGCCATCAAGGTAGAGACGCAACATACAGATGGGCTCGTGATCGAGGGGTGAACTTGACCATGGACGCTATAGCACAGGTTATTCATGACTGTGAAACATGTGCTGCAATCAAGCAAGCCAAACGGTCAAAGCCTCTTTGGTATGGAGGACGATGGCTGAAATATAAATATGGAGAGGCCTGGCAGATTGATTCCATCACACTCCCTCAAACTCGCAATGGCAAGCGCCACGTACTTACAATGGTGGAAGCAACCACCAGATGGCTGGAAACATATCCTGTGCCTCATGCCACCGCCCGGAACACCATCCTGGGCCTTGAAAAGCAAGTCCTATGGCGACATGGCACCCCAGAAAGAATAGAATCAGACAATGGGACTCACTTCCGAAACAACCTTATAGACACTTGGGCCAAAGAACATGGTATTGAATGGGTGTATCACATCCCCTATCATGCACCAGCCTCCGGGAAAGTTGAACGATACAATGGACTGTTAAAGACTACCTTGAAAGCAATGGGCGCTGGGACGTTCAAAAACTGGGATACGCATTTGGCAAAGGCCACCTGGTTAGTCAATACTAGGGGATCTACCAACCGAGCTGGACCTGCCCAATCAAACCTGTTACGTACTGTAGATGGGGATAAAGTTCCTGTAGTGCATGTAAAAATTATGCTGGGTAAAACAGTCTGGGCTACTCCTGCCTCAGGAAAAGGCAAACCTATTCGTGGAATTGTTTTCGCTCAGGGACCTGGATACACTTGGTGGATGATGCAAAAGAACGGAGAGGTCCGGTGTGTACCTCAAGGAGATTTAATACTGGGTGAGAATAGCCCATGAACTGAATTGTACCATGTTAAATAGTATATTATACTGTATGTTATCACTACCATGATTACTATAGGTGACTAATTAGAATGTATGGAAAAGAGTGTAACCTGAGCATGACATAAATGGTATGGAATAAGGGGTGGATAGATGTCCTGGTTTCAGTTAGCACAGAATTAATTTTCTTCCTAGTAGCTGGTGGAATGCTGTGTTTTGGCTTAGGATGAGAAGAGTGCTGATAACACCCCGATGCTTTAATTGTTGCAGAGCAGTGCTTATACTAAGCCAAGGACATCTCAGCCTTTTGCTCTGTCCTGCCAACGGGCAGGCTGGGGGTGCAGTAAGAGCTGGGAGGGGACAGACCCAGGACAGGTGACCCAAACTAGCCAAAGGGGTATTCCATACCATCTGACGTCATGCTAAACAATATATAGGGGTGGCTAGACGGGGGGAGGGGGCCGGACTGCTCGGGGTTAGGCTGGGCATCGGTCAGCGGGTGGTGAGCAATTGCATTGTGCATCACTTGTTTGTACATACTATTATTACTTTCCTATTATCACCATTGTATTATTGTTGTTATTATTTTATTATTATTTTGTTATTATTATTTTCCTGTCTTATTAAACTGTCTTTATCTCAACTCACGGGCTTCACTTTCCATTTCTCTCCCCCGTCCCAGAGAGGGAGGGGGGAGGGTGAGCGAACGGCTGCGTGGTGTTTAGCTGCCGGCCGGGTTAAACCACGACAACTGTCCAAGGGCGGATGAGAAGCGAGTTGAGAGTCTGTGGGTGAGAATTAAGTGGCAGGCTGGCATGGGGGATACTGTTATGGGTGTCTACTGCAGGCCACCAGATCAGGATGAGGAAGTTGAAGAGGCCTTCTACAGGCAGCTGATAGCAGCCTCACGATCACAGGCCCTGGTTATGGTGGGGGATTTTAACTACCCTGACATTTGCTGCAAGGCCTACTCAGCCAGCCAGCCGCAGTCCAGGAGGTTCCTTCAGTGCACTGATGATAACTTCCTGATGCAAATGGTGGATGAGCCAACTAGGAGAGGATTGCTGCTGGATCTTGTCCTCACTAACAAAGAAGGTCTGGTTGAAGTGGTGAAGGCTGAGGGCAGCCCTGGTTGCAACGACCATGAGATGGTGGAGTTCAGGTTCTCATGTGGCAGGAACAGAATACCAAGCAGAATCACAACCCTGGACTTCATTAGGGCCAACTTTGGCCTTTTCACGCAATTGCTGAGGGAAATCCTCAAGGTACTTGAAGGAAAAGGGGCAAAAGATAGCTGGTTATGCGTTCAAGGACTGCTTCTTCCGAGCTCAAGCTCAAAACATCCCAACAGGTAGGCAGTCAAGAAAGAGGGCCAGAAGACCTGCATGGTTAAACAGGGAACTGCTGGGCAAACTCAAGTGGAAGAGGAGAGTTTATGGATCATGGAACAAGGGTCTGGCCGCTTGGGAGGAATATAAGGCTGTTGTCAGAAGATGTAGGGAGGCAACTAGGAAAGCTAAGGCCTCCTTAGAATTAAACCTTGCAAAAGGGGTCAAGGACAATAGAAAGGGCTTCTTCGAATACATTGTGGATAAAACTAACACTAGAGGTAATATAGGCCCACTAATGAAGGAGGTGGGTGCCCTGGTGACAGAAGATAAAGAGAAGGTGGAGTTACTGAATGCCTCCTTTGTCTCTGTCTATAATGCCGGAGGCTCTCCTGAGGAGCCCCATAGCCCTGAGGCCCCAGAGGAAGTTGGAATAAAGGAGGAGCTTGCCTTGGTTTATGAGGGCTGGGTTAAGGACTGATTAAGCAATTTGGACATCCACAAGTCCATAGGTCCTGATGGGATGCACCCATGGGTGCTGAGGGAGCTGGTGGAAGTCATTGCTAGGCCATTCTCCATCATCTTTGCTAAGTCATGGGCATTGGGAGAGGTGCCTGAAGACTGTAGGAAAGCAAATGTCATTCCAGTCTTCAGAAAGGTCGAGAAGGAGGACCCAGGTAACTAGATCGGTCAGCCTCACCTCCATCCCTGGTAAGGTGATGGAACAACTAATCCTTGGTGTTTTCTATAATCATATCAAGGATAAAAGGGTCATTAGGGGCAGTCAACATGGCTTCACCAAGGGGAAGTCGTGCTTGACGAACCTGATAGCCTTTTATAAGGACATAACCAGGGGGATAGATGACGGTAGAGCAGTGGACGTGGTCTATCTTGATTTCATTAAAGCCTTTGACACTGCCTCCCACAGCATACTCGCAGCTAAACTGGGGAAGTGTAGTCTGGACAATTGGGTAGTGAGGTGGACTGTGAACTGGCTGAAGGGAAGAAGCCAGAGGGTTGTGGTCAATGGGACGGAGTCAAGTTGGAATCCTGTATCTAGTGGAGTCCCTCAAGGGTTGGTACTGGGACCAGTATTGTTCAATATATTCATCAATGACTTGGATGAGGGAATGGAGTGTGCCGTCAGCAAGTTTGCTGATGACACTAAACTGGGAGGAGTGTGCTGCCATCCAGCAGGACCTAGACAACCTGGAGAGCTGGGCAGGGAGAAATTTAATAAAATATAATGAGGGCAAGTGTAGAGTCCTGCATCTGGGCAAGAACAACCCCAGACACCAGTATAAGTTGGGGACTGCCCTGCTGGAGAGCAACATAGGGGAGAGGGACCTGGGGGTCCTGGTAGACGGCCGGATGTCCATGAGCCAGCACTGTGCCCTTGTGGCCAAGAAGGCCAATGGCATCCCAGGGTGTATTAGAAGGGGTGTGGTTAGTAGGTTGAGAGAGGTTCTCCTCCCACTCTACTCTGCCCTGGTGAGACCACACCTGGACTATTGTGTCCATTTCTGGGCCCCTCAGTTTAAGAAGGACAGGGAACTTCTTGAGAGAGTCCAGTGCAGAGCCATGAGGATGATTAAGGGAGTGGAGCATCTCTCTTACAAGGAAAGGCTAAGGGAGATAGGTTTCTTTAGCTTGGAGAAGAGGAGACTGAGGGGTGACCTTATTAATGTTTATAAATATGTAAAGGGAGAGTGTCAGGAGGATGGAGCCAGGCTCTTCTCGGTGACATCTAATGATAGGACAAAGGGCAATGGTTGCAAGCTGGAACATAGGAGGTTCCAATTAAATATGAGACAAAACTTTTTCACGCTGAAGGTGACAGAACACTTTCTTGCCCAGAAACAGGCAGGGGGATTGGACTAGATGATCTTTCAAGGTCCCTTCCAATCCCTAACATTCTGTGATTTTGTGATTCTATGGCAGCAATACCTTTTGGGGGGGATTGCACCATCAATTCCAGATCCAGTGTACAGTAGTTCAAGAATCAAGAACAGAAAGTCAACTTGCTTGGTTATCCAGTGAGGCGCATTCTCCCCCTAATTTACTGGGGGCTGGGGACAGTCCTAGGCTGACCTCAGACTTTGCAGGAAGGAAGAAAAGCAGAAGTAGGGGAAAGATATCTCTGTGATGGGTCTGGCTGGGATGGAGTTAACTTTCCCTGTAGCAGCCCATACAGTACTGGGCTCTGCACTTGTAGCAAGAACAGCATTGTTATCACAACAGTGCTGTGTCTATTGCTGAGCAATAATGGTACAGCATCATGACTCCCTCCAACCCCCCCACGAGCCAGCAGGCTGGGGGTGGGCAAGAGGTGGGGAAGGGACACCACCAGGGCAGCTGACCTAAACCAACCAAAGGGATATTCTATACCATATGATGTCACGCTCAGCAATAAAAAGTGGAAAAGGGGAAGGAGAGGGGAGGGGTGGGCTCTCGTTCTGAAAGCATCTGTCCTCCCAAACAATGGCTACTTGTATTGAGACCCTGCTTCAAGGACGTGGTCAAACATCTCTCACAGATGGGAAGTAGAGAGTAATTTCTTTTTTCTCTCTCTGTGCTTCCACATGGCCTTCACTTGCTTTTTTTTTTTTTCCCTCTTAATTTTCCCTTTAATTAAATTACCATTATCTCAACCCATGAGTTGTTTTTTTTTCTTTCCAGCACACTTTCTTCTTCCCCTCTTCTTCTAAGGAGGGGGAGTGACAGAATGACTGTGGTGGAGTCAGAGGGGGAAATTGACTGCTGGAAGCATACTCTACCGTCTCTGAGACAGACTCACGAGCCAGCAACCACACAAGAAACAAAGGATTCCCTATCCCACTAGGCAGTTACTGCAAAAAAGACAAAGGTTCCCCCATCCCACCAGGCAGTAGGAGGGGACCTAGGACAAGGGGGGGAATGGAAGCAGGTTTCTGCTTGGGGTGGTAGGCGAGCCCTCTCCCTGCCCACCTCACCTTCCCACCTACCTTTATATAACAGGTATGAGGCTCTAGAGCTTGACAGTCAAAACAGCAATGTAGACAAAAGCCCATCCCGGTTGGAAGGGGTGCCTAAGGCAAGGCAACTAACCCCCCAACATCACTACATCTTCTATCAAGAAAGAAAGGTTATCATCACAGGGGACTCGCTTCTGAAAGGGACAGAGGACCTGATATGCCATCTAGACCCAACCCACAGGGAAGTCTGCTGCCTCCCTGGGGCTTGGGTAAGAGACATTGCTAGGAAAGTCACTCGCCTAGTACAGCACTCCGACTACTACCTGTTAATGGTTTTTCAAGCTAGTAATGATGAGGTAGCAAGGAGAAGTCCAAAGGCAATCAAAAGACTTCAAGGCTTTGGGGTGACTGGTTACAGGATCAAGGTCACAGATCATGTTTGCCTCTGTCCTTTTGGTAGCAGGGATCAGTGTTGACAGGCATACTCATCTCATCCATATGTGGCTCCAAGACTGGTGCCACCAGCAGAACTTTGGGTTTGTTGATCATGGGAGGGTCTATGTGACACCAGGCCTGCTGGCACCAGATGGGATGCACGTCTCTCAGAGGGGGAAGAGGATTTTTGCCCAGGAGTTAGCAGGGTTGATAGACAGGGCTTTATACTAGAGTTGAAAGGGGAAAAGGATAAAACCAGGCCCACCGGTGATAAGCTAAGGGATGGCGCGTTAGAATCAGAGGGACTGTATGCTAGTGAGGTCTTTCAGTTGGCTCCACATGGTGCTGCATGCAATGAGGTTCATTTGAAGTGCTTCTACATAAACTCACGCAGTATGAGGAAATAAACTGGATGAGCTAGAAGTCTTGGCCCAGTCCCACAGCTACGACATCATCGGCATAAGCGAAACCTGGTGGGATGAGTCCTATGACTGGTGTGTTGCAATAGATGGTTACAGGCTCCTCAGGAGGGACAGACAGGGCAGGCAAGGTAGGGGAAAGTAGTGATGTATATGAAGGAGGGGCTGGACTGTGTGGAGCTTGCAGTTGGCGATGGCAAAGCTGAGAGCCTCTGGATAAGGATTAAGGGACAAACAAATAAAGGAGATGTCATTGTGGGAGTCTATTACAGATCACCCAGCCAGGATGATGACGTTGATGAATTATTCTTTGAGGAACTAAGAGAGACCTAGAGATCAACTGCCCTTGTCCTTATGGGGGACTTCAACTTGTCAGACATTAACTGGGAATATCACACTGCTGACACAAGCAGGTCCAGGAGGTTCCTAAGCACCTCGATGATAACTTATTGGTGCAGGTGCTAAGGGAGCCAACTAGGAAAGGTGCCCTCCTAGATCTGTCTCTTGAGAACAGAGAGGGTCTTGTGGGGGACGTGGCAATTGGCAGCCGTCTTGGTCAAAGTGACCATGAAGCGGTTGAGTTTAAAATTTGTGGTGACAGGAGGAAAACTGTCACCAAAACTTCAGCCCTGGATATGGGGAAAGCAGACTTCAGGCTGCTCAGGAAACTAGTAAGCAAGGTCCCCTGGGAAACTGCTTTTGAAGGCATTGGTGTCCATCAGTGCTGGTCAGTCTTTAAGCACTGCCTCCTAAAAGCACAGGACCAGGCAATTGCAAAATATTGGACGTCAAACAGGCAAGGAAGAAGGCTGTCCTGGCTGACCAGGGATCTTCTTCTGGAGCTTAGGCAGAAAAAGAAAGTGTATGGCTGCTGGAAGCAGGGTCAGGCAACATGGAAGGAATACAGGGACACTGTTCGCCTTCGTAGGGAGAAAATTCATGCGGCCCAATTTGAGTTAACTCCTCAGGGGGTTTTATAAACGGTTTGGACTAGGTGTTTTGAGCAAATTTGCTGATGACACTAAACTGGGAGGAGCTGTTGACTCTGTTGAAGGTGGAAAGGCCTTGCAGAGAGATCTGGACAGATTGGAGAGCTGGGCATGAAGTTTAACAAAAGAAAGTGCTGGGTCCTTTACCTGGGACGGGGCAACCCTGGTTATACGTACAGACTGGGCAACGAGATACTGGATAGCAGCCCCGCAGAGAGGGGTCTAGGGGTTTTGGTTGACAGCAAGTTGAATATGAACCAGCAGTGTGCCCTGGAAGCCAGGAGGGCCAACTGTATCCTGGGGTGCATCAAGCACGGCGTTGCTAGTTGGTCGAGGGAAGTGATTGCCCTGCTCTACTCTGCGCTGGTGCGGCCTCACCTCGAGTACTGTGTGCAGTTCTGGGCACCACAGTACAAAAAAGGATGTGAAACTATCAGAGAATGTCCAGAGGAAGGTGACGAAGATGGTGAAGGGCCTAGAGGGGAAAGTATATGAGGAGCAGCTGAGGTCACTGGGCCTGTTCAGCCTTCAAAAGAGGAGGCTGAGGGGAGACCTCATCGCAGTCTACAGTTTCCTCGTGAGGGGGAGCAGAGGGATAGGCACCGATCTATTCTCCCTAGTGACCAGTGGTAGGACGCGAGGGAATGGAGTCAAGCTGCAACAGGGGAGGTTCAGGCCGGATATCAGGAAGAGGTTCTTCACCAAGAGGGTTGTCATGCACTGGAACAGGCTCCCCAGGGCTGTAATCACAGCACCAAGCCTGTCAGAGTTTAAGAAGCTTTTGGACTATGCTCTTAGTCACATGGTCTGAATTTTTGGGCAGACCTGTGTGGAGCCAGGAGTTGGACTCAGTGATCATTATTGGTCCCTTCTAACTTGGGATATTCTATGATTCTGTGATTCTATGAATGGGCACTTGGAAAGCCATTGGCATGGCTCGCAGTGTATGAACAGCCTCCCTGATACACCTTTCAACCCATTCCTCCTGCATTTGTTTGTCTTTCAGATAAAACTTCACAGCAGTGTTTGGAGAAAAGTATAATGAGTATACTGGCTCCAGGTGCCAGGGGAAAGAAAGTACCAGAATGTGTAAATGCCTTAAAATCAAAGAGTGCCATAGTTTTCACATGGTATCTTCCAAGCCTGGGCTACCTCCTGGGTATAAGATGCATGAAGTGTGGATAATCTCTAGGATCCCCCATCCAGGTCTCATGTTGTGTTCCACTTTATGGGGCAATTCATCTGCAAACAGACACTCTCCAGAAGTGTTCCCATACATATGAGCTGGGCTCATACTGGGTTCTTTTTACTGTTATTGGGGAAAAATGGTTGTGTGTTGTTTTTTTTCTCCACACATTAAGTTGTTTGACATAATGTGAAGTGCAGTCATGACAGCATCTCTAGAACAGCGTTAGTATAAATGAAGATATCAATAAAGATTTTACATTTTCCTGAAGTACTTAAATGTTCTATTTGTCCACGTGAAAGTTTAATCAAGAATGCAATTTATCCAGCTGAATGATGGATGACTTACAGTGATTTTTGTTTTTTGCAGGTTGCTTTGCTACCAAATAATGCTGCTGATCTTAGCAAGCATATCACTGGTGAAAAAGTACTTGCATCTAACGCATATATCCCTGCCCCCCCAAGCCAGCCTGGCCAACAAGGTCCTCCAGGTAAGATACAGACCAGAGGGTTGTGAGTGTGAAATAGTGCCATGAGTAAAAATAATAAGCTTCAGTCTTTCAGTATGATAGGATTTCATGTGTTACATATTTTGATTGCTATGATTATATTTGTATTTGTGATAAATCAAAAAATAAAAACTTTGCAGTCATTATTCAGCCAGCCTCTGTGAACTGTCTAACATCACTCCATTGTGTTTCTTAGTCTCCGTGTATTTCTTGGCGTGCAAGCTGTGTTTGTCCTGTATGTGTTAAATTTCTCTCTCTCCCGGGGTATCTCACCTGCTTCAGTTATCATTTCCCATTTCTTAACTGTGTCTTAAACACTCTCCATTTCGTTTCAGAAATACCTATTACTTTAGCTCACTGTCATTAGTAGAGCAGAAAATGTTCTTTCAGTTTGAAGGGGTTTGTGCCAACTGTTTTATTTTTCCTTGTCTTGTTTTGCAAGGATTCATTTATTGGTTTTATGTTGTGTTCTAGATTCAAAGGAATCTGAAAAGTTACACTCCACTCACACCTTCTGCACTTTGCTAAGGTAAAGGCTGAAACAATGAGAAAAGCAGAGAGTTCCTAAAGCTCTAGCTTAAGCTAGACACCCTGCAACCTGCAGCCAGTGATAGTAAAAGTTCTGCTAACTCCGTTGAATTCAGATCTGATTTTGGGTTAGTGAAAAATGAAAGGAATTTTACTATTGTTATGAGTTTCTGGAAGACTCTTACAGAGGACTAGCAGATATTTCGTACCAGGTTTGATTTACTACCTACTACTGATTTACTACCTACTGAACTGCCCTCCATTTATCCACACTTTTGCAGTCTTGCTTTATTTTTTGAGTCTTTCTGGGACTTTGACCAAATCAGCAGAAGGTGTGGTGGTTTTACTCAGGTGGACAGCTGAGCTCCACCACAACCGCTCTCTCACTCCCCCTCTCCTCAAAGAGGAAGGGGGAGAAAATACTACACAGAGAACTCAAGGTTTGAGATGAGAAAGGTTTAATTGAAGGGAAAGGGAATGGGGAGAAAAAGAAACAAAAGAAACAATAAGGCTGCGCGGAAGCACAGAGAGAAGAAAAAAAAATTATTCTATACTTCCCATCAACAAGCGATGTTCGGCCATGTCCTGGGAAGCAGGGCCTCAAAACGCATAGTGGTTGTTCAGGAGGAACAGCCCCCTCCCCCACGAGAGCCCCCTTTTTTATTGCTGAGTGTGACATCAGGTGTTATGGAGTATCCCTTTGGTTGGTTTAGGTCAGCTGCCCCGGCGATGTCCCCTCCCCATCACTTGCCCACCCCCAGCCTGCTGGCTCTTGGGGGCTTGGAAGGAGTCCTGATGCTGTGCCAGCACTACGCAGCAATAGACACAACACTGGAGTGATACCAGTGCTGTTCCAGCTACGAGTGCAGAGCACAGCACTGTGTGGGCTGCTGCAGGGAAAGGTGACTCCATCCCAGCCAGACCCAACACAGAAGGATGAGTATTTACAGTCCATTTTTAGGTGAAATTGATTAAAATGTTGTTTCCCATGGTCTTTTTTCATTGGTGAGAGAATTCTCATACATTTACATGCTCAGTATTAAATAGCGTACTGTGTGAAGACAGCTAAAAAGAAATGATGATTTTCTGAAATTAGATAAAAACAGGGGGGATATTCTCTACACTGTAATTACCGATGACTTTAATAAGTGATGGACTGCAGTGGGGTTAATGTATTGAAAATTAACTTCCAGACATCAGCATTCCCCAGATAATTTTAATAAATATTAATCATTATTAAGTAGTTATTTTAAGAATGTAATTTCTATCAGTTTAATATGAAGGAACACATGGAACCAAGATTTCTCTCCTTTGTTCCTATGAGGTGTTGAGATGCTCTTAGCAGGCAGATATAGCAAAGGAATTGTTAAATAACAAAGAGCTGAGAACCTTGTAAATATAGGCTCTGTCTGCAAAAACATTTGCCTTTTGAAAAGTATTTCCTGATCAGGTTGATTCGAAAAGATACCTTTAATTTCTGGCAATAGATATGAAGCAGTATTTTACTGAATTACCTCTGCAAGGGCAATTATATTGTCCCGTTTGAAAACTGTAAGAGTAAAGTGGAATATGATTAATGACCGTGCCTTGTGTCTTCAGGGCCCACCGGGTTCATTTGACTTCTTATTGCTGATGATGGCAGACATCAGGAATGACATCACTGAGCTGCAAGAGAGAGTGTCTGGACACAGGACTTATTCATCAACAGAGGAGTTTCCATTACCTCAGGAATTTACAAACTATCATGACACAGTGGATTTTGGATCTGGAGAAGACTATAAACCACAGGCAGCACCCAGAGACTCCAGGATACAGAAGGCATTCCATCCTTAGCTATGCCTACTGACAAACAGAGCCCCTTTAGAGTTCTTCACTATAAAAATGCACGGACAATGTAATATATACATATATATATTATTTTTCAGTTTTCTCTTTGCTTTTCCCCAGCCATACTACCTGTACTGTAACTTTCACAGTTCATGGTGTTCTCCTTGCAGTAATTCCATACCGTCAAGCCTGCACTGTGCATTGTATCTAAACTATCAGGAAAACCTTAGTATATTGGTATAGCATGATTAAGGTATGCACTAGCTAATGGGGCAGACCACAGCATCTCATCTACCTACTTTTGGTTCTGTGTCCAAATGACCCAGTACCTAGATTTTGCGGAGGTAGAGGAGTAGCTGAACATCATCCCTGAAAGATGTCAAAAATGGAAACCCAAATCCACAGTTACTTTATACATGTAAATGAATTATATCACTGAACTCAAGTCTCCAGCTAGTGTCCCTGGGTTTAGGAGAGTGTGAAAAGTGGATCTCTGTTTCACAGCAGAGGCCAGCTTTATGTGAAATGTCTCCTTCTGTTATACCCCACCATGGCAGAAAAAGGCCAAAAAACATGATGAAGCAGTGATATAAAGATACTGCTTGTTGATCTAGAAATGATTTGAGAGGATCTAGTGACCTTCTAAAAGGCATTCACAGAACTGGAACACAAGAGTTACAGTGCATTTGGCTGGGTATATGAGGAGTATAAGTGCAGGAGTGCACATGACAAAACATTTCAAGTGGTACGAGCATAGCTAAGGTTAGGTACTGCACATGGGATCCTGTATTTCTGAAGAGGGATGAAAGGGAGTGCCCTTTTTTTACACTGGAAAATTGGATGCGCAAAGTTAGACCATACCTCATGGATGATGTATTTTATTTATTTTTTTCTTGGATTTCCACAGCTGCTGAAGACTTTGCCATGCTTAGAAGATAAAGGAGTATATTAAGCACAAAACTGCAGTGTTGTATTTGTGTAGCTGCTACTTCTACAGTATGTTTAGTACTGCGTCTTGTCCATGTTAGAAATGCAAAGAAAATCTTATTTTGCCATGTTTTCCATGGCTTACATGTTCCAGTAGAATAAATACTAGTAAAAATATAAGCAGGCCCTTTTCAGATAATATGTAAAGGTTTTGTTATAAATGGCTCAGGATTCAAATTAGGATTAAATAAAAAAATAGGATTTATTAAAAGAATATAAAGGAATAGAGGTAAGCAAACAGCGCTGGGTGCACCGGGAGTCTCTGCTCCACCAGGACGCACACCAGTTACATCAAGCAGCTGATTTTTATGCACCTAGACTAATACATATTCATTACTACTTCTAAAAAAGTAGATTATTATAATTAGCTTCCGGGGTCCAGTTCCTCCTACTGGAGCATGCGCATCAGTCTCCTCTGGGGGTCTCTAGGGGTCTTTCATGCTGAAGGCTCGTAGTCTTCCTCTCACCCTTTGTACTTACTCGGCACTATTCCAAGTTTATGGAACACTCTCTGTACACTCTCCGCAGGTCTTGTCTCCCAACCGTCCTTCAGCTTCTTTTTTCTTCCTCTTAATCTCTTGGCCCCCCCGGCCAGATACCAAAGATCCACATAGTATCCCATAACAGTCACTAGTTGTTATCAGTTGTTCTGAAACTCCCAGACATCAAACACAAACAGCTTTCTTATTTGACGCTTCACGAGTAATTAAAACATTCTTCCCCAGCCATTCACAGACACATCTATAGCAGTGTTAAGTTAATCTCGAAGAAGACAGGAAAAAAGGCTGTAACTGTTAGAAACAGAAGTCCGGAATAACAAAAGCAAACAGGTTCACAAATTTAAGGAGTGTTTTCTGAAGACGTGATAAATTGACTAGAATGAGGGGGAGACTGGGACACACTGCATCTGTGGTTCAAGAACTAAATTGCCAGTGCAGGGCCCAGAGGCAGACAGGATTCAAACAGAGGCAGACAGGATTCAAACAGAATTATTCTTTATGGACACGAATTTATGGACACGAATTGGAATTGTTAAAACATTCCTCACAATCCCTTATCTTCTTTTTAATATCCCCAATTCGTGTCTCTTCTGTTATTAATAATTGGATTTCATCAGTTTGTTCTTGGAGGGTCCAATCCTTAAGCATCATAATTGACATATTCCCTTCTTTTTTTAATGAAGTTATTACCAATGTACTATTTATTACCCGGTGTATTAATAATGTAAGACAAGGTATCATACAAGGTATAAACAATAACATCTTTACACCACATAACAAAAAAAATAACACTCTTCTAACCCATGGTCCACCATGAAAATAAATCCCATTCCATATCCTTCCAGGTTTGTGTTTGCTCGCTCACCTTCCCCCCCTCCTTCTCTGGGATGGGAGAGAGAAATGGGAAAGTGAAGCCTGTGAGTTGAGATAAAAACAAGAAAATAATAATAATAATAATAACAATAATAATGATGATAATATTACTACTAGTAATAATGTATACGAAACAAGTGATGCACAATGCAATTGCTCAACACCTGCTGTCCGATGCCCAACCTAACCCCGAGCAGTCCGGCCCTCCTCCCAGCCTGCCTGCTGACAGGACAGTGAGAAGCTGAATTTGGCTTGGTCCTTGGCTTGGTGTAAGCACTGCTCTGTAACAATTAAAAACAATTAAAACATCAGCATATTATTAACATTCTTCTCATCCTAAACCAGAACATAACATTCTATCAGCTACTAGGAAGAAACACCCTTTTTATCAATCTTTAAACAGCAATTACTAAAGCTAAATTTTCCACAGACTTCTCCTTCTTGTGCTAGTAAATAATCCAAAGCTAGGAAATTTTGATACAAAGTAGTTCTCATCATTTATAACGATTTCTATTACAGCTAATAACCTAATTATTCTATTAAGTATATATACTGGGGTCCTATAGTCCCAGGATCTGTCTTCTGCCCACGTAGCTGGATCATAATAGGCAAACACCTTCAGGGTCGATTCAGGCTTGTGTTACCGTTCGGCCTGTCAGGGTGATCCAGCTCCTGGAAAACGAATCACAATTTTATATAGGTTAAAAAAAAGGTTCTTATGTTATTTTCTCAGGACAACCTGACCTGAGCCCCACGTTGGATGCCATTCGTGTGGGAGAAGTCCAGCCGAGGCCCTCTCACTCGGCAGTCAATACCCATAGGGGTTGCTTCCCTCGGTAGACCATACACACCGCAGTGGAGGGTCCTGCCCTGGTCTTGCCTTCTCCCTTTCCTCCCTTCAGGCTTGTCCCCTTTATTTGGCATCCTTAATTCATGCAGAGCCTCGTTGCCAGAATATTAGTTCTTCCTTAGCTTGAGTTTCAGTTTCCCAGGAGTGGACTCAACCCTCCAAGTTTCAGTAGCTACTGGTCCTTTTATTCTGGATGCATGGGTCCCTTTCTGCGGTTCTCACAGCTGTTTCAGTAGTCAGTAAAACAAGGTACAGTCCCTCACACCCATGCCCTTGAGCCAAAAGCAAAAAGTCAATAGCAGCTTGATCCTGTAAGAGCGCATGTCGCAGACTATTTTGATCTGGTAACATCTCCTCAAGTATCTCTGTCATGGCATAGGCTTGCTTCTTGGCCCAGCATACCAATTTTTCTAAGTTGTTACGTGCGGCCGCAGATGCCAAGCACTAAAATTGTCAATGCTGCTCTAGCTGCAACCCCACACAATTCAACATTATCATTGCTATCCGGTGCAAGCAATGCCCATTTATGTCTGGTGATCTCACGCAACTGTAACAAGCTAGGAGCAAATACAATGAGTTTATCTAAGTAACATGGACATCTGATAGCATTTGCAGGGATACCATGCCAGGCCCCATCCCCACAAATCAGAAGCACATCAGGAGGTAAGGCCAAAGCTGCACAATTGTTCCAAACACTGTAGTTGTTACCCCTTGTCTCCATGCTACAAACCCCTAAACCCTGCTTAGCAGCGTCATTGTACTCACAGGTGTTATTTGTGTTTTTGTACCAGTATGGCCCTTTCCCGGTTCCTGTAGCAGGATTCACCTGATAGCCACGGCTACGTTCACATTTGTAGCCACCTTTCAGGTTGATACAGATTTGACTACAGATACCAGGGTTTTGACATTCATCAATTCCACAGTTTCTCTTTTCTACAAAGTCAAACCCAGCTGGACAGTCACATTCATTTATGTTGCATTCCTTCAGGGGCTCATCACCCCAGTCCTTGCAGTCTCTCTGCTGGTTACACACTTTATTGATATCTATGCACACAAAGTCAGATTCAGTACACATCTTCTTCACACAAGCACTCTCATCACTGCCATCTGAGCAGTCTTCACATTTTACTCTAGCACCGTTGGCAGCAGTGCACAGTCAGGCGAAGGCGAGCAGCAGGCAGAGCGCCCCGCACCGTCACCTGTGTCACTTATACTACTCCTATTACCCATGCTGTTAGTGTCAGTGGCATCCTCCTTGTACCGTTTCTGTCTTTGTCTCCCCCCTTTTCTTTTTGTCACTGGCCATTCACCACAAATGGATAAGACACATGATTACTAGTTAGGAAAGAGAGTGTAACGTCTGCTATACGGCTGCAGGCAGTGCCGGCTGCAACCTTAGGTTTGTGAAAGAGCCTGCCGGTGGTCATTTGGCAGTATAATCAGCGTCTCTGCACTCCTGCCCTGCAATAGAGCTAAGTCATCATTAGTAATAGTTATAACACCGATCTGGGGACTAATAGTCTTTTTTTGCATTGCAAGATAAACCTTTTATAAAAAGAATGCTAGAGTGAAGCAGCACAGCCGCTGCTGCCGCTGCCTCCATGGTTATGTCAGACAGGCTGCAGGGTCCTGATGTCCGCCCCTCTGCTCTGTGCCAACTCGCCACACGGTGAGGGTCAGCTGCCGGTGTCCACTGACGCCTCTGGTCTCTCTGGTCTCCCGTAGCAACTCGATCTCGGATGTTCCGCAATTACTTCAATTTCCCCACGTTTTGCAGCTTCTGTCAGGTCTATTCTGTGTCTCTCAGAGCCGTCCGTGGCTCTGCAGCGTCTCTCAGGGCTCTCTCCGTCCAGCGGTAGTCCCTCCGTAGTGTCTCGGGCCTCCCAGCGCCGCTCCGGTCTCTCGGTGCCGCTCCGGTCTCGGCCTGTTCAGGTCTCAGCGAGTCTGGGTCTCAGTGAGTCCAGGTCTCGGCCTGTGCGGGCCTCATATGTTGCAGGAAGCATGTCATATCATGCTCCTGCCTTTTTCTTGTCAGAGTCAAAACATTTAAGAGCAAAAATAGGATACACAAGATACACCGGGCCCATATATTAGGCACCACCACTCAAAACTTGGATAAAACAGCACTTCTTTTCAGTCTGTCAAGCACTTCGTTCGTCTCTGCCCACTCCCCTTGCGGAGAGTACGGAACAACGGATCGGAACTCTGCACTCGCTTTGCAGCAACGCTGCGTCTCACTCACACAGCACACTCGCAAACGGAGGCCTCCAGCACATCTCATTCATACCACAGGAATATAATTTAGAATGATAACCAACCAAACAAGTATTGTCTCTAACTGTGTTCTTCGTGAAGTGACTTGTAACACTTGTTTCAAACCCTTACATTTACACAAATACTTTCAACACAAAATACATACATAAAAACACATACAATTATTACCACTCCAGTTAGTATCCCTCCAGCAGCCGAAAACATACCGTTTGTCTGCAGTTTCAGGAGATCTCTGCTCCTGCGGTGAGCAGCTGAGAGTGGAGTCCCCTCCGAGCAAAACGCTCAGGGTGCACCTAGGGGCGTCCACGCTGCAGCCGATCCCACAGCCGAGCAGAGTGTCTCCTGCCTGACTCACCAAAATGACTCTCAGAAAGCTGACTCCACAATCAGTAGGATTGTAAAGTAGGTATGTTTACTCAGTTCCGTGCAGCACGGGGCGGGTAGTCCCCCCAAAGTCGTGCAGGCCTAACGTGACAAATTGCTTTAGTAAAAAGTTACATATACATAAACATTCCTATACATATGCATAACCTGTCCCTTTGTGAACAGTCCTCCTTATCTCAGACACCTTGGTTAAACTCTGAACCATGAGGTTTTTAATCTGGTTCTCGGGGCCCGAGAGGCTTCTGTTATCTGGTGGTATAAGTGCAGCACAGGCACAAATGTAGCACATATTCATTCTTAATCAATTGCTCTCTAATTTCTAATTCCAATGTTTCAGCTTGCTCTTTTCCGGATCCACGGGTATTCTACTATTAATGTTCAAAGCCTGACAGACCCCGTCCTCCGTGGATCAAAATACAGGGGGTCTTAAGGGTTCTTTTGGTCATTCTATCATAAAATACTGGATCATTTTTAATTTACTCTTTAATTTTCTGGGGCCCCTATTGTTCCAATTTCTAATCATTATTCATAATGGACTTTTGGGTCATATATCTGGTAATTTGCTCCCTTTCTGGTCCTTGGTCTTCGATTTTATCTGACCCATCCAGGAATTTTACTAGTGGCAATTCCCACAGCCCTTGGCTGCCCAGTGAGAGTGTCTTGCAGGGGGTTTAGGACCTATCACCCACCCACGTATCCCTCTTCTCACCAGTCCAGCCCCCCCCACAGGAGATTAGAACCGGTGAGAAAACAAAAAGACCTCCGTGCTGACTTTAGAAGTCTCAGTTACATTCTCACACACAAAAACTGGCAACTGTACCCTTACCCAACCGGACGGTATCTTACGAATCAGTCGTCTTCGTCCAGACTCCAATCGGACGGTATCCACCAGCGTCTCTGCTGTCTTCGTCTGGGATCGAACCAGACGGTATCCAAACGACTGTCGTCTTCATCCGGTTCGACTCCGGACACCGGAATCGAACCGAACGGTATCCAAACGACTCTGTCGTCTTCGTCCGGATCTTCGCGCGCAGAATTACGGGCAAAAAACAGCCGGCAACAAGGGAGCTCAAAAAAAATCAAATTCTTTGCTTACCTTTATTCAGGTTCAGGATGGCATTAGTCCCGATCTGACTCAAACAGGAGCCACCAAATGGTGGGGCGCCTCTCCTAGATTAAATCAGAATTCAGGAACTATAGCCCTCCCGGACGAGCCCCCAAATTGTTATAAATGGCTCAGGATTCAAATTAGGATTAAATAGATTAAATAAAAAAATAGGATTTATTAAAAGAATATAAAGGAATAGAGGTAAGCAAACAGCGCTGGGTGCACCGGGAGTCTCTGCTCCACCAGGACGCACACCAGTTACATCAAGCAGCTGATTTTTATGCACCTAGACTAATACATATTCATTACTACTTCTAAAAAAGTAGATTATTATAATTAGCTTCCGGGGTCCAGTTCCTCCTACTGGAGCATGCGCATCAGTCTCCTCTGGGGGTCTCTAGGGGTCTTTCATGCTGAAGGCTCGTAGTCTTCCTCTCACCCTTTGTACTTACTCGGCACTATTCCAAGTTTATGGAACACTCTCTGTACACTCTCCGCAGGTCTTGTCTCCCAACCGTCCTTCAGCTTCTTTTTTCTTCCTCTTAATCTCTTGGCCCCCCCGGCCAGATACCAAAGATCCACATAGTATCCCATAACAGTCACTAGTTGTTATCAGTTGTTCTGAAACTCCCAGACATCAAACACAAACAGCTTTCTTATTTGACGCTTCACGAGTAATTAAAACATTCTTCCCCAGCCATTCACAGACACATCTATAGCAGTGTTAAGTTAATCTCGAAGAAGACAGGAAAAAAGGCTGTAACTGTTAGAAACAGAAGTCCGGAATAACAAAAGCAAACAGGTTCACAAATTTAAGGAGTGTTTTCTGAAGACGTGATAAATTGACTAGAATGAGGGGGAGACTGGGACACACTGCATCTGTGGTTCAAGAACTAAATTGCCAGTGCAGGGCCCAGAGGCAGACAGGATTCAAACAGAGGCAGACAGGATTCAAACAGAATTATTCTTTATGGACACGAATTTATGGACACGAATTGGAATTGTTAAAACATTCCTCACAGTTTGGATCCCCTTCCATATTCTCTGGGCCAAAAGATAGTTGGTATAATCTCTACCACACCAGAACAAGTCATGTTGTATAAACAACTGGCTGTCTAGACCTTTCATATCTTTTGTATATTATCTTAAGAGGATGTGTTAATTTCTGTAATTGTTTCCCAACTCCTCACTATCAGTATGCCACAAGCAAGGGCATTAGATTTAAGAACATTAATGTTCTTTATTCCTCTTCATGTTATATGTGTATCAGTATTTACAAAGCAATGACTAAGTCACTGGTAAAGCTTAGAAAAAATGATAGTGCTCTCACCCTATGATCTTTGGGCTTCTCCTCTGGAAGGAGCTCACCCAACAGCTACAGATCCAAGTAATCTTGTGAACAAGGTAAAGGGGAAATAGTGAGACTTGAGGAAGGAACTTGTGGCCAAAGGAAGGATGGTTTTATACAGAGCAGACTGAAAGAAACCTCTAAGGCAGCAATCTGAGGCATGCATGCATTATTTTCTTAATTTCAAACAGGCAACTATGTATAAATGATATAGTTCACGAATATGCAATAAGCACATTCATCAAATTATGTATTTGTAAACCTTGAAAATTACATAACTCTTGGCTAAGTTTACCAGCACCATCCATGACCTGCTGGATCAGGTTGATTTCTACTATAGAATTAGTAGCTGCAGTTATTTGGACCATCAGATACTGAATAATAAGTTAAATGACTTGCTTCCTACATACTGACTACATTTTATTGCCCCCTGCCCACAAGAAAAATGTGTTCTAAAAAAGGCACTTATTTGATTTCTAAGCTCTGCTTTTCCACAAGTACCAAATGAGAAGTTTCTACAATTTGTTCATCAAATTCAGGGGAAGGCAACAATTGACCTGTTTTGCATAAGTATTTATGGAAGGGAACTTCTGAGAGTGGATCAGAAAAGTAGATAAAATAAATGTCTCACTCTGAGTGCAAGAAGCTGTCCTACAGACTTGTGAACATAAAAAAAGGCAAATGTTTGCATGCCTTTCTGAATGATGATCTCAATAACTTCCCTTTCTGTAGTCTGCATGTTTATTCACAGCCCAGAGCTGTTTGTTTTGTGTTTGTTTGTTTTTTCTTTTTTGTGCAATTTCAAGGTCGTTAGAAATAAGAAACTGTACTGCTTGCGGTTGATGACCTACTGTCTTGTTCAAACAGTTATTTTTTCCTTAATGGACAATATGAACCAACTGCTGTTGCTGCATAGCTTCCATATTATTAAAAGTCCACGGTGAGGCTTTAATGTTTAATTCTCAAGCATCATAGCCTAGTTCTGCTGTCAGTTGGTCTTTCCTCTTAATAAACCGAACTCAAGTGCATTAGCTGCGATCTGATGCCCCAGAATGATGACTGTAGCCCTGTGCAAATGCCTACAGTGCTTTATGAGCAGAGGTGCTGCCTGGGCTTTTCACTGCAGAGTTTTGGTGTGATAATGCTACTGCATACTTTGAAGGCAAAAGACAGCATTTCACCTGTGTAGCCTCTTAGGATTCAGATGAGAAATGTGAACACTGGTAAGCATCAGACTATGTTACCTATTAGTTCATTTAATTCAGCAGATTAACTTTTGTGTGGAATTGATGAGAAATAGAGGTAGGAATTTAAGCACTGAATTTTTTTCCCTTGATCTGCTCACCTGTCACTTTCTTAGAGGAAGAAGGGCAGTAACTTTCAAACTATTTTGGTAGAAAATTGAAGGCTGTGAATGATTAAAAATAAATATGTTGGGAGGAAGATTACTGTGGCCCTGTAGCGCTTGCAGAAAATACCATGTTACTGTTACCTAAAACACCCATTCTGATCAAAGGACTTAAAAGCCAGAAATAAGAGAAGGTAGACATACAAATGTGAAAACACTGATTCAGAAAGACAATTAGATAAAATATTTAATGAGGGAAAGCAATTCAAGGTTTCTTCTGGTCGAGTTCAGTACTCGACCTTCTTTCAAGGTCGAGTACTGTGTTCAGTTTTGGGCCCCTCGCTACAAGAAGGACATCGAGGTGCTTGAGCGGGTCCAAAGAAGGGCGACGAAGCTGGTGAGGGGCCTGGAGAGCAAGTCCTATGAGGAGCGGCTGAAGGAGCTGGGCTTGTTCAGCCTAGAGAAGAGGAGGCTCAGGGGTGACCTTATTGCTCTGTATAAGTACATTAAAGGAGGCTGTAGCGAGGTGGGGGTTGGCCTGTTCTCCCATGTGCCTGGTGACAGGACGAGGGGGAATGGGCTAAAGTTACGCCAGGGGAGTTTTAGGTTAGATGTTAGGAAGAATTTCTTTACTGAAAGGGTTGTTAGGCACTGGAACGGGCTGCCCAGGGAGGTGGTGGAGTCACCATCCCTGGAAGTCTTCAAAAGACGTTTAGATGTAGAGCTTAGGGATATGGTTTAGTGGGGACTGTTAGTGTTAGGTCAGAGGTTGGACTCGATGATCTTGAGGTCTCTTCCAACCTAGAAATTCTGTGATTCTGTGATTCTGTGATTCTTGTTGTCCTTAAGTTAATAAATTGAGGAGAAAAAGTATAGGGAAGCTAGAAGCTTCTAAGCTAAGTTCGGAGAAAGTCTTAATACACTAATTCTGAGTTTATATACACATTTTTTGCCATATCAGTAAGCTGACAAAGCATTCATAATCTCACAGGCTTGGTGTGTAGTCCCTCTAAATGCAACTCTCCTACTATACGTCCTTGAACATTTCCTAAGATTATGTAGCTTTCTATCAAGAGGGATGGTTGTCCTGCCAGTTTGTTCTCAGATGGGTCAGTCTTTCAGCTGCCTGTAGAGGAAAATGAAGGGAAAGTACACTGTTATATGAAGTCCATTCTTATTATTCCCTTGCATCCTGGCTATCAGCCAGGTCTTCTCTATCAGCATTATAACCATGGAACAGATGCAAATACCTGTGTCCATATGACTGTTCTACCCCCTTCCTCTACCAGTCATTAATATCTTGCTGGTCACTAGACATCAACAGCAGTGTCTTGTGTGGGAAGGAAAGCTGAAAGACAAATGGAACTGACATCCCTGGATGCTGATTTCTGCCATTTTTTTTCAATAGTTAGAGAATTCTAGCATTGACACTGTCTGAACAGTACAGAGCAAGTGCCAGATTTCCAGCTACAAACATCAGCTTGCTTTGACTTAACAATGTGTTTGGAAATCAGCAATGCCAGTCTGCATATGCTGTCCATCCAGTTTTCTGCCTTATTTCAAGCTGCCTCTAAGGGTCCTTCCACATCCACCAACTGCAATTTCACAGCTTAACCAAGAGTTCCTTTTCATGGTTTACAAGGAATGAGCTAACACAGCCCCCAAGTGCTGCAACCTGGAAAGACTTGAACTTGAAACCCCCACCTACGGCATTAATCCGTCAGAGACGCTGCAGCCCCCAAGGAGCTGGATGCACAAGCAAAGTCCATTCTGATAATACCACCATCTCTCTGCATTCTCTGTTTTTCAGGGTTTTCTCTGAACTCATTCCATGATCACTGTAGTGCTGTGTATTGCTTATCATTTGGCTGTAGGGCTATCCCCAAAACATGTGCTTGGATGAGGGCATTTCAGAGTCTGATCAGACCCTCCTCACATGACCTATGTGGAACAAGCAGCAGCCTGTACACAGTACTCAGGAGGGTCCACACCGAAGGGAAAAAAGACAGCTGTGAGAAACTAAGTTGTGTTTTTGCAGTTGGACATGTTTTCAAAGTAGAGTGTGTTTTTGCAGTAGAGAACTAATTTTCTGTATTCCAAGGTAATCATGTAGTCATAACAAGGAGAAATGTTAAGTAGAAATGCTTCGTTTCAACAAAGATATCAGAAAAAAGAAAGAACATCCTGTGCTTCAGTTCTTCTCCCTTTGAAGGAACCACCAAAAGTCAGCTTTCTCTGATATACCAGCACCCTAAGTATGCAAGGAAAATAAAGACAGTTGTCAGACAATCATTGACACAAAAAAGGATGTAATGCTACAAAAAATAAAATATAATGAAGTACCTGTAGGCTACCAGGTTCTATATCAGTTCCAGCAACTAGAAGGCACCGACTGTCAACTGGAACCTGCTCATCAGCATCCATGGAGAAGCAGTGATCACCCAAAACTTTTAGTATATGAGGAACTGTGGTGGTTTTACTCAGGTGGGCAGCCAAGCTCCACCACAACCGCTCTCTCACTCCCCCTCTCCTCAGAAGGAAGGGGGAGAAAATACAACACAGAGAACTCGAGGTTTGAGATGAGAAAGGTTTAATTAAAGGGAAAGGGAATGGGAAGGAAAAACAGATACAAAAGAAACAATCAGTCCGCGCGGAAGCACAGAGAGAGAGAAAAATTTTTCTCTACTTCCCATCAGCGAGCGGTGTTCGGCCACGTCCTGGGAAGCAGGGCCTCAAACGCGTAGTGGTTGTTCAGGAGGAACAGCCCCCTCCCCCACGAGAGCCCCCCCTTTTATCGCTGAGTGTGACATCAGGTGTTATGGAATATCCCTTTGGTTGGTTTAGGTCAGCTGCCCCGGCAATGTCCCCTCCCCATCACTTGCCCACCCCCAGCCTGCTGGCTCTTGGGGGCTTAGAAGGAGTCCTGATGCTGTGCCAGCACTACGCAGCAATAGACACAACACTGGAGTGATACCAGTGCTGTTCCAGCTACGAGTGCAGAAGGTGACTCCAGCTCAGACAGACCCAACACAGGAACCGACTGAAGTTCTTATAAAGTTAGTATGTTAATTAAGAGGATGCTATTATATGAAGATCTGTTCAAAGAGAAACCAGAAAAAGCCCTCATGTTTTCAAAATGGTATGCATACCTTTAAGTTAACGTAAACTGTTGGAAAACATACCACGGACAGTCTTAAATTGTGTCACCCAATTGTTTGTCATTAACAGCAAAACAGAAGTTAACCTAAACTTTGATCATTTATTATTTTTCCCCAGTTTTGTTTGCTTGTGCATGCTAATTTAAAAAATAATTTCACAGATCATCTAACTATATACAGTCCTGTAGTAGTTAACAAATTACAGAATGTACAGTGCAGTAATGATAGACAGCAAAGTAGAGACAAAATAAGGTATTAAATGGAAGGCTTGAATAGGCAATCTTATTAACCTTCTCTTATAGAATAAGGTAGTGTCATCTACCCATAAAATGAACTGCAATAAATTAAAAGGTAGAGAAATCAGCAGGAAAAAAAAAGTTAATAAAAATGAAAAATCTAGATGTAGGCAGTAATAAAAAATGGCATCTACACAAAATGGAGTAATTAAAGCAATGCCTCTAACCTCAAGAATTATTGTACAAGATAGCCATCAACTCATGGGAATTATGAAGACACTTGCTAGTAAGAAGATAATTTATAAAAATTCAAAGCCAGAATATGGTATCACCTGGTCTGGGAAACACTTCCCAGAAAGTCTCAGCCACTTTTTTTTTGGGTGTGCCATAGCTTCTGGCTGAGCTAGGAAGTACATTTTTGAGAACAGCACGATCCTACTTATGGATTGTGTCTGAGTATGCTACGCTTATGTGAGATATGTTCATCTGATTTGTGTCAGTATGGAACAGTGCTAGGGCCGCATGGTATGATGAATGTGACCTTCTGTCTTACATACCCTTGTATAACCACAAGTCTAAGAAAAACAGAGTGGTTAATGTATATAGTTCTTGTATCTTGCAAAGGAATGTTTTAGCAATTCGTGTCAATAGAGAGCTTGAAGGGCAATGTATTTGTAGGCTTTTCCTTGAAGTCTCTGATATCTGGGGGGTTTCAGAATACCTGCTAACTATTATGACTATTGCATGGGACACTATGCAAGTCTCTGATATCTGGCCAGGAGATTAAGGAGACGGGGAGAGCTGAAGAACAACTAAAAGACAAAGCTTGCAGGGGATGTTGCACAAGTCTCTGACACACAGCCAAGTTGGACAAAGGAGAAGGACAAGAGGGAGGAAGACTATGAGCCTTCACCACGAGAGACCCCCAGAGACCCCCAGAGGGGACCACCGGAGACTGATACACATGCTCCAGTAGGAGGGTTTGGATTCCGGAAACTAATTATAATAACCCTGTGGTTTTTTTAGAAGTAGTAATGAATATGTATCAGCCTAGGAGTATAAAAATCAGCTGCTTGATGTAACTGGTGTGTGTCTTGGTGGAGCAGAGACTCCCAGTGCACCCAGCGCTGTTTTCTTACCTCTATTCCTTTAATAAATTGTAAACTTTGATTATAGTCCTATTTTGAAGACTGAGCCATTTATTACACTTACAAAATATAGAAGCAAGTGAATTGCTGCTTAGCTTACTCTACAGGAACTATGCCTCTTATCTGAATAAGAAACTGAGGGAGAGGAAGGTGAGGTGAAGGGATCAATCCAAATTTAAAAAAACAAATGGAAGGAAGGTGTCAGCATTGTGGGACTGGGAACCATTACCCTCAGACTAATCTGTGATCAGATTTGCTAGCATACAGGTTGAGCTGGACTAGGCTGGATTCACTTTCAGGATTCCCTGGGACACGATTTAGAAAATTGTTGTGAAAGGAGGGCAAAGAAACACCCCTAGGAAAGCTAGGGATGGCAGAACAGTGTGCTATGTTAAAGAGGTAATTCTACCTAAGATAGTTTTTGCCCTACGTATAGAAGGCATCAAGAAAAGGAGGGTCTCTTTACACTAGGAGCAGCACACCTCAGTGATACCTAACTACAAAACTCCAAACCCCTTTTCCCTGAATCTATAGCATTATGTTTTTTCATCTCTTCCCTCCTAGTAATAGGATGCAATCTTCAAAGTTCCACAAAAGCTAGCTTGTTTCTGGATAAGGGAAGTTGTTGAGCTGGCTCAAAACTAGCAATTCTCAGTTGCCTCTGACTTTTTTTTTCCTTATTTCCAGTAGCACCTCAAAATCCACATGTACGAAGTAAAAAGTACAACCTGTGGGAATAGAAATGTTGTTTTTGCAGAGTTACATTGTTTAGAGGGAAGGAATGTGGTACTGAGATATGCTTACAGTGATAAGAAAGCTTAGCAGGCGACCTTGTAAAATGCAGACAACCAGACTCCTTAGGACAATTAGGTGAAAATCAGGGTGTCAAGTCAAGTCAGATAAGTGAAGAAACATTACCACTTCAAGCAGTAAAAATGTCAAAAGAAATTTGAAATTTAACAGGCCGGCAACTGAAGGCCATGCATTGTTTGTGAAGCATCAGATAGATTGTGAACCTGGATTACCCACTCATTGGCAAACAGGGGAGGGTCCTGTCATCAAAAAGTATATAAACTGTGTTTTGGAGCTAGTAGGTGCACTCTTCTGCTTGTGGGGCGCCCGCCATTGCAATCGCGAATAAATTGCTGCTTCACTGATATCCTCGCCTGAGCCTAAGTTATTGGCTACAGAGTGTTTCTCACAAAGAGGGACCATGATGGGTCTGAGAGAGTTGTCATGGAAACAGAAAAGCAGCTAACTCTTAAAACAACCTGAGTTCATGTGTGAGCTCAGATTGCAAATGGGACCGTTCAGGGAACTGTTGACAATTGCATTCCCCCGACCGGGCCCCAATGAGACCATAATCACCCCGGAAATAATGAACGATAAATACCAAAATCTGGTTAAATTGGGAATTGAGAATCTGTTCCAAGGAAGTCCAAAAGAAACCTCTATGGAATTTTTGGACCAACTTTGAAATGCAGTGGAAAACAAAACAAGCAAACAAACAAAAAGAATTTGGACCTGGCTAAGGAATGCAAACAGAGGCAATTGGCTAGCCTCTTTCTAGGGCAATTGGCCCCTGATATCAGAAAGAAATTGTCTTGGGCTGCAGGTAGGAATGACAGGGACCTGGGACTTCTACCCTAGCAGGTCCACTGACCAGGGGACACATTTCACATCTAAAGAGTTATGGGACTTAACCACAGCCCTAGACATTAAATGGGAATACCATATTCCATGGCATCCACAAAGTTCAGGATGAGTTGAGAGAATGAATCAAACGATTAAACAAGAATTAGCTAAATTAATGATTGAAACCCAACTGTCTTGGATAAAATGTTTGCCATTGGCATTATTGAATATTAGGACTATGCCCCATAGTGAAACGTGTATCTCACCTTATGAGATGTTATATGGAATGCTGTATTCCCAAAGAATGCCAATGGATTATTCTTTGATAGATAATTATGAAAGCCAGAAATATGTGATCATGACAGGGAAACAAGTACAACAATTAAGGGAAAAGGGAATTTTAGCACAAAACGCCCCACTGGGGTTTGCTATTCATAAGATACAACCAGGAGACATGGTCTTAATAAAAACCTGGAGGGAAGAATCATTGAACCCCCGATGGGAGGGACTGTACCTTGTTTTACTGACTATTGAAACAGCTGTGAGAACAGCAGAAAGGGGTTGGCCCCACGCATCTGGAATAGAAGGACCAATAACTATTGAAGCTTGGAGGGTTGAGTCCACTCCTGGGAAACTGAAACTCAAGCTAAGGAAGAACTAATATTCTGGCAACGAGGCTCTGCATGAATTAAGGATGCCAAATAAAGGGGACAAGCCTGAAGTGAGGAAAGGGAGAAGGCAAGACCGGGGCAGGACCCTCCACTGTGGTGTGTATGGTCTACTGAGGGAGGCAACCCCTATGGGTATTGACCGTCGAGTGAGAGGGCCTCGACCGGACTTCTCCCACACTAAGGCTAGGTTGTCCCAAGAAAATAACATAAGAACCTTTTTTTAAACCCATATAAAATTGTGATTAGTTTTCCAGGAGCTGGATCACCCCAAAAGGCTGAACGGTAACTCAAGCCTGAATCGACCCTGAAAGCGGGCCCAACCCCTTGATTGAAGGCGTTTCCCACACCCTCAAGATTGGACACGCAGAAGGATAAGAAATGCTATACTTCCCGGTATTGTTTTTACAGGGGCAATTGAGCCATGGGCAAGAATGGAGGAATAACTTTTTCATTCTGGGGGAGGAAGTGGCCAAGGCCTTTAACCTTAGTAACTGCTGGGTTTGTGGAGGAGCAGGGGGGAACTGAAAGGTGGCCCTAGGTAGCTGGCCCGGTCAAGTGGTGGGCTAGTAATTTGAGTGAAGTTCATAATGTGACACAATTTTGGAAAGAGGAAGGAGGCCTGTGCACTTGTCAGATCAGGGTATATACTGTTTAAACAGAACAGGAACGATAGCAGTAGGAAAAAACATTTGTAATTGTATTCTGTATCCCAGATATGATTGTACTGATCCTGAATGTAGACCTATAAACTGTACAGCATGTAGTGGGAAATGGAATGCCACACATGTCCAGCTGAGAAACAGGACTTGGCTGAAATGCTCATATAGGGAATTTTTTTGGATCTGGATGTGAAACCATTGAAAGAGCACAAGCAGAGGGACAATTTGACGGTCAGATCTTGAGCTGTCAGCGTGATAACACCACTAGGGAACAGCATGTGGTAAAGGTCTACTGCTGGAGATGGCAAGATGAGAATGGGAGGCGAGTGTTCTTTAAACATTTCTGGTCAGCTTGTAATATGACAAGCCGCGAAGGAGAACTTAGTCGTAATTGTAGATGGGAATCCAATGAGGGAGCTTGGAGGTGTGCATATACGAGTACTAATGGGGCAGACATTGTAACAGGACCACTCGGTAACAAGAACAATCTGTATTTTAACGCTCCAAAGAATAAAAAAGGATGGGATGGTCCTTTTCCAAATGGAACGTGGGCCCTAAAGGGACATTATTGGGTGCGTGGCAAACATGCTTACAAGAGGCTACCAAAAAAACTGGTCAGAAATATGCTATGTGAGGTACATAAGACCCTTGTTCTTTTTATTGTCACAAATACAAGGAAATCATTTAGGAATAAAATTATATGATGATCTGAATAGAATGAAATTATCTATTGATGCTTCCTTAGCCGGGGGTAGTGCCCAAAAATGGAGAGAGAATGAATGGCCTCCTGAGAGAATCATACAGGATTATGGACCAGCTACCTGGAACCCAAATGAGGTAATATCCAGGGCCCGAGAACCTATTTATAATTTGAATCAAATAATTAGGTTGCAAGCTGTCCTCGAAATTGTAAACAATCAAACAGCAACGGCTTTGGATCTTTTGGCTGATCAATCCACACAGATGAGGAATGCTATCTTTCAACATAGAATGGTTTTAGACTATTTACCAGCAGAAGAAGGGGAAGTGTGTGGAAAACTGAACGATTCTAATTGTTGTTTACAAATTGATGATAATGGAAAAGTGGTTAAACAGATAACAAAGGAAATTAGAAAATTAGCCCACATCCCAGTACAAACTTGGAAATGTATGGATTGGGATTTGTATTCATGGCTGCCCAGTGGACCATGGGTTAAAAGGATGTTATTTTTATTTTTATGTGGTGTAATGATGTTATTATTTATACCTTGTATGATACCTTACTTTACATTATTGATACACCAAATAATAAATAGTACCCAATTTGTGATGACTTTGGTAGAGAAGAAAGGTGATATGTCAATAATGATGCTTAAGACATGGACCCCCCAAGAACAGACTGATGAAATCCAGTTGTTACTGGAAAAAGTTGAAGAAGAGACACAAACTGAGAATATTAAAAAGAAGATGAAGGATTGTAAGGAATGTTTCAGCAATTCATGTCAATAGAGGGCTTGAAGGGTAAACCTTGAGTCTCTGATATCTGGGGGGGGGGGTCAGAATAACTGCTAACTATTGTGACTATTGCACGGGACACTACGCAAGTCTCTGATATCTGGCCAAGAGATTGTTATAAATGAGGATGCAACTCAATCTGAATTTAGTAATATTTATAAAAGTCAAGTAAACAGCGCTGGGTGCGCGGGGAGTCTATGCTCTACCAACACGCACAAATGAACATCAAACATTCGAAATATACAGACCATTGGTTTTACACACTAAACCCGAGTATGCCTAAACATATGTACAATCAGAAAAGGCAACAAACAATACTTTAAGTCTATTATTATCAATGTCCATGACTGGCGGAGCATAGTTAGCCTGGTTGAAGTGCTCCCATATCTTCCATGACTTATAACAGTCTACATT
Organism: Anas acuta; assembly: GCF_963932015.1. Classification (NCBI taxonomy): domain Eukaryota; kingdom Metazoa; phylum Chordata; class Aves; order Anseriformes; family Anatidae; genus Anas; species Anas acuta. Next base: position 17,797,651 of record NC_089016.1, read on the forward strand.
TTCCATTCCTTTTCTTGATTACAAACACCGGAGAATTCCAGGGCTATTCATGGGAACAATATGCCTTGCTTTAAGTTGTCAAGCAACTCGGTCTTCAGACCTTATGTATCCTATTGCTATTATTATTGTTGCTATTATTATTTTCCTGTCTTAATAAACTGTCTTTATCTCAACTCACAGGCTTTGCTTTCCCATTTCTCTCCCCCATCCCAGAGAGGGAGGGGGAAGGGTGAGAGAATGGCTGTGTGGTGTTTAGCAGCCAAGCAGATTAAACCACAGTAATAATAATAATAATAATAATAATAATAATAATAATAATAGTAGTAGTACTATAATATAATATAATAATGTGTACAAAAAAAGTGATGCACAATGCAATTGCTCACCACCCGCTGACCGATGCCCAGCATAACCCTGAGCAGCCCAGCCCTCCTCCCCCCATCTAGCCACTACTATATATTGTTTAGCATGATGTCAGATGGGATGGAATACCCCTTTGGCCAGTTTGGGTCAGCTGTCCTGGGTCTGTCCCCTCCCAGCTCTTGCTGCACCCCCAGCCTGCCCACTGGCAGTACTGGCAGTCAGGGTGCTAGAAGGAGCTGCGCTTCAGTACCGACCACCTCCGAAGCAGATCGAACTCCTTCATATGCTGCCAATATCTCCTTTTCAGTTGGAGTATAGCGGGCCTCAGATCCTCTGTATCCCGACTCCAAAACCCCAAGGGTCGACCTCGAGTTTCCCCAGGTTCTTTCTGCCAGAGGCTCCAGGTGGGGCCATTCTCTCCGGCTGCGGTGTAGAGCACATTCTTTACATCTGGTCCTGTTCAAACTGGCCCAAGGGCTACTGCATGAACTATGTCCTGCTTGATTTGTTGAAAGGCTTGTCATTGCTCAGGGCCCCATTCAAACTCATTCTTCTTACGGGTTACTTGGTAGAGCAGGTTTACAATCAGACCGTAATTTGGAATGTGCATTCTCCAAAACCCCACGACAGCTTGGAAAGTTTGTGTTTCTTTTTTGTTAATTGGTGGAGACATAGCTGTTATTTTGTTGATCACATCCATTGGGATTTGATGACGTCCGTCTTGCCATTTTATTCCTAAAAAATGGATCTCTCATGCAGGTCCTTTGACTTTGTTTTATGGCAAAACCGGGTTTCAGAAGGATTTGGACTATTTTCTTCCCTTTCTCGAAAACTTCCTCTGCTGTGTCACCCCACACAATAATGTCATCGATGTACTGCAGGTGTTCAGGAGCTTCCCCCTGCTCCAGCGCAGACTGGATCAGCCCATGGCAAATGGTAGGGCTGTGTTTCCATCCCTGGGGCAGCCTATTCCAAGTATATTGGACTCCCCTCCAAGTGAAAGCAAACTGTGGCTTGCACTCTGCTGCTAAAGGGATGGAGAAAAATGCATCAGCGATATCAATTGTGGCGTACCACTTGGCTGCCTTCGATTCCAGTTCGTACTGGAGTTCTAGCATGTCCAGCACTGCAGCACTCAGTGGTGGCATGCCTTCGTTCAGGCCACGATAGTCCACTGTTAGTCTCCACTCACCATTAGATTTTTGCACTGGCAATATGGGACTATTGAAAGGGGAATGATTCTTGCTGATCACTCCTTGGCTCTCCAATTGAAGAATTAGCTTATGGATGGGAATCAGGGAATCTCAGATGGTGAGATATTGCTGCCAGTGCACAGTTGTGGTAGTGACTGGCACCTGCTGTTCTTCGTCCCTCATCAGCCCCATAACAGAAGGGTCCTCTGAGAGACTGGACAAGGTAGATAATTTTTTAATGTCCTCTGTCTCTAAGGCAGCTATGCCAAAAGCCCACCGGAACCCTTTTGGGTCCTTGAAATATCCTCTTCTAAGATTGTGCCAAGGATGCACAGAGCATCCAGGCCAGTTGCAATACAGTGCTTTTCCCACTCATTCCCAGTCAGACTCACTTCAGCCTCCAATACAGTCAACTGCTGAGATCCCCCTGTCACTCCATAAATACAGATGGGCTCTGGCCCTTTATAGCTTGATGGCATTATAGTACATTGTGCACCAGTGTCTACTAAAGCCTTATACTTCTGTGCGTCTGACGTGACAGGCCATCGAATCCATACAGTCCAATAAACTCGATTGTCCCTTTCCTCCCCCTGGCTGGAGGCAGGGCCCCCCTAGTCCTGGTCAGAATCTTCATTTCTGTGTTTAAAGGACTGCCTGCTGGAAGTTGGAGCAGCAAACTTTTCAGAGAAGCCCTTTTTCCCGACTGTTTTCTTTTGCAACTCACGTACCTGTGTCTCTAGGGTCGCGGTAGATTTTCCATCCCATTTTCTCATGTCCTCTCCATGGTCACGTAGGTAAAACCACAGGGTAGCACGGGGTGAGTACCCACCATATCGTCTTCCTTGCGTAGATGAATGCTTACCCCTGACAGCTGAGACACTGCTTTGTACAGGTGGGGAGGAAAATAATCTCTCTTCAAGTTGGTGGACGCTTTCAGAAAGTTTCTCCGCAGCTGAGACGCAGGCCTGTAAGGAAGAGGAGAGACTTTCTTCATACTGCCGGAGTTGTTTGGCCACTTCATCCACTGTGGGTTCCTCATCCTCTTTCCAGGCCATTATTGCCAATGAGCTGGCATATGATGATGGTGCACTCCGTACAAACTTCCGCCACATGGGTCGTGTACACCTGACTTCATCTGGATCTGTGGATGTTTGTCCGTTGTCTGGGTGCTCATAAATCACCTCTCATATGGCTAATTCCCTCAGGTACTGGATTCCCTTCTCCATAGTGGTCCACTTGCCTGGTAGACATAAAAGTTCTTCCTTGAAGGGATACCTTTCCCTCACAGCTGAGAAGAGACGCCTCCAGAGGCTGTAAGGTCGTGCTCCATCTGCAATTGCTTTGTCAATGCCTGCGTCTCTAGCAAGGGATCCCAGCCGTCTGGCTTCCCTGCCGTCTAATTCCACACAATTGTCTCCGGTGTCCCAGCACTGGAGCAGCCAGGTGACAAACTGCTCACCTATGCAGCGACCAAAATCTTTTCACACATATAGTAGCTCACAGTGGTATGGGTTTCGGGTAGTTACTGCTGATTTTTCGACATCCTCATCTTCATCCTCCTGCATCTCTGATGGCACAGCCTTGTCTTCTCTATAGCTAGACCTAGCAGAAGACTCTGCATTCTAAACGACCTGAATCTCTATACCATTTTTTCACCTTGTCTACAAGGGCAACTTGCACTGCTACAGCTCACTTCTCTGACCCAGCCACAGGAACTGGAGCGGCTGCAGGAGCTGGAACTGGAATGGCTGCAGGAGCTGGAACATCTGCAGGAGCTGGAGTGGCTGCGAGAGCTGGAGCGGCTGCAGGGGCTGAAGGGGCTGCAGGGTCCATCGTAGGGGTTGGAGTGGCCATTGGGCCTGTCACAGGACTTGGAGTGGCCGCAGGGTCTGTCACTAGGTTGATAGGACAGAGTGAGGAGCTGAAATGTCCTTGGCTTGGTGTAAGCACCGCTCTGCAACAATTAAAACATCAGTGTGTTATCAGCTCTCTTCTCATCCTAGGAAATCCTATGAAAAAAAAGCAAGGCTTTTGATACTGTCTCCCATGACATCCTGCTAGCAAAGCTGAGGAAGTGTGGAATAGATGAGTGGACGGCAAGGTGGGTTGAGAACTGGCTGACTGGCCGAGCTCAGAGGGTGGTGATCAGAGGAGCAGAGTCTGGCTGGAGGCCTGTGACTAGCAGTGTTCCCCAGGGGTCGGTGCTGGGTCCGGTCTTGTTAAACATCTTCATCGACGACCTTGATGAGGGAATAGTGTCTGCCCTCAGCAAGTACGCCGATGACACAAAGCTGGGAGGAGTGGCTGACATGCCAGAAGGCTGTGCTGCCATTCAGTGAGACCTGGACCGGCTGGAGAGATGCGCAGTGTTATAAATGGCTCAGTCTTCAAAACAGGATTACATAAAAAAATAGGATTTATTAAAAGAATAGAGGTAAGCAAACAACGCTGGGTGCACCGGGAGTCTCCGCTCCACCAGGATGCACACCAGTTACATCAAGTAGCTGATTTTTATACTCCTAGACTAATACATATTCATTATTACTTCTAAAAAAAATAGGTTATTATAATTAGCTTCCGGGGTCCAGTCCCTCCTACTGGAGCATGCGCATCAGTCTCCGGTGGTCCCTCTGTGGGTCTCTAGGGGTCTTTCATGCTGAAGCCTCGTAGTCTTCCTCTCCAAGTTTTTTTCTTGTCCTTCCCCTTTGTACTCCTTGGCACCGTGTCAAGTTTATACAGCATCCCCTGAAGGTCTTGTCTCCTAGCCGTCCTTCAGCTTCTTTTTTTTCTTCTTAATCTCTTGGCCACCTGGCCAGATATCAGAGGCCTGCATAGTATCCCATAACAGTCACTAGTTGTTATCAGTTGTTCTGAAACCCCCAGACATCAAAGACTTCATACAAACACAAATAGCTTTCTTATTGACACTTCACGAGTAATTAAAACATTCCTCACCAGCCATTCACAGGGACAGTCACACCTATAGCAGTGTTAAGTTAATCTCGAAGAAGACAGGAAAAAAGGCTGTAACTGTTAGAAATAGAAGTCCGGAATAACAAAGGCAAACAGGTTCATAAATTTGAGGAGTATTTTCTGAAGACTTGATAAATTGACTAGAATGAGGGGGAGACTGGAACACACTGCATCTGTGGTTCAAGAATTAAATTGCCAGTGCAGGACCCAGAGGCAGACAGGGCTGTTCTTTATTGACACAAATTGTTAAAACATTCCTCACAATCCCTTATCTTCTTTTTAATATCAACAATTCGTGTCTCTTCTGTTGTTAATAACTGGATTTCATCAGTCCGTTCTTGGAGGGTCCAATTCTTAAGCATCATAATTGACATATCCCCTTCCTTTTTTTAATGAAGTTATTACAAATGTACTATTTATCACCCGGTGTATTAATAATGTAAGGCAAGGTATCATACAAGGTATAAACAATAACAACATTACACCACATAACAATAGCAATAACACTCTTTTAACCCATGGTCCACCAGGCAGCCATGAAAATAAATCCCATTCCATATCCTTCCAGGTTTGTGCTGGGACGTGGGCCAATTTTCTAATTTCCTTTACAAGTTCATTTACAGCTTTTCTTTCTGTTGTGGTTTAACCCAGCGGGCAGCTAAACAACACACAGCCGCTCGCTCACCTCCCCCCCTCCTTTTCTGGGATGGGAGAGAGAAATGGGAAAGTGAAGCCTGTGAGTTGAGATAAAAACAAGAAAATAATAACAATAATAATAATAACAATAATGATGATAATAGTACTATTAGTAATAATGTGTACGAAACAAGTGATGCACAATGCAATTGCTCACCACCTGCTGTCCGATGCCCAGCCTAACCCCGAGCAGTCCGGCCCTCCTCCCAGCCTGTCTGCTGGCAGGACAGTGAGAAGCTGAAACATCCTTGGCTTGGTGTAAGCACTGCTCTGCAACAATTAAAACATCAGCATATGTCCTGGTTTCAGTTAGAACAGAATTAATTTTCTTCCTAGTAGCTGGTGGAATGCTGTGTTTTGGCTTAGGATGAGAAGAGTGCTGATAACACCCCGATGCTTTAATTGTTGCAGAGCAGTGCTTATACTAAGCCAAGGACATCTCAGCCTTTTGCTCTGTCCTGCCAACGGGCAGGCTGGGGGTGCAGTAAGAGCTGGGAGGGGACAGACCCAGGACAGGTGACCCAAACTAGCCAAAGGGGTATTCCATACCATCTGACGTCATGCTAAACAATATATAGGGGTGGCTAGCCGGGGGAAGGGGGCCGGACTGCTCGGGGTTAGGCTGGGCATCGGTCAGCGAGTGGTGAGCAATTGCATTGTGCATCACTTGTTTGTACATATTATTATTATTTCCCTATTATCACCATTGTATTATTATTGTTATTATTGTTATTATTATTTTGTTATTATTATTTTCCTGTCTTATTAAACTGTCTTTATCTCAACTCACGGGCTTCACTTTCCATTTCTCTCCCCCATCCCGGAGAGGGAGGGGGGAGGGTGAGCGAACGGCTGCGTAGTGTTTAACTGCCGGCCGGGTTAAACCACGACAGTCTTTTTGGCGCCCAACGTGGGGCCCGAAAGGTTGAGATAACGGCAGATCTGACCAGAGTGTGTTAAACTAAAATTGGTGTAAGGATTAGACCTGCTTAATAGTCACTTGTCATAATGCTGATTGCTTTAATCTCAACTCTGCTGCGCCTGTTTTCCAAATTGAGTATTATAGTACATTATTTTCCGTATTTGCTCTCTGTCGTGTTGTTTATCCTCTCCGGGCCCTGGTTTCAGATCATTATGGTACTGTGTGTTGTAGCAATGGCTTATGAGACGATGAAATATGTGGTCATGACTCTAACTTGTTATTTGTATTCAGTAACATCGTCGACTCTGTACTTTGGAAACTGTATCTTGGAAACTATTAGCAATTATACCTATTGTTTTTTTCCATTAGGGAGTCAATCTGTGGAGGGGAAAGGGGAGGATATTTTTCCTTACTTGCTTACTCTCCCTTTCTCCTTCACCACCCCTGTATCCTCCTGGATCACTCTGCCTTCCTCCTTCACCACCCTCTTATCCCCTGAGCTTGTCACAATAGCTCTCCAAGATATTGAATATTCTTGGGATACTCGGACCACCATAGTCTTGTTGTTCTGCCTCCTGAATGCACTTCAGGTTCTGCTTAAAGTTAAACAATTACTTAGGAAGCTCATCCGGAGATCTGCCCGGAGGCAGTATAGTTGTGGGTGGCAGGGAGTATGGGTGGATATGGGCAGGCATCTAGAGCAGTTGGCACCCCCAGTGTGTTGGAAATTCACCCCTGAACAATGGCAAAATCCTCAAAAACTGGCAGAATGCTTGAAAAAAAGGTGTCATGATTCTGGCAGTTCCAAAGTAACACAAATCATTGTAACGTGCTGGGGCCTGGCTCATGCCTATCGAGCTGCCATTGATACTGCTATCAACTTAGTGACAGACCCTGCGGCCACTCCAAGCCCTGTGACAGATCCAACGGCCACTGTGACCCCTACGGTGGACTCTGCAGCCGCTCCAGTCCCAGCTCCTGCAGCCGCTCCAGTCCCAGCTCCTGCAGCCGCTCCAGTCCCAGCTCCTGCAGCTGCTCCAGTTCCAGCTCCGGCTGCTACTCCAGTCCCAGTTCCTGCAACTGCTCCAGCTCCAGCTCCTGCAGCCGCTCCAGCTCCAGCTCCTGCAGCCGCTCCAGCTCCAGCTCCTGCAGCCGCTCCAGCTCCAGCTCCTACCGCTGCTCCAGTCCCAGCTCCTGCAACTGCTCCAGCTCCTGCAGCCGCTCCAGCTCCTGTGGCCGTGTCAGAGAAACGAGCTGTAGCAGTGCAAGTTGACCCTGCAGAGGGTATTCCAACCCCTGTAACGGGGTCAGAGAAATGAGCTGTAGCAGTGCAAGTTGATCCTGCAGAGGGTATTCCAACCCCTGTGGCAGACCCTGTAACGGGGTCAGAGAAACGAGCTGTAGCAGTACAAGTTGACCCTGCAGAGGGTATTCCAACCTCTGTGGCAGACCCTGTAACAAAGTCAGAGAAACGAGCAGTAGCAGTGCAAGCTGCCCCTGTAGAGAAGGTGAAAAAATGGTATAGAGATTCAGGTCGTTTAGAACGCAGAGAGTCTTCTGCCAATCCAGGTAAGGCTTCTGCCAAAACTAGGTATAGAGATGACGAAGATGACGACGACGCTGGGCCATCAAGGATTCAGGAGGAGGAAGATGAGGATGTCGAAAAATCAACAGTAACTACCCGAAGCCTAAACAAGCGCGAGCTACGAGATGTGCGAAAAGATTTTGGTCTCTGTATAGGTGAGCAGCTTGTCACCTGGCTGCTCCGGTGCTGGGACTCTGGAGCCAATTGTGTGGAATTAGACGGCAGGGAAGCCAAGCGGCTGGGATCCCTTGCTCGAGACGCCGGCATTGACAAAGCAATTGCAGATGGAGCACAATCCACCAGCCTCTGGAGGCGTCTCCTCTCAGCTGTGAGGGAAAGGTATCCCTTCAAGGAAGAACTTTTATGTCTACCAGGCAAGTGGACCACTATGGAGAAGGGAATCCAGTACCTGAGGGAATTAGCCGTACGGGAAGTGATTTATGAGGATCCAGACCTCAGACAAACATCCAAAGACCCAGATGAAGTCAAGTGTACACGACCCATGTGGCGGAAGTTTGTACGGAGTGCACCATCATCATATGCCAGCTCATTGGCAATAATGGCCTGGAAAGAGGATGAGGAACCCACAGTGGATGAAGTGGCTAAACAACTCCGGCAGTATGAAGAAAGTCTCTCCTCCTCCTTACAGGCCTGCGTCTCAGCTGTGGAGAAACTTTCTGAAAAGGTTCACCAACTTGAAGAGAATCTATCTTCCTCCCCACCTGAACCAACCAGTGTCCAACGACCGAAAGAGAACACCTGGGAGAAAACACTTTCTGAAAAGTTTCACCAACTTGAAGAGAGATTATTCTCCTCTGCACCTGTACAGAGCAGTGTCTCAGCTATCAGGGGTAGGCGTTCATCTACACAAGGAAGACGATATGGTGGGTACTCACCCCGTGCCACCCTGTGGTTTTACTTACGAGACCATGGAGAGGACATGAGAAAATGGGATGGAAAATCTACCACGACCCTAGAGGCACGGGTACGTGAGTTGCAAAAGAAAACAATCAGGAAAAAAGGATTCTCCGAAAAGTTTGCTGCTCCAACTTCCAGCAGACAGTCCTTGAAACACAGAAACGAAGAAGATTCTGACCAGGATTAGGGGGGCCCTGCCTCCAGCCAGGGGGAGGAAAGGGACAATCGAGTTTATTGGACTGTGTGGATTTGATGGCCTGGCACATCACACGCACAGAAGTATAAGGCTTTAGTAGACACCGGTGCACAATGTACTATAATGCCATCAAGCTATAAAGGACCAGAGCCCATCTATATTTGTGGAGTGACAGGGGGATCTCAGCAATTGACTGTATTGGAGGCTGAAGTAAGTCTGACTGGGAATGAGTGGGAAAAGCACCGCATTGTGACTGGCCCGGAGGCTCCATGTATCCTTGGCATAGACTATCTTAGAAGAGGATATTTCAAGGACCCAAAAGGGTTCCGGTGGGCTTTTGGCATAGCTGCCTTAGAGACAGAGGGCATTAAACAATTATCTACCTTGCCTGGTCTCTCAGAGGACCCCTCTGTTGTGGGGTTGCTGAGGGTCGAAGAATAGCAAGTGCCAATCGCTACCACAACTGTGCACTGGCGGCAATATCGCACTAACCGAGACTCCCTGATTCCCATCCATAAGCTAATTCGTCAATTGGAGAGCCAAGGAGTGATCAGCAAGACTCATTCCCCTTTCAATAGTCCCATATCGCCAGTGCAAAAATCTAATGGTGAGTGGAGACTAACAGTGGACTATCGTGGCCTGAACGAAGGCATGCCACCACTGAGTGCTGCAGTGCCGGACATACTAGAACTCCAGTACGAACTTGAATCGAAGGCAGCCAAGTGGTACGCCACAATTGATATCGCTAATGCATTTTTCTCCATCCCTCTAGCAGCAGAGTGCAGGCCACAATTTGCCTTCACTTGGAGGGGAGTCCAATATACTTGGAATAGGCTGCCCCAGGGGTGGAAACACAGCCCTACCATTTGCCATGGGCTGATCCAGTCTGCGCTAGAGCAGGGGGAAGCTCCTGAACACCTGCAGTACATCGATGACATTATTGTGTGGGGTGACACAGCAGAGGAAGTTTTCGAGAAAGGGAAGAAAATAGTCCAAATCCTTCTGAAAGCCGGTTTTGCCATAAAACAAAATAAAGTCAAAGGACCTGCACGAGAGATCCAGTTTTTAGGAATAAAATGGCAAGATGGACGTCGTCAAATCCCAATGGATGTGATCAACAAAATAACAGCTATGTCTCCACCAACGAGCAAAAAAGAAACACAGACTTTCCTAGGTGTTGTGGGGTTTTGGAGAATGCACATCCCAAATTACAGTCTGATTGTAAACCCGCTCTACCAAGTAACCCGTAAGAAGAATGAGTTTGAATGGGGCCCTGAACAACGACAAGCCTTTCAACAAATCAAGCAGGAAATAGTCCATGCAGTAGCCCTAGGGCCAGTTCGAACAGGACCAGATGTAAAGAATGTGCTCTACACTGCAGCTGAGGAGAATGGCCCCACCTGGAGCCTCTGGCAGAAAGAACCTGGGGAAACTCGAGGGCGGCCTCTGGGGTTTTGGAGTCGGGGATACAGAGGATCTGAGGCCCGCTATACTCCAACTGAAAAGGAGATATTGGCAGCATATGAAGGAGTTCGATCTGCTTCGGAGGTGGTCGGTACTGAAGCGCAGCTCCTCCTAGCACCCCGATTGCCGGTACTAGGTTGGATGTTCAAGGGAAGGGTCCCCTCTACGCATCATGCAACTGATGCTACATGGAGCAAGTGGGTTGCACTGATTACTCAGCGGGCTCGAATAGGAAACCCCAGTCGCCCAGGAATATTGGAAGTGATCATGGACTGGCCAGAAGGCAAATACTTTGGGATATCATCAGAGGAGGAGGTGGGTCGTGCTGAAGAAGCCCCGCTGTACAACCAGTTGCCAGAGAATGAAAAGAAATATGCCCTGTTCACTGATGGGTCCTGTCGTATTGTGGGGAAGCATCGGAGATGGAAGGCTGCTGTATGGAGTCCTACGCGATGAGTTGCAGAAGCTGCTGAGGGAGAAGGTGAATCGAGTCAGTTTGCAGAAGTGAAAGCCATTCAGCTGGCTTTAGACATTGCTGAACGAGAAAAATGGCCAGTTCTCTATCTCTACACTGATTCATGGATGGTAGCAAATGCCCTGTGGGGATGGTTACAGCAATGGAAGCAAAACAACTGGCAGCGTAGGGGCAAACCCATCTGGGCTGCTGCATTGTGGCAAGATATTGCTGCTCGGGTAGAGAACCTGGCTGTGAAAGTACGCCACGTAGATGCTCATGTGCCCAAGAATCGGGCTACTGAAGAACATCAAAACAACCAGCAGGTGGATCAGGCTGCTAAGATTGAAGTAGCTCAGGTGGACCTGGATTGGCAGCATAAAGGTGAATTATTTATAGCCCGATGGGCCCATGACACCTCAGGCCATCAAGGTAGAGATGCAACATACAGATGGGCTCGTGATCGAGGGGTGGACCTGACCATGGACGCTATAGCACAGGTTATTCATGACTGTGAAACATGTGCTGCAATCAAGCAAGCCAAACGGTCAAAGCCTCTTTGGTATGGAGGACGATGGCTGAAATATAAATATGGAGAGGCCTGGCAGATTGATTACATCACACTCCCTCAAACTCGCAATGGCAAGCGCCACGTACTTACAATGGTGGAAGCAACCACCGGATGGCTGGAAACATATCCTGTGCCTCATGCCACCGCCCGGAACACCATCCTGGGCCTTGAAAAGCAAGTCCTATGGCGACATGGCACCCCAGAAAGAATAGAATCAGACAATGGGACTCACTTCCGAAACAACCTTATAGACACTTGGGCCAAAGAACATGGTATTGAATGGGTGTATCACATCCCCTATCATGCACCAGCCTCCGGGAAAGTTGAACGATACAATGGCCTGTTAAAGACTACCTTGAAAGCAATGGGCGCTGGGACGTTCAAAAACTGGGATACACATTTGGCAAAGGCCACCTGGTTAGTCAATACTAGGGGATCTACCAACCGAGCTGGACCTGCCCAATCAAACCTGTTACGTACTGTAGATGGGGATAAAGTTCCTGTAGTGCATGTAAAAAATATGCTGGGTAAAACAGTCTGGGCTACTCCTGCCTCAGGAAAAGGCAAACCTATTCGTGGAATTGTTTTCGCTCAGGGACCTGGATACACTTGGTGGGTGATGCAAAAGAACGGAGAGGTCCGGTGTGTACCTCAAGGAGATTTAATACTGGGTGAGAATAGCCCATGAACTGAATTGTACCATGTTAATTAGTATATTATACTGTTATGTTATCACTACCATGACTACTATAGGTGACTAATTAGAATGTATGGAAAAGAGTGTAACCTGAGCATGACAAAAATGGTATGGAATAAGGGGTGGATAGATGTCCTGGTTTCAGTTAGAACAGAATTAATTTTCTTCCTAGTAGCTGGTGGAATGCTGTGTTTTGGCTTAGGATGAGAAGAGTGCTGATAACACCCCGATGCTTTAATTGTTGCAGAGCAGTGCTTATACTAAGCCAAGGACATCTCAGCCTTTTGCTCTGTCCTGCCAACGGGCAGGCTGGGGGTACAGTAAGAGCTGGGAGGGGACAGACCCAGGACAGCATATCATTAGCATTCTTCTCATCCTAAACCAGAACATAACATTCTATCAGCTACTAGGAAGAAACACCCTTTTTATCAATCTTTAAACAGCAATTACTAAAGCTAAATTTTCCACAGACTTCTCCTTCTTGTGCTAGTAAATAATCCAAAGCTAGGCAATTTTGATACAAAGCAGGTCTCATCTTGGTATTTTGCTTTGCAATTAATCCAAGTGCATCTCCGGTTTTATTTATAACTATTTCTATTACAGCTAATACCATAATTATTCTATTAAGTATATATACTGGGGTCCTATAGCCCCAGGATCTGTCTTCTGCCCATGTAGCTGTATCATAATAGGCAAATGCCTTTAATCAAGGGGTTGGGCCCGCTTTCAGGGTCGATTCAGGCTTATGTTACCATTCGGCCTGTCAGCGTGATCCAGCTCCTGGAAAACGAATCACAATTTTAGATAGGTTAAAAAAAAAGGTTCTTATGTTATTTTCTCAGGACAACCTGACCTTAGTGTGGGAGAAGTCCGGTCGAGGCCCTCTCACTCGGCAGTCAATACCCATAGGGGTTGCCTCCCTCGGTAGACCATACACACCGCAGTGGAGGGTCCTGCCCCGGTCTTGCCTTCTCCCTTTCCTCACTTCAGGCTTGTCCCCTTTATTTGGCATCCTTAATTCATGCAGAGCCTCATTGCCAGAATATTAGTTCTTCCTTAGCTTGAGTTTCAGTTTCCCAGGAGTGGACTCAACCCTCCAAGTTTCAGTAGTTACTGGTCCTTCTATTCCAGATGCGTGGGTCCCTTTCTGTGGTTCTCGCAGCTGTTTCAATAGTCAGTAAAACAAGGTACAGTCCCTCACATCGGGGGGTTCAGTGATTCTTCCCTCCCGTGGCTGCTTGTTGAAACACTTTCTTTTTTATCTTCTGACAAGTAAAGCAACGGTTATGTAATTTGCTTTGCCATATGGCCCTTTCCAGGTTCCTGTAGCAGGATTCATCTGATAGCCACGGCTACATTCACATTTGTAGCCACCTTTCAGGTTGATACAAATTTGACTACAGATACCAGGGTTTTGGCATTCATCAATATCTCCACAGTTTCCCAGCTGGACAGTCACATTCATTTATGTTGCATTCCTTCAGGGGCTCATCACCCCAGTCCTTGCAGTCTCTCTGCTGGTTACACACTTTTTTGATATCTATGCATTCTCCACTTCTGCACTTGAATTTGCCAGGTCCAGAGCACTGAATAACATTGTTACAGTTTGCTTCATCAGTGCCATCCAGACAGTCTCTCACACCACTGCACTGCCTACTCCCATGGACACAGGTCCCATCTACACATCTGAACTGGTCTGGTCTGCAGGTCCGAGAAGGGCAGTTAATTTCATCACTTCCATCCTTGCAATCAGGATCTCTGTCACATCGCCACTTCTTGTGGATACATTCACCTGAGCCGCACTGCACCTCACTCGCAGAACACTTCACTGGAGGTGCAGGCTGGCGGCCACGCTGCTCCAAAGATTCATCCGAGTGGTCGGAGCAGTCACCTTGACCATTGCAGACAAAGCTTTTGGAAATACATTGCCCACTACTACATGTGAACTCTGCTGCACTACAAGTCACATTGCCACAATTCTCTTCATCTTCTCCACTGTCACAGTCTTTTTCACCATCACATTTCCACGACACTGGGATACGCTGGTTTGACTAAGGACCACATGATTCAAAGGTCGAAGCCAAAATTCCTTTAAGTGGTATATTCTTTATTGCAGCGCTGGATGCACGGGGGATCTCTCCACCTATCGTGCATACCCAAAGCGTAAAGCAGTCTTGAATTTATACAATCAATCTATCAATATTCTACAAGCGCCTATACATATTCATTACCTATCTCCCCCTTCCCTCGCTTCTCATGCTAATTAGCCTTTTGGCACCTTGCGCCTGCATAGAGCCTCCCAAGAATTGTGGGCAGGGGTCTTTGGGACGTGGGCAGTGGTCTTTGGGAGGAAGACCCCGAGTCTTCCTCACAGTGTACTTTTCACCTTTGGTCAGGAATCTGCTGAGTTGGCATGTTTCTTAATTGCAAGCGCTGGTTGTTGCTAATTCTTCCATTTGTTGTATCTTTATAATGAATTCCAATGTCCAGTTTTGAGATTTATAGTCCTTACATTTGTTTCTCTGTCCGTCTGCCGCTTCCTTATCATGAGTTCCAGTGTCTTGTTTCAAGATATACAGTCCTTGTCTGGGGATTGTCCTTGCCTCCCCAACCAGAGAACATCTCTGCACCTCCAGAGAGGAAAAGTCACAGAATTTTCTAGGTTGGAAGAGACCTCAAGATCATCGAGTCCAACCTCTGACCAACGCTAACAGTCCCCACTAAACCATATCCCTAAGCTCTACATCTAAACGTCTTTTAAAGACTTCCAGGGATGGTGACTCCACCACCTCCCTGGGCAGCCTGTTCCAGTGCCTAACAACCCTTTCAGTAAAGAAGTTCTTCCTAACATCTAACCTAAAACTCCCCTGGCGCAACTTAAGCCCATTCCCCCTCGTCCTGTCACCAGGCACATGGGAGAACAGGCCATCCCCCACCTCACTACAGCCTCCTTTGAGGTACCTGTAGAGAGCAATAAGGTCGCCCCTGAGCCTCCTCTTCTCCAGGCTGAACAAGCCCAGCTCCTTCAGCCGCTCCTCGTAGGACTTGTTCTCCAGGCCCCTCACCAGCTTCGTCGCACTTCTCTGGAAGTGACATAGGCATGGGGAGGCTGGAAGGGGAGAAAGGCATTACAGCAGGCTAGAAAAGCCAAAGGTGTGTGTTTATTATTGTGAGGATGTCAGGCACTGTCTGTGTAGCATTTTCACTCCAGGTCGTCGACAGCAAGAACTCTCATGCAGAGCAGCATGTGACAAACTGATTTTCTTTGCAACTTTCAGCTGACCTTTGAATACTCCCCAATGCCTCCCCAATACCTCCTTAATCACACAGCTGATTTCATTTACCTGGCATGTTCTCATATGACACAGATCAGCACTCTTGTCAGACCCATCTTCACAGTCTGGATCCCCATCACACTGCCATCTGTTTGGCACACACTGACCACTGTTGCACACAGTCAGATTCAGCACACGTCTTCTTCACACAAGCACTCTCATCACTGCCATCTGAGCAGTCTTCACATTTTGCTCTAGCACCGTCGGCAGCAGTGCACAGGCAGGTGAGGGCAAGCAGCAGGCAGAGCACCCCGCAGCGCGGCAGCACCCAACGCCACCCCGCACCGTCACCTGTGTCACTTATACTACTCCTATTACCCATGCTGTTAGTGTCAGTGGCATCCTCCTGGTACCGTTTCTGTCTTTGTCGCCCCTTACTCTCCCCCTTTTCTTTTTGCCACTGACCATTCACCACAAATGGATGAGACACATGATTACTAGTTAGGAAAGAGAGTGTAACGTCTGCTATACGGCTGCAGGCAGTGCCAGCTGCAACCTTAGAAGCTGTTTGTGAAAGAGCCTGCCGGTGGTCATTTGGCAGTGTAATCTGCGTCTCTGCACTCCTGCCCCGCAATAGAGCTAAGTCGTCATTAGTAATAGTTATAACACCGATCTGGGGACTAATAGTCTTTTTTGCATTGCAAGATAAACCTCTTATAAAAAGAATGCTAGAGAGAAGCAGCACAGCCGCTGCTGCCTCCATGGTTACGTCAGACAGGCTGCAGGGTCCTGATGTCCGCCCCTCTGCTATGTGCCAACTCGCCACACGGTGAGGGTCGGCTGCCGTTGTCCACTGACGCCTCTGGTCTCCCGTAGCAACTCGATCTCTCGGTGCCGCTCCGGGCTCCCGGCCTGTTGGGGTCTCAACCTGTTCAGGCCTCATATGTTGCAGGAAGCACGGCCGAAAGCACAACAGACACCAGTAGAGTCAGATCATGCTCCCGCCTTTTTCTTGTCACACTCAAAGCATTTAAGAGCAAAAATAGGATCACAAGATACACCGCCAGGCCCATATATTAGGCACCACCACTCAAAACTTGGATAAAACAGCACTTCTTTTCAGTCTGTCACGCACTTCGTTCGTCTCCGCCCACTCCCCTTGTGGAGAGTACGGAACCACGGATCGGAACTCTGCACTCGCTTTCCAGCAACACTGCGTCTTACTCGCACAGCACAATCGCACACAGAGGCCTCTAGCACATCTCATTCATACCACAGGAATATAATTTAGAATGATAACCAACCAAACAAGTATTGTCTCTGACTGTTCTTCATGAAGTGACTTGTAACACTTTGTTTCAAACCCTTGCACTTACGCAAATACTTTCAACACAAAATACCTGGACATTTAAGAATAAGACATACAATTATTAACACTCCAGTTAGTATCCCTCCAGCAGCTGAAAACATAATGTTTGTCCACAGCTTCAGGAGATCTTTGTCTGCTCCTGCGGTGATCAGCTGAGAGTGGAGTCCCCTCCGAGCAAAAACACTCAGGGTGCACCTAGGGGCGTCCACGCTGCAGCTGATGCCGCAGCCGAGCAGAGTGTCTCCTGCCTGGCTCACCAAAATGACTCACAGAAAGCTGACTCCACAATCAGTAAGATTGTAAAGTAGGTATGTTTACTCAGTTCTGGGCAGCATGGGGCGGGTAGTCCCACCAAAGTCGTGCACGCCTAACGTGGCAACTTGCTTTAGTAAAGAGTTACATATACATGAACATTCCTATACGTATACATAACCTGTCCCTTTGTGATCAGTCCTCCTTATCTCAGACCCCTTGGTTAAAGTCTGAACCATGAGGTTGTTTTTGATCTGGTTCTCGGTTTCCGAGAGGCTCCTGTTATCTGGTGGTATAAGTGCAGCACAGGCACAAATGTAGCACATATTCATTCTTAATCAATTGCTCTCTAATTTCTAATTCCAATGTTTCAGCTTGCTCTTTTCCGGATCCACGGGTATTCTACTATTAATGTTCAAAGCCTGACAGACCCCGTCCTCCGTGGATCAAAATACATGGGGTCTTAAGGGTTCTTTTGGTCATTCTATCATATAATACTGGATCATTTTTAATTTACTCTTTAATTTTCTGGGGCCCCTATTGTTCCAATTTCTAATCATTATTCATAATGGACTTTTGGGTCATATATCTGGTAATTTGCTCCCTTCCTGGTCCTCGGTCTTCGATTTTATCTGACTCATCTGGGAATTTTACTTGTGGCAATTCCCACAGCCCTTGGTTGCCCCCAGTGAGAGTGTCTTGCAGGGGGTTTAGGACCTATCACCCACCCATGTATCCCTGAATTCTATAGGAACCACTTCTATAGAATCACTCCCTTCACTGGCCAAGCCCCCCCACAGGAGATTAGAACCGGTGAGAAAACAAAAAGACCTCCGTGCTGACTTTAGAAGTCTCAGTTACACTCTCACACACACAAACACTGGCAACCTCACCTTTACCCAACCGAACGGTATCCGCAAACACAACTCCGTCATCTTCGTCCGGATCTTTGCGCGCAGAATTACAGGCAAAAAAAACAACAGCCGGCAAGGGAGCTCAAAAAAATCAAATTCTTTGCTTACCTTTATTCAGGTTCAGGATGGCATTAGTCCCGACCCGACTCAAACAGGAGCCACCAAATGGTGGGGCGCCTCTCCTAGATCAAATCAGAATTCAGGAACCATAGCCATCCCGGACGAGCCCCCAAATTGTTATAAATGGCTCAGTCTTCAAAATAGTTCTTCTAGAAATAGAAGTCCGGAATAACAAAGGCAAACAGGTTCATAAATTTGAGGAGTATTTTCTGAAGACTTGATAAAATGATTAGAATGAGGGGGAGACTGGGACACACTGCATCTGTGGTACAAGAATTAAATTGCCAGTGCAGGACCCAGAGGCAGACAGGACTGTTCTTTATTGACACGAATTGTTAAAACATTCCTCACAGGCAGGAAGAAACCAATTGAGATTTAATAAGAGCAAGTGTAGAGTCCTGCACCTGGGAAGGAACAACCTGAAGTATCAGTACAGGCTGGGGGACGACCTGCTGGAGACGAGCTCTGACGAAAAGGACCTGGGGGTCCTGGTGGACGACAGGTTGACCATGAGCCAGCACTGTGCCCTGGTGGCCAAGAGGGCCAATGGGATCCTGGCGTGCATTAAAAGCAGTGTGGCCAGCAGGTCAAGGGAGGTGATCCTCCCCCTCTACTCTGCCCTGGGCAGGCCTCACCTGGGATACTGTGTCCAGTTCTGGGCTCCCTGGTACAAGAAAGGCAGGGATCTCCTAGAAAGAGTCCAGCGGAGGGCCACAAAGATGATATGGGGCCTGGAGCATCTTCCCTATAAAGAAAGGCTGAAAGACCTGGGTCTGTTCAGCCTGGAGAAGAGAAGACTGAGAGGGGATCTCCTCAATGTATATAAATATCTGAGGGGTGGGGGACAGAAGGATGTAGCCAACCTCTTCTCAGTGGTTTGTGGGGATAGGACAAGGGGTAACGGCAGCAAGTTAGAGCACAGGAAGTTCCACTCTGACATGTGAAAGAACTTCTTCACGGTGAGAGTGACGGAGCATTGGAACAGGCTGCCCAGGGAGGTTGTGGAGTCTCCTTCTCTGGAGATATTCAAGGCGTGTCTGGATGCCTATCTGGGCAGCCTGCTCTGAGGAACCTGCTTTGGCAGGGGGGTTGGACCTGATGATCTTTCGAGGTCCCTTCCAACCCCTACAGTTCTGTGATTCTGTGATTCTTAATGCCTTCTTTGCATCTGTCTTTAATAGTCAGACCACTTATCCTTGGAGTTCGGAATAGATCACCTTGAATGCAACCACACAGCATCTGTTAGACAACCAGGGGATCAGGCCCAGCCAGCATGGGTGAATGAAAGTGAAGTCCTGCCTGACCAACCTCATCTCCTTTTATGACCGGGTAACCCACTTGGTGGATGAGGGAAAGGCTGTTGACGCAGTCTACCTAGTAGACTTCAGCAAGGCCTTTGATGCGGTCTCACCCAGTATTCTCCTGGAGAAGCTGGAAGCCCATGGCTTGGACAGGTACACTCTTTGATGGGTTAAAAACTGTCTGGACAGCTGGGCCCAGAGAGTGGTGGTGAACAGAGTGAAATCCATCTGGCAGACCATCACCAGTGGTGTTCCCCAGGGGTTGGCATTGGGGCCTATCCTCTTTAATATCTTTACTGATGACTTGGATGAGGGAATTGAGTGCATCCTCAGCAAGTTTGCAGACGACACCAAGTTGGGGAGAAGTGTCGATCTACCGCAGGGTAGGAAGGCCCTGCAGAGGGACCTGGGAAGGTTGGATCGATGGGCAGAGGCCAATGGGATGAGGTTCAATATGGCTAAGTGCCGGGTCCTGTACTTTGACAATAACTCCATGCGGTGCTACAGGCTTGGGGCAGAGTGGCTAGAAAGCTGTTCAAAGGAAAAGGATCTGGGGGTGCTGATTGATGCTCACCTGAACATGAGCCAGCAGTGTGCCCAGGTGGCCAAGAAGGCCAACAGCATCCTGGCTTGTATCAGGAATAGTGTAGCCAGCAGGACCAGGGAGGTGATTGTCCCCCTGTACTCTGCTCTGGTGAGGCTGCACCTCAAGTCCTGTGTTCAGCTTTGGGCCCCTCATTACAAGAAGGACATCACGGCCCTGGAGCGTGTCCAGAGAAGGGCTACGAAGCTGGTGAAGGGCCTGGACCACAAGTCCTGTGAGGAGTGGCTGAGGGAACTGGGGTTTTTCAGCCTGGAGAAGAGGAGGGTCGGGGAGACCTTATTGCTCTCTACAACTACCTGAAAGGAGGCTGTGGGGAGCTGGGGGTCGGCCTCTTTTTGCAGATACCCAGTGATAGGACTAGTAGGAATGGCCTTAAGTTGCGCCAGGGGAGGTTTAGGTTGGAAATTGGGAGGCATTTCTTCTCAGAAAGAGTGGTCAGGCATAGGAATGGGTTGCCCAGGATGGTGGTGGAGTCACTGTCCCTGGGGGTGTTTAAGGAAAGGTTGAACATGGTTTAGTGGGTGACATTGGTGGTAGGGGGATGGTTGGACCAGATGATCTTGGAGGTCTTTTCCAACCTTAATGATTCTATGATTGTATGACACCATGCTGAGTGGTGTGGTCTGCTCACTGAGGGGGGGATGGTGGACAGAGGGATCTGGGGAGGCTGAGAGGTGGGGATGGGCGAGCCTCATGGGGTTCAGCAAGGCCAAGTGCAAGGTCCTGCATCTGGGAGGGGGGAATCCCAAGCACAAATACAGGCTGGGAGGAGAATGCATTGAGAGCAGCCCTGAGGAGAAGGACCTGGGGGTGTTGGTTGATGAGAAGCTCGACACGAGCCTGCAATGTGTGCTTGCAGCCCAGAAATCCAACTGTATCCCAGGCTGCATCAAAAGAAGTATGGACAGCAGGTCAAGGGAGGTGATTGTCCCTCCCTGCTCTGCTCTCGTGAGACCCCACCTGGAGTACTGCACCTAGCTCTGGGGCCCCCAGCACAAGAAGGACATGGAAGTACTAGAGCAAGTCCAGAGGAGGCCACAAAGATGCTCAGAGGGCTGGAGTACCTCTCTTACAAAGAGACGCTGGGGGAGTTGGGGTTGTTCAGCCTGGAGAATAGAAGGCTCCAGGGAGACCTTATAGCAGCCTTCCAGTGCCTAAAGAGGGCCTACAGGAAAGCTGGGGAGGGACTCTTTGTCAGGAATTGTAGTGATAGGACAAGGGGGAATGGCTTTAAACTAAAAGAGGGGAGATTTAGGTTAGACATCAGGAAGAAATTCTTCACTCAGAGGATGGTGAGGCACTGGCATAGGCTACCTAGAGAAGCTGTGGATGCCCCATCCCTCGCAGTGCCCAAGGCCAGGCTGGATGGGGCTTTGGGCAACCTGGTCTGGTGGGAGGTGTCCCTGACCATGACAGGGGGGCTGGAATTAGGTGGTCTTTAAGGTCCCTCCCAACCCAAACCATTCTGTGATTCTCTGATCATTGAGCTATCAGGCCCAGGTCAGCACATCCAAAGGCTGAGATGCAGCAAGAGGGTTGCATGGGGAGGCATGGCAGGAACATGGCTCCTAGCTGAGACTTGGCCAGTACCAGCCTCCTGGGGCTCCCCACTTTCTCATAGAACAAGGGGGAGCAGAGGGTGAAGGGAAGGCAGAGCAGTGCTGGGCCCTTGGGGATCAGCTGGTGACCATGGGCAGAGCATCACTGGGAACAATCACCAGAGCCTCCACAGAAACAGCAAGTTCAGAGGTGAAGTAGGATATGGCAGAGGGATGTAAATGGTTAAACAGGCCAATCCTATCCAGGAGGCTGGAATGGGGAAAAGTACTGGGTGTGAAAGGGCTCTTTGTCCTGGCAGGAAGGTGAGTGATGCCCAGAAGCTGGGCACTGGGGACGCACCCTGATAGGGAGGCCAGGCAGGATTGTTTGCAGGGCAGGGTGCTTTGCATGGGGACAGGCTCCAGACAAGAGGTGTTTTTGCCCTCTTGTTCCTTTTACAGCCAGACAAATCCATTTCAGGGAGGTGCTCACCAAATATCAGCTTAACACAGTGACTTGTTGAAACCCCCAACCTTTGCACTGAGCAAGCTCAGACAGCCAGGAGAGCACCATACTTCTCCTCCAGCACCATGTCCCATGATGTGACAACCCAATGGAGAATGAGCACTGAGGCACAGAGCAGGGAGTGCCCATGCAAGGTGATTTAAAGATCGAAGCCGAAATTTCCTTAAGTGGTATATTCTTTATTGCAGCGCTGGATGCATGGGGGATCTTTCCGCCTATCGTGCATGTTCGAAGTGGCAAACTATCTCATATTTATGCAGTGAAACAATGAATATTATATTAGTGCCTATACATATTCATTACCTAACCCCACCTACTCTCGCTTCGTATGCTAATTAGCTTATCAGTCCTTGCGTTTGCACAAAGCCTTCCAAGAATTGTGGGCCAGGGTCTTCGGGATGTGGGCAGTGGTCTTTGGGAGGAAGGCCGTAGGTCTTCCTCGTGATGCACTTTTCACCTTTGCTTAATCAGTTGTTTTCCAAGCTGTAAAAATGCTGAGTTGGCTTTCGGTTTAACTGAGGGTCGGCAGATAACAGGATGTCTCAGTTAACAAGACATTACAGATAGTTGACTCAAGTTATCTCAAGTCTCAGCCTGACTGAGGGTTGACAGATACCGGGATGTTTTCAAATAACAAGATGCTTCAACATAACAGAAGGTCAACAGATAACAAGATGTCGTCTATTTTGTTCTCGCTCATTTTTAAACACAAGTTTTATTCTATCCTAAAGTGAGTTTATACAATATCAAAGGGGAGCCCTTTGCTGCGTAGTCAAAGGTCTTCAGAACTCCAAATGTGATTTGAGGGGCCAGAAACACCTGGGCAGGAAAGAGCTGCACTCTCTCCATCCTTTCCTGAGCTGAGGGGTGCTGCAAATAAAGGAAAGCAGATAGGGAAAGCTCTCCCTGTCACTTGCTGGAGTGATGGCTTGGCCCAGAGAGGGGTCAGCATGAATTAATGTTTCCTGGCTACATGAGGCTGTCCTGCCAGAGCGATATCTGCTGAGTGGTGTGGGACAGCAGGGCTCTGCGCAAGCTTCAGAGGGGCCCGAAGCAGAGGGCAGGGCTAGATCACAGCTTTGGGCATCCCCAGGGAGTCCATCCCTTTTTGGTGACAGTGATGAGACACATCCTGCCACTCTTCATTTTGTGTTGGAGAAAATACAACAGAACAGAAGGAAACTTCCTGAACGCTCTGGGAATTGGTTGCCTGCCATATTAGTATTTGCTAGTTTATACAGCTGTCCCTCAGGCAGCTGGTAATAGAAAATGTAACTAGTATGCAGGGTGAGCAGCTCTAGAACTGGAGAAGACCCTGGTAAGTAACAACATGTGCATGTGTGTGGTCACACACTTGTACATGTGCTCAGGTGGCATCATTAGCACAGGCCATGGAGCAGAGTCAATTCTCCATTGACTCTGTCAAAGACCATGCAACTTCTGCAAGTGCCCGGCAGATAACATAACAGTGGTGGAAAGGGACACGCTAGTAACATCTCTCTGCTGCTGTGCACTTGAGGAGGATGCTCAGTTTGGACTGAGCTTGAGACTTTGAGGTTTCCTGTGCATCCTTGCTGTCAGTCCCATCCCAAGGCCAAGGAGGACATACCTGCCCCATAGCAAGGCCCCTGCAGAGTGGCCCTGCATCTCCCAGTGCCTGTACCCACCCACAATGACCAAGCACACTCATCCTTCTTGTCAAATTGCTTTAATAGTTGGACATGAAGACAGGACAGAGCTGTTCGGGCTGTGCACAGACAAGATGCCCCTTGAGCCACAGTGTAAGGCTGCAGGGCTTCCCTTTTCAATGGATGTGTGGATTTGGCCAAGATGCAGTTCAGCTGATGACATCCTGAGCGTGCCAGTGGAGTGCACGTGTAGGGTAGGGAAGAGGGGCGGGGGCTCCCCAGGCAGCTCAGAGGTTGTTCAGCTCCAACAAGGTCTGGTCCAGGACCTGGTGGATGCCCACATTCTCCTCTTTAGCACTGGCCAGACTCTCTGTGAACACAAGGGACACCCAGCCAGCCATGAACACAGACATGGCACAAGCATATCCAGGCACAGTTGGACCCACGCACACAGATGGGCAGCTCAGTACGGTAACAGTCTGAGGGGGGCGTCCCTGTCTAGCAGCCCCAGCACCAGCAGGGATGAGCCCAGACCCTCTGCGATCCCTGGGGGTCAGGCAGTCCCTGCTGTTCAGCTTCTCCCTCCTCCCACTGCACCCTGTTGCCCTTAGCCAGCCCCACCAGGGTATGGGTACCACTCCCCAGCCAGCTGCCACTGTGGCCCCATCTCCCCATCCTGCTGTCCCCGCTGGCTACAATGGGCATATGCACAAACCCTCAGCCAGCGAAAGAGGAGAGCCAGTGCCTGCAGCATGAGCCAAGTGCTCTGTGAAGAAGAGTGAGACAGCAGGCCAGGAAGGTGGGCAGAGAGGACAGCAGAGAAGGAGCAGACCTAATGAGGCTGCAAGGACGAGCTCCGCCAGGCGGCCCGGTGCCAGGGGAGCCTCCTCCAGCGCTGGCTTCCAGATGGCATCTGCCTTCCTGCTAGAGATGGGGATGGGATGAGGGCTCTGCCCACCCAGCACCCTGCAGGGACCCCACCGCGAGGGCATCCTCCCTGCATGGTTTGGGGTGCCCAGAGGGAGGGGGAAGCAGCTGGCCACCTGGGACAAGAGAAGGAAGGCAGTGACACAAGCCACAGCGACAGAAGCCACTGTGTCCCTCTCCAGTGAGGCCAGGTCGATGCCAGGGGACAGCCACCATCGTGTGGGCATCCCGGGACATGGCAAAACCCTTCATCCCTCTCTCAAGAAAAAAAAACATCACCTCTGCAGGGGCTCCCTGTCCCCCCAAGCAGGACAATTACCCCAGGGGGGAGTGGGCAGGGGCTCCCAGCCCCAAACCAGCCTGGTCAAAACAGGGCAGGGAGCAGTTGGGGCTGGGAGCATCCTGGGGGCGGAAGCCTGGGCTGGGGCTGGAGCTGTTGCAGCTCAGTTGTTAAGTTCAGTAAGAATGACCCACAGCTCGTTAGTGAGAACGCAGTTTTTCTCAGCTTCCTGCCGGGAGTGCTCTAGAGAAAACGGAGATGTCAGCACAGCAAAGGGGAGAGAGAAAAGCAAGTTAGTGAAGAGACGGTGCTGCCCACAAGAGCCTTTGCTGGGCACCTCGTGGCCACCTAGTCGACACTGGGGACCAGTGGGGATGGCAGGAGGAAGCAGCCAGTCCCAGGTATATCAATTCTGAGACAGGGTTGTAGGGCAGGGTAGGATGCTGAAGGAGGAGGAGGAGGATTGGGGACCCATTTATGGGCCAGGAACCGCTGCCAAATAGTAGGGCCAACCCCATTGGCAAGAGCGGGTGATGGAGAAGAGCGGTCAGGGCTGTGAGAGGTTGTTGCGATGTCCAGGAGTGCAGATGGGGAATGGACAGGACCGGGTCTAACCCTATTAATTCAGGCCAAAAGAGTGATGGAGAACATCTTGGAAGGTGGCACAAGATGAGGAAAGCTGTGCTCAAGCGAGCTGGAGGTGGTGGGGGACATCCCCGGGCTGAGGCACAAAGGGGCTCAGCTGCAGCCATGCAGTCCTTTCGGCCACCTCCCGCCCTTGGCTGCCAGTACCCATGTGAGACAGCAGGAAATGAAGGATGAGAGTGGAGAACCAGAGCAGCATGAAGAAAACAAAGGAGAAACCAAGGAGAGAAAACACTTTATTGAGACCAACTCAGTAACCCAGAGGGACAGAACAACAACAACAAAAAAAAGTAATGAAATGCAAACTGAAGAGCAATGTGCAAAGGAAAGAGGGGAGCGGGGAGGGGAGCAGTGGGGCTGGGGGCTGCCTGCCTGGGGCCAGACACCCCCTCAGCCCCCAGGCCAGAGCCCACCCCTCCTCAGAGGTGCTGCTTCTGGATGTGTCCCCCCCCCACCCTAGGCTCGGTGAGAAGCACCGAGGCTTTGTTGGGGGATACGGGATCCCTGGTTCTTGTGCTGCCGGGGGGGGGTGGGGGTAGGCTGGAGCAAAGGGCTCCTGGGCACAGCTTCGTCCCCCCTGCAAGCCACCTGTAACCCCGAGGCGCATGGGGGCTGCTCCCCTTTACCCCAAACACCCCATAGCACCTACGCCTTGTTTTTGTTTTCCCCCAAAAGAGGGACACTGTGGGGACACCCCAGGCTGGCTCCTGTGACTGCCAGACGCGGGCCAGGAAGGACAGAGAGGGAACAGGGCAGGCAGGAGGAGCGGTGGGGGGGGCGGGTAGGCAAGCGGCTGAGCTGGGGAGGAGGGAGGCAGGTGGGGGAGGGGTGTCAGTGCCCAGCGGAGGGGCTCAGAGTGAGGTGATGTCGTTAAGTGCATTGTCCAGCTCCTCGCTGATGGCTTTGTACTTCATCTTCTGTGCATACACTTCATCTGCAGGTGGGGGGAGGTGGGGGGGGGCAGGTGGTGGAGCGGGGATGGGGCAAGTGGCAGAGAGAGAATGACGGTGAGCAGGAGATGAGGGCGGCAGGAACGTGCAGGTACGGCACTGGGCACAGGCAGCATGGATGCAGCCCTATTTCCCACCCAGGGACCCCAGCACTCCACCCCCACAGCATCCTAGCCTCCCTCCTGGGGTTCCTGCCCACCTCCTGCACAAGGATCCCTGCCTCAGCTTGCACATGGGGTGCTTCAGCCTCAGTCCGGCCAAGCCCCCCCGGGAATATGTCCTGTTCCGTTCTCCCTGGGAAAGAGGGGCACAGGGTGGCAGGGCCATTTTACCTTCTAAGTCATCAATGGTTTTCTCCAGCTTTGCCACAGACCGCTCAGCAAACTCTGCCCGGGTCTCCGCCTGTGGAAGCACAGCAGGAAGAGGCTGAGCGTGATGGGGATGTCCCTAAACCCACATCCCAAGCCTGTCCCACACCCCAAAACTGCCCCATTTGCATCTCCTGCACCTGGGCTCCTCGAAGGTGGCGAGCACCTGAATTAGCCTCCAAGCTTGGGAGGTGAGAGATTATTTTGCTGCTGCCAGAGTGTGTCCTGTACCCACAGAGACCCAAACCAAGAGCCTTACCTCCTTCAGTTTTTCCCCTAGGAGCTTGATTTCCTCCTCGTACTTGTCCTCCTTGGTGGAATACTGCAGGGACAGAGAGGTGTGCCCATGAGCCCCGTGGGACACCACTGGTCATCCTTCACCCCAGCGAGGGAGCCCCATCCCCCTCAGCCCCAAGCACTGTGCCCAGCCCCAGCAGCCCCTACCTTGTCAGCCTGGGCCTCCAGGGACTTCAAGTTGTTGGTGACAATTTTCAGCTCCTCCTCTAGGTCACCACATTTACTATATCCCAAGTGGAGGCCACCAGGCAGGGGAGCAGGGACGGGGAGGGAGTGATGGAGAGAAGGGGGAGCAGAAAGAGCGGGCGCAGGGAAGGAGGAAAGAAAGAGAGAGAACAAGTTGAGAGAGGAGAAAACTCAGGTAGTGCAGGTGGAGGAGGAGCAGAGCCACCAGGCATGGGTCCCTTCCTTGTGCCTCTGTGTGTCACCATGCGTCTCTGCTGCCACTGCTGCCACCATGCTCCTGCATCCCTCTGAGGAGGAGAGCGGACATGGAGGAGCGTGCCCAGCCCACGCTGGCTCCACGCCTGCCCACAGCGATAGAAGGAAAGGCAAGGTGAGGGCTGCGGCCGAGGCAGCAGTGCAGAGAAGAGAGAGGTGGCTTGCGTGGCTCGAGAGACAGCAACAGAGAGAGAGGGGGCTGCTGCACATAGCCCCATGCCCCTGCTGCAGTACCTCTTCCTCTGAGGCAATGAGGGATTTGAGGGTCTGGTCCATGGTCCGCAGTTCCTCCTCCAACTGTCTCACTCGGCTGGGGTGGAAAAGGGGTGCCCCGGGGGGGGGGGCAGCAGAGAGCAGGTCATGGACGTACCGGGGGCCAGCATCCCTCTGCCTCCCCCCCACTCCCAGCTCACCAGCCAGGGAGCACCCCAACGGCTGGGAAGGGCCATCCCTGTCCCCACATGGACACACAGCTGCCCCTGGCTTCCACGGACATGGGGCAGGGCTGGTGTGGGACCCTCATGCGTTGCACACCGGGTGCCCTGCTCACCTCTCTGCAACCTCTGCCCTCTCCTCCGAGCGCTCTAGCTCTCCCTCAAGGACGACCAGCTTGCGGGCGACCTGTTGGTGGCATCAAAAGGCAGGCATCAGATCCAGCTCGGGGTGCAGGGCTTCAGGGGGGTGACCCCAGGTGACACTGGGGGTCAGGGCTGGGGAAGGGGGCACATGGGTGCTGGCATACACCTCCTCGTATTTGCGGTCAGCCTCTTCTGCTATGTGTTTGGCCTCCTTCAGCTGCATTTCCTGGAGCTCCATCTTCTCCTCATCCTTCATGGCCCTGTTTTCGATGACCTTCATGCCTCTGAGGAAAGCCAAAGCAAGAAGATTAGGAAGAATTTCTTCAGGGAGAGAGGGGTCAAGCAGTGGAACAGGCTGCCCAGGGAAGTCCCATCTCTGGAGGTATTTAAGAGACATGTGGACCTGGCACTAAGTTTAATGATGGGACTTGGTAGGTCAACTGGTGGTTGGACTGGTGATCATGAAGGTCTTTTCCACCTAAATGACTCTGTGATTCTAAGATGTTATTGCTGTGGGCTGAGGTAGCACCTGCACCTCCTGCCTGCCCCCTATGCTCTGACACTGCCATCCTCCAGCTCCAGTGACATGGGACATTGCCTGGGGATACTGGCACCCACTTGGCCACCCCGTGCAGTAGGGTCATGCCAGTGGTACCCCAGGGATGCTGCTGTGCACAATTAAAGTAGCAGAGATGCCCCAAGGCCACCCTGGAGCCATGTCCCAGAGCAATGAGATGTGGCCATGGTGCCTCTCAACCAGGCAGGTCCCCAACTCATCACCTGGGGGGGGGAAGATATGTGCAGTCCATGTAGAGCTAGCCACAGCCTCTGCAAAAGCAGCCTGCAGGCCAGCAACCTTTAGGAAATGTTAGGAAAAATCCAATGGCAAAGCCTTTCCTCACTAAGGGGTGATGCCCACAGACAGGGACACCTGAGGTGGGACATGCAGCAATCACATCCCACTTGGCCCTTCTCCTCTTGCTCAGGTGCTGCTGCTCAAACTGCTCTTTGCCAGTTGAGGCCAGCTGCAAATTGCCAATTGCTCACACAACTGTCAGGAAGGTGGTGATGTGTCTAGGTGCTTACCATGATACCCTTGCACCCTCACCTGCATGGCTCCTGCCCAGGAAACATGTGTGCCACAAGCAGGCACTTCATCAGAGGATGGGCCAATGCACCATATGTGCTCTGCAGTGCTTTCCTGAATTAGGCTGTTTCATTCCCCAGGGCCAACCTCAGTTCCTGGGCACAGGAGTCCCCTCCTGGGCTTTGCTCAGCCCTTGAGCAAAGGAGTCAGCTCTGGGGCAGGAAACCAGCTCCAAGCACTCTCTGGCTTTAGCCTGATATTTGAATAGGCATCCAATCACATTTTTAAGGATTTTATGGGTGGCCTGGAAATTTCAAAGTATGCAAAGATCACCCATAGCATGGGGCGGGGGCGGGTTGGACTCCGTGTTGTCCTCTCGTCCTTTGCAGTCTGCAGGAAACTAACACAAACCCCATGAGGTCAGTTCAATTTTAAGGCTCCCAAAGCCCTTCTGCAAAGACAAGGGGTCTTGCCTTCAATCAAGGGTGACCTAAGGCAACCCTGGCTGTCGTCATTCCCCCCCCATCACACCTCTCGCTCTCATCCGCCGCCTTCTCAGCCTCCTCCAGCTTCTGCAGGGCAGTGGCCAGGCGCTCCTGGGCCCGATCCAGCTCCTCCTCCACCAGCTGGATGCGGCGATTCAGAGAAGCCACCTCAGCTTCAGCCTGTGGAGCAGAAACCCCTCTGTCACCGCCCATCCCCACTCATTTTCAGCAGTTGCTTTTGCATTTGCTAGCTAGAGCACCCCTTCATACCATGTTGCACTCCCACAAGCGCTCGCCCGGCTGGGGCACACACCCCATCACCCTTCCATGAGGACAAAGGAGCTTTCCCCATCCCTAGCATCTCATTTGATGCCACAAAACTCTGTCCTGAGTTTGGCATGTGCAGCCCCTGCACCACATCCTTGTGCCCCCAGCCCCAGCCCTGGAGATGGAAGAGACATGCTCAATGGGTCGTGTTATAAATGAAATCTCAACTCAATCTGAATTTAGTAATATTTATAAAAGGCAAGTAAACAGCACTGGGTGAGCGGGGAGTCTATGCTCTACCAACATGCACACACGAACATCAAACCTAAATATACAGAACATTGCTTTTACATACTAAACCCAAGTACACCTATGCATATGTACAATCAGAAAAGGTAATGTCCATGACTGGGGGAGCGTAGTTGGAGTTGGTAATCCTGGTTGAAGTGCTCCCATATCTTGAATGACTTATCATATAACAGTCTCAATTTTCCATTTGTGTTGCCTTTTTTTCATCTTGAGGACAGGCTCCCCTCTTATACCCTTCACCCCACAGCAGTCCTTTTCAAAAACAACTTTTCATTGGTCAAACAACTTTGCCCAGCAACAGCAAACACCCAGCAACTTCCATGCCTTAATGGCTACAGAACAAGTAACCCGAGACTGCATGGAGTCTCCTGAATCACCCTTCTTTGTTCCCTCTAAACTCTTTTACATTCCTGGTGGCCTTATCGTTAAGAGTCTGCCCACATCTCCCCCTTCTTTATTAATATCAACCATCTTCTTGACACGAATTATTACTCCATATATCACAGGTTGGATGGCCAGGGTGGCTGTGCCATCACAGGGATGGTGTTTGGGGTTTGCAGAGCAGTGAATAAAGGAGGAGGAATGCCCTGTGCAGATTCACTCCTGAAAAGAGGATGGGAGCCAATTGTGGATTTCCTGTTTACAGATGTGGCAGCAGAGCCAAATAGCTGGGACGCCTTCCCTGGCCCCACACCGCTGAGCCTCACTGCGCCATGGGGCTGCTTGGAGCCCCTGTGCCCCCCCCCCCCCCCCCCCCCCCATTTACAGCCTGGCACCAGGGGCAATGGAGTGAGTTGCCCTCGGTGGGCTGGATCCTGGCCAAACCGAAGCCTCCGGCTGGCAGGACAGGGTCCTATCTGCCCCCTGACCCCTCCACTACCCTCCTCCCTGTTCCCAGGTTCCCCGTGCACAAGCCCAGGAGCCGGGCAGGCCGGGAGCAGTGGCCCTGGCCCCCTGCCAGCCCCTCCATGCCTGGCCCTGCGCTCTTTCCATTTGCTAAGGCCTCCTGCTCCATCACCACTGGGAAACGCTGCCTCAGCAGCTCCTGGCCCCTCCCCACGGGGGTGTGTGGGAGGGAGGCTGCTGGAAGGAGCGGGGTGGGAAGAAAAAAACCCTGGGGTGCAAAGGGATGGGCAGCAGTGAGAGCACCAAGGGGCAGGCAGCAGCCCAGGGGATCATGCCTCCTGCTCATTCATGGGCTGGAGCAGGCCTGGCCTGGCCCTGTGCTCTAGCAGCGGAAGCACCCTTGGGACACGGAGCAGAGGGAGTGGGGAGCCAGGTGGGGACGTCCCCATGTCCGCCACCACAGTCCCCCATAGGGTGCTGGTGGGCACAGCCAGCACCTCTACAGATGCTCTGCCTCACCCCAGCGGGGACTTTTCTCCCTGGGATTGCCCCCCAAAGTGGGTCAGAGCTGCCCAAATGGGCACTCGGAAACATGCTCACCAGCAGCTCCTGGTGACCTGGAAACCGATTTGCGGCTGCAGGAAGGGGCTGTTTTCTCCCCACACAGCCCCAGTGACAACAGCCCGGGTACTGTACCCAGCTCTGCTGCCCCTGATAGCGCAAGGATGTTAAATGAGCGGGGAAGGCATAGGAAAAATAAACAAAACAAAACAAAAACACACACACAAATACCCAACAACAACAAAAAAGACACACCAGGAACAAGATGCAACCTGGAAATGCCATCCTACCAACATAAGAGTGGAAATGTTGGCCGACAGCAGTGTGATGGGGTGGCTTCTCCCTGCCAAGGGACATGCTGGAGAGCAGGGGGCTCTGCTGGGAAGTCAAACCCAGAGCTTGGGCATGGGATTCTCAGCCAAACCTCAGGGGGTGGGGGGAACCCTTTCCCAGGGTCTACTGGCCCCAGCCAAGCCAAGGCAGTGAGCTGGCCACTGCCCCATGTCCTGCCAGCTGGGGAAGCCGCAGTGAGCCCTGTCACAGAAGCATCCCTAGCAAGGTCCACGGGTACCTCCCATGGCACTGGGCAGCCCACTGGCAGCGAGGACCCTGCCCAGAGCCCCCCACCCCATACCTGCATCCAGGGAGCTCTCATGCACCAGGATGCACAACTCAGCTGTGCCATGCTCCCCCAGCTCTCTGTCCCAGGGGCAGCGAGGATGCCGGTGCCGGATCCCACCCAGGCATGCCATGGGGCAGCTGGGGATCGGCTGCCCATGCTCGTACCAGGGCAGCCAACACCCAGGAGGGCATACAGTGCTCCGCTTCCTGGTGTCTGGCCCTGAGGGGATGGCAGACGTCCAGCCCCCCTTGCAGCGTGGGGGTCCCAGGGGTCCCCAGCCCCAGGAGCCTTACCCGCTCCTGGGCCTGCCGCTTGGCATTGGCCTCCCGCTGCAGATGCTCGGCGTGCTCCTCCGCCTCATCAGCCACCTGCTGTAGGCTCTGGATCTTCTTCTTGACGGCATCAATGGAGCTGATGCCAGCCATGGCCATGTGGCCAGCGGGGAGCACAAAGAGTCTGTGCTGCCGAGCCCTTTGTGGGATCCGCCTGGCTTGGGCAGGAAGCGCTCAGGCAGCAGTCGCTCCTGCCGCCCACCCTGCCTCCATCCCTTCCTGCTCCTCCTCCTACTGCTGCTGCCGCCATGGCCTGCCAGGACCCAGGCCCACCATGCTCCCCAGCCAGAGCATGTGGTGCCCCCAGTTGGAGCACATGCTCCCCCCCCGGCTGGGTGTGCAGCCCCTGCCCTGAAGAGGAGGTACATGCCCCCCCTGGCAGGGCACACGTCCGCCCCAGGCTGAGGTGACAAGTTCCCCCCTCCTGAGGGAAGATGTACAGTGCCTTCTGGGCATGGCACATTGCCCCCCTGGGCAGGGTGCATGGCTCCCCACCCCAGCTAGGGTACAGGGTGCCCCCCAGCATAGGGGACATAGCCCCCTCCTGGAACAGGGCACACAGTGCCCCCCAGGCAGGAGTGCATGTCCCCGCCAAGCTCTAGTAGACAGGCGGAAAGGAGCTCAGCAAGTCAATTTTGCTGGGGGGACAAGGGTCCGGGGAATCTGAGGGGGTGCCCTGTGGGCCCCCACAGACAGGGGAGTGGCATACCCATGGGAGCTCCCCAGCCTCTTCACACACCTGCTGCAAAGCCGGGGGGGGGTGGGGAGAATTTCTGCCCCATAGGTGAGTCAATGAGAGGGATGGGGCAGGCATCCCCCTGGATACCTGGGCACAGTGTGCCCCCCAGTGTCTCAACCCCTTGGCATGTGCTCCTCTAAACTGGGACCTGGCTGGCAGCCCCACAGAGACCCCTGGGGCCAGTGCCCCATGGGAGAGGCCAGTCCCCCAGCTCTGCATCTTGGCCACAGCAGATGCCCCAATGCGTTAGGAAGCCATAGCACAGTGGCACTCAATCCTGCCTTAAGGAGCTCTGACAGCTCCCGGGCAGCCCTGACCTTACTTCACACCTGCCTCCAGGGATGCTGATTCCTGGGCTGTTCCTGCTGGCTGCCATGGGGTCTGGGGCCACCTTGGGGAGGGCAGCACCCAGACATGCCACTGGAGGGGGGGGCCTGCAGCCCCATGCCCCTGGCCAGGTGGCAGCAGCATGGGAGCACGTGGCCTTGTACTTGGCCCCGGTCCTTTCCCGCTCCCAGTGTGACACTCGGGCACAGAGCGGCACACGGGACACAGGGGTCCCACTGGCTAAGGGGCAATGGGATATGGCAGCAGAGGGCAGGCTAGGGGGCAGGCACCCTGGTCCTGTGGCAGCCAGGCTGGGTGCCTCCAGCTCTGGCCCCACCCAGGGATGCAGTCACTTCCCAGCAGTGCCCCATTCCCTCCCACTGGCTCAGGGAATCACCAAATAAGAGCAAAGTCTCAGCTTGGGAGAGCAACGGGGCGGGAACTTGGTGAAGCCTCCAGGATCATGGCCTGGGAATGGCAGAGCCTGAGTTTCCCTGTGCTCAGCGGGCGGCTGGAGACAGGCTGGCCATTGGGGACATGTGGGGCTGGAGGGGCTGCAGGGAATAAACCCTGCTCCAGCTGCTGTTGGACTTGTGCATTGTCCCTGTGGGCTGTCCTTCTTGGGGGACAAGGAGATGATGGGGCCACGGTGGCCTCATAAAGCTGCTGGGAAGGATCCACAGCTCCATGGAGCTGCCGACCTGGGGCTCTGTCCTGCTCCTCCTTGCCGGAGCAGGGAGCACTTAGTGCTGTCAGCACATTCATGTCCCCGCCATGGACACCCGGTGACTTCCAGGTCTTGCACAGAGCACAGCCTGTCCCTGTGAATGGCACAGACAGCCTGCCCTTCCCGATACTGCAGCAGGGCTCCTTCGCTGTGACCCTGCTCCAGACCCTTCCCTCGAGGGGCCAGAGGCTCCCCGCCCCCATACCTGCCAGGATGGGGGGAAACCTGCTTTCTTCACCAAAGCCCGCAGCCTTTCCCCACTGCTGTGGACCTCTCTCAGTGCCACCGAGCACCCCTGAGTCCCCCCCACATCCCGCCAAGCCCCACACTGAGCTCGCCCCACCCCATATGGATCCCATCAGATGGGTACAGACCCTGGCACGGACCCTGGAATGCAGCTCATCCCTCCCTGGCCAGTCCAGCATGCCTGCCTCTTGCCAAGACAAATGAGCCCTTCCAGAGTATTTCCAATGTTTTAACAACTTGGGTTTGTTTCTAACTTTGGGCAGGCCCGAAGGGTCAGCAAACAGCACCAGAGTATTTATCAGGACAAACTTCTCAAAACTCCTGCAAGATGCAGCCTGGCGCTGGCGGGATTCTGGCACCTTGCGGCCCAGAGCTTGGGGGGGCACACAGGCTGGGGACACCCCCTCCTCACCCCAGGAGCTGCTCTGGGGACAGCCACCTCGTCTGTCCCTTTTGGAAACACCAGGAATGATGTGAGGCAGGCACTGGTGGGACTGGGGACACTAGGGTGGGCTCTCAGGCTGTCTCCTCTTTCCCCCTATGCCTGCTTCTCCGCTGCCGGCACCCCTTGTGCCCATGGAGGCTGAGGGTCCCTGTGAGGTGGCATGGGGGGTGGGTCCTGGTCACTCCCCAGGGACTCTAGGCTACCCTGGGGACTTTACTGCCACTGCTTGTCCCTGCCTACTCTCCTCTGTCCTTGGCAGCCACCTTGGAGATTTGACACATCTCCCCCATTTGGCTCCATAAAACAGCTGGGATTGAATTTTTGGTTCTCAGTCCTGAAAAGCCTGGCCGTGCCCCTGCTGGCTGCACTCCCAATGGCTCCCCTTTAGTTTCTACTCCAGTTTCCAGGGTTGGTTTTCATCAGAGAAGGACTGGCTATCAAAAGGAGGATTTATTTATAGGGTGTCAAATACCCTGTTATACCCAGTTCCTGAGCAGCAATGAGGCCACGCACAGCTGTTCCACCCTTCATCCTGGTCAGGCACAAGCCAATTTCAACACCTTCCTAACATCTCCCTGCCAGGATCCATTTCCCAGGAGAAACATCAGTCATGGCCCTAAATAAAACTCTTCCTGGCCTTTCCCTTCCCAGGGTACAGGATGGCATGTTGGAGCCCAAAAGGACTGTCCTCCCACAAACTCCAAGAATCCTATGCAACCAGTGCTCAGCAGCTGGCCACAGGCGAGAGCTTTTCCTGTTTCTCTGCTCTTTTTCACTTTTCTAACACATTTGTGCGACCACTGTGGAGTTTTCCCTCCACATGTATTGGCAATGCATGGCGAGGCTGCTTGTCCCCGTGTTTTGGGGTGCTGGGACTGAGCAGTGCCCCCGTACCGGAGGCACCTGCGTGGGACCTGCCTGGCACCCACTGCCTGGCTTGGTGTCATCATGGCAGGGACGGATCCTGCCACCCTTCCCCACCAATGCTTGCCATATAAGGCTCCCCTCTTCCTTTGCTCCCCCCCCCAGGGTCCAGTGCCCACACAGAAGAGGGGTTGCCTACATACATCTGTGGCTTTCTTCTCCGCCTGCTCCAGCTTCTCCTGGGCCTCCTTGACGGACTCAGAGTACTTCTCCACCTCATCCTCCGTGCCCTTCAGCTTCTTCTGCAGGCCCTGCTGTTCCTCCTCCAGCTGCAGAAGGGATGGATTATGGGGGCACCCACAGATGGATTATGGCACCCCTGATGCACAGTTGGTCACCCTGGGGCACCCACCTGGCAGGGGACAGTCACCCTCATCCCAGGGTGGCCCAGGCTGGGGGCACAGCAGGAGCAAGTGGACACAATCACTCTGTCAGTTCAGGGGTCACACATTCTTGGGAAGCCCCAGGTCCCTTGGGGCTGGAGCACCCCTGAGCCTGGAGGGGGCAATGGGGTCCTGATTTGAGGACACAGCTGCAGGGGCACCAGGAAGGTCCCCATCTCTGTATGTTTGAGGTAGGAGCATGCTGCCCCCAGGGGTCTCCCCGGCAGAGGGACAGGGAGTTGGCACTGGGGTGTCCCACCAAGACCCAGTGTATTTTGGAAGTGCTGAGGCCAGGTACAACAGGCTGGGACACTGGTCCCCAGGGCTGGCCACCCAGCAGGGTGAGGTCCCCAGGGCTGGGTGTCCCCAGGGTGGTGGTTCCCAAGGTCGGATACACAGTAGGGCAAGGTCCCTGGGGTCAAACCCCTTTAGGGCAGGGGTCCCCATCAACTTTTTTTTTTTTTTGGTGGGGGGGGGTCTGTGGGACACCCACCTACCTGCTTGCAGCGGTCCTCTGCCTGCTTCTTGTCAGCCTCTGCCTGCTCAGCTCGGTCGATGGCATTCTCCTTGTCCAGTTTGAGCATCTGCATCTTCTTCTTGATGGCCTCCATGGTGGCAGTGGCGGAGCTTAGGGTGGCGGCGGGGCACGGAGCACCGGGGGCGGCGGCAGTACCGGCACTGAGCCCCCCGCCTCGCCGCGCCGCCTAAGAGCCGGGGAGGGGCCGCGGCGGGTGGGGGCCTCCCCGGTACCTCCCCCACCGCCCGCCAGCACCTTTTAGGGACAGGCTTCGCCACCGGCCGCGGCACCGAGCGGGATGGGAGAAGGGGGGGTATGGGGGGGAGGCACCCGGTAGGCACCACCACGGCCCCCGGCACCAGGCACCCGCGGGGGAACCGGGAGAGGGTTGCCCCGGTGGCGATGGGCTGAGGACACCCCCGGGGGACAGCGCTGGGGACACCCCGGGGGCTCTGTGCTGTGGGGACACACACGTGCTGTGACACCCCACAGGCACTGCTTCCTGGGGCCGCAGGGACACTCCTTGGGCTGTGAATGAAGTGGGGAACACCCAAGGACTGTCATGATGCTGCTGTGCCCCAGGGTCCCCTGGGTTGTCTGTGGCCCCCCCATCTCCCCTGCAGGACACCATGCTACCAGCACTGCAGCCCCTTTGCTGCAGTTCCATGCCCTGGGGGTCCCCCAAAGCTTCCCCTACCAGACATCCCACCCCCTAAACTCACAGGGGGTTGCTCTATCCTAAGGAGATCCCTGCTCCAATAACGGTACTGTTTCCCAGGACCAGTCCCATTGCTTGCCCGGGCCTGTCCCCATCCCCCTGCCACCCCCCAGGGCCAGCGATGGGCACAGGGATGCTCGGTGAAGGTGGCCACAGTGGGAATCCCACTGTCCCCCCTGCACCAAGCAGGCTTTTCCCAGCACAGCTATCCCAGGACACTTCCCCACACTGCCCTGGCATCCACACTAGACCTGGTAGTAAAACACAGGGAAAATCCTTTGGGAGAGAAGGGAGCTGAGCGACAACCTCCCGATCCCATTCCTGCGTCACAACAAGGCAGGGGCCCTGGTTCCACCCAGGCGCCCCAGTGTTGCCCTGACATCGCTGCCACCTTGTGCCCAGGTGCCATTGTCCCCAGCATGCAGGGACAGCCAGCACCTATGCATCCCATAGGCTGGTGTTTTGGGAGGACATGGGGCATGCAGGCTGCCCCACTCCTTCTGCTCTAAATAAACTACATTCCACAGGCCAAAAAAAATGCAAACCCTTCAGATCCTGGCTCCTCCAAAAATACCCCATGGCTTAATGCCACTCATAAATACTTCTGGCGCATTCCCAGCTGCAGGGTGGGCTCTGAGCCTGGGAGGCCACAGGAAATGAGGGGCTGGGCTGGGCTGGGGCAGGGAGAGGGGGGCATGTGAACTCCCCAGCCCATCGCCCTGGGGCTGCATCCAGCCCAGCACAGGGCTCCCCAAAATGGGGTGCAGGAAACAGCTTTCTGGGGGCAATGCTGAGCGCAGCCTGGATTTTGGGGGACATAGGGAGGACATGAGAGGCATCCTCCAAGGACCAAGGGGCTGCAGGAGCCATGCAAAACAGCAGAGCCGCTGCTGGACACTGGCAAGTAGTATTAATGCTGATGAATTAGGCACATATTTGGAGGAGAGCCAGGAACCCCCAGCATGCTACTGCTGGGGAGGGGGGAGGATCTATCTCCTGTTGTTCCCAGATGAGGATGGATGGCTTTTGAGGAGATGCTTCAGCTCAGGGCAAAGCTGGTGATGTGCATGATGTGAGGAGCCAGGAAAGGGATGGGGGCTTTTAAATGTGTCATCATCGTGTCCCCCCCCCCCCCCCAAGGAACACAGTTCCCCAGGCAGCTGGGGCCATCAGGGTGACCCCATCTGTGAGCCTGCCCTCGAAGCCATCCTCCAGGGTGGCCGCCAGGACAAATGGGTGCAAGGGGTGCACATCCCCTCTCCGTTCCCTGCTCTGGGGTCTGAGTGCCCTCCTGGGGAAAGGCTTTTCCTGCTAACGGTATGTCCCTGGGTGCCACCTGTGCTGCAGCCTCATCCCATCCCAGGAGTTCCTGATGAGCCGGGCTGCAGCTTCCCAAGCCCAGACAAATTTGGGCCGCTGGCACCTTGTGACTGAGGTGTCCCAAGTCCAAGCACCACTTGTGCCTGCTGGAACCTGTGTGCAAAAATACCCCCCACAATCCAGCCAGAAATATTTATGGGGCCGGAGCTCTGGACAGGCTGAATCCTGCCCCATGTCCCTCCCACATGGATTTAGTGCTGGGATCTGTGTCTCCTCCCCTCGTCCAGAGGATGTGGCCAGGGGTCCCCACTGCTGGCAGCCCCCTGCCCAGGTCCAGGGGTGGCAGGGTGGGACGTGCCTGCTTGCTTTCCTTGCTGTGCGATCAGAGGGTCCCATGTCTGGTTGTACCTGGGTGGGAGCCTGGTGCCAGGTCAGGTCAGCACAGATTGTCAGGGGACAGCTGGGAGGGCTAGGATTCCTGTGGGAGGCACAAATCTGCCCTGGAAACAGGCCACCATGGGAGAATGTCCCAGGTGAGGGGGGACAGCATCTCAGCACCCTGGGCGTGCCAGTACCCCAGGCTCAGCTGGGATGCTGTGGGATGCTGCTGTGCTGTGGGGGGACCCAGAACAGCCCCAAGCCCCACAACATGCCCCCCCGCCCCAAGCAAAGGCCTTGCAGAGTTGTGACATGCAATACTCACAGGGCAACTCAGCCTCTTGAGTGTTTGCTGGTGCTGGTATGTTCTGGGGAGGGGGGGATGCAGGGTGCAGGGGACAGATCGCAGGGAAAGAAGTGTCCCCACTCCGCCCCACAGCATCCCTTCCACCACTCGGGTCTCCCCAAACCCAGCTGAGTGATGGCATGGGAGCAGGTGGGGAAGTAGCCAAGCTGGGGCAGCTGCCACCTGCACAGGTCAGCCCCAGGGGGCTATTTCAGGGCCTGAGCTCAGCACCAGCAGCCAGGAAAGCTCAGGCCACATTCCTGGCCCTCTGGCATGCAGACGGCCGCAGCCCCAACCGGGGTGGTTTGGGGGGGTCAGCATACTGGGGGATGACCCACCTGCACCCCCTCCTGCTGCCCTGCCCAGGGATATTTTCAGCTGGCTGCAGGAATGGGGCCAGGAGTGCAAAGCCCCAGGGGCAGTTGCTGCGCTGAAGCCCGGCCGGCCCTCAAATCCCCCAGCAACAAAATCCTCCCTGGCCCCTGGCAGCACCTGCAAGGACTGCACATGGCTGGCAGAAGGGGTCCAGACA
Source organism: Anas acuta (assembly GCF_963932015.1). Classification (NCBI taxonomy): domain Eukaryota; kingdom Metazoa; phylum Chordata; class Aves; order Anseriformes; family Anatidae; genus Anas; species Anas acuta. The sequence continues at coordinate 17,837,807 of NC_089016.1, forward strand.
GCTGAGTGCCGCTCCTGGACATGTCTCAAATAGTTTCCATGCTGTATAAGCACCCGCACTGCGCTTCCCCACCACCACCAAGGAGGGCTGGCAGTCCCCTCACACAGCCCGCGGTGGGGTCTGCGGCACCCCTGCCCACCAGCCCTACTCCTTGGGGCCACCCTGCACCGTCCCAGTGCCCCAGGTCAACCTAGCAGACCCAAACTGAGATGCTGGCCACCTCCTTGGGTTGCAATCTCCCCTTCCCTGCACCTCCCCATCGACATATGCACGGAGAAAGCAGAAAATCCTTTTTTATTGATGAAGGCATCTTCCCAAGGAGCCATCCTCATCCCCCTACCGCACCCTAGAGCCTCAGGGAGAGCTGGCTTCCTTCTATGTGTAATAGGGGATGCTTAAAGTATCAAAATACTGAGAGAAACCTCAGCAAGTGCAAGGGGAGGGATAGGGTCCTGGAGCCATGGAGGGGTGAGGAGTTCCGGGCCCCTGGACAGGCACTGGGCTGCAGGCAGTTAGTGGGGATGACGTGAACAAGGAGATAAATGAACTTTGAAAGCTGCAGGCTCAATACTACAGACATTTAGAAGTTATAAAGAATACTGGAAAATCTTGGAAAACAATGCAGGCACTTGGGAAAGAAAAGGAGGAGGGCAGAGAGGCAGGATCCTCAGAAAAGGGGACAAGGTGGGGGAGACCAGCTCTGGGGCAAAGCCATCTTGCACCAGCCCTGAGCAGAGGCACTGTGGTGGTGAGCCTGGGCCTCCAGCAAGAAGCCCAGACTGGAGAGGATGCTCTGGGGTGGTTCAGTGCCTCCTGGGGATGCTGCAGAGGAAGAGGGGTGGGCAATTCAGCCAGCAGTAAGGCAACAGGTGAAAGGCGGCTCTGTGCAAGAGCGTAGCAAAGGAAGGTGCAGAGCAGCGTACAAGATAGGGCAAGACACCAGCCTTCCCCTCTCCTACCTGGAGGAGGGAGAAGAAAGGAGCTAGAGAAGGAACAACAAAGGCACAAGAAAAATTCTGAAAGGTCTGGAGGGCCGGGACCCACCACAGGAGGGAGCCCTATGTCCCTGCAACTGGGGCTAGCAGCAGGGGCACCCTGAGCCGGTCCAGGACAGGTCCCACTCCTAGCAGCCCCCTACAGGGGTGCTGGTTGGGCCCTGGCGCGGGCGCGTGGGAAGGCGGGCTGGGTGGCGAAGCGGAGATGCTGGTGTGGTACCTGCTCGGGGCAGTGCTGCGCAGTGTATGGGTTAGTCCTGGTGCGCTGGTGCAGGCAGGGCTCTAGTCTACCCGAGGCAGCCCGGCGTTGCTCGAGGTGGGGTGTCTTAAATAGGAGCCGTCGTCAGCAGTCTGTGCAGTGAATGGCAGGAAGGCTCTGCCCAGGCACAGAGCGGTGGCGTGGGGCTCAGTTCTGCTCCTCCTCCTGCAGCTCGGAGGGCAGGAACTTGTACTGCTGCTGCCGGATCATAGCCAACTTCTTGCATGCCTCCTCCAGCTCCCACTCCTTGTGCAGCATCTCCTCCTGGGTTGCAATGATTTGCTAAGGGAACACAGTGAGATGTCTCAGCAGCCCATGGCAGTGACAGAGAGCACACCTTGCTCTGCGCCCTCCCATCCCCTCCCACCTCGTGGTTCCAGAGCAGTCCCTGCATCCCAGACCATGCTCTTTGGGAGACATGGGAAAGTGCAATGTGCCCTGCAGGCAGGTCTCACATCCAGGAGGCAGAGATGGAACCTGTGCCACCCCACACTGGGCTGCACCCATCCCTTATGCAATGCTCTGCCCTTTGCACGCATCCTGGATGCTGGTATGGCACAGGTGTCACACCAAGAAGGCAGGGTGTTACACTGTTAGGACATCAGGATGAGCATGTTCACTGGCTGTGCCCGCAGCTACAAGCAGCAGGAAGACTGCAAAGCCCAGCTGGGTGGGATGGGTGCCATTTCCCTGTCTGCAGCATTGTTTTGAGGCTCTTTGGGAACATACTCTGTGTTGGTGGATGGTAGGACATGGCTGTAGTGGTGGCAGCCAAAGCTCCCCCTGCCCCACTGGAGTAGCCCCACTCCTCACTTGTGCAATTCCCCCCACCATCTTCTCCTTCACCACCACAGTCTCATCGTAGTCCTGAAAGGCAGCTGCCTTCTGTGCTGCCTTCACCAGATTATCTGATGCTCTCTTCACGGCGTTGCCGGCGGCCTGGAGTGGGAAAGAGGTGGGGAAACAGCATCCTAAGCCTGGGGCACAACTGCTGCCTTGGCAGGGGAAGCCCTGTCCCAGCAGGGCAGGAGAGGTGGCCGGGAGAGGTGGGAGCTGCAGGCAGAGATCCCTGAGGATGGCTTGCTGCCAGCAGCACTGCTCATGACCATTTTAGGCGCTGCTGCTCCCAGTCAGGCTCCTGTGGCGCTTCCCTCACTCTGCTCCCTTCTGAGTAGCAGGGCAGGGACTTCAGGGCAGCCTGGCTGACCTGTCCCAGATTTTGCCCTGAGGTGCCACACCCAAGGTCCCACTGGGATCCTTGTGTTAACCCCCAGTATGTGAGCATTAACCTCCATGCCATGGTCACGGAGGGTTAATCTCCTATGACAAAATATGTCCCCAGACATTAATGCCAGGGATTCGGTGAACACATTTCAGGCATTCTCAAGCCAGACCATCAGCCCTGAATGTTCCCGGCTCAGCAATCCCAGCCTGGTGGACAGGAGCCCAGAATTATGCATGCATGCAGCTAAGGTCCAAGCTACATGGAGCCTGCATCCAAGTGAACCACTGACAGTATGCAGGCAGGGAGCACAACCTTGTGGAGATGCTTCCTCTGTGCCATGGCCTCATCCCACAGTCCCACATGCCCCCTCTCACCACCACCCACCCTTCAAGCACCCACATGGGTGTTCAGGAGCCTGGAGGAGGCAGCTGGGGCTCAAAGGCAGCCTGGGACTCACCTGGAGCCTCATCATGGCCTCTGAGTCATGGTCAGCCTTCACCTTGCAGGCCACCAGGAGCTGTGCTGTGGAGGCAGCCACCTGCTTGTCTGACAAGATGAGCTTCTCCTCACTGGCGTGGCCCTGCACTGCCACGTTGGCAGCTTCACACAGGTTGTTGGTAGCAGCAGCCACCATGCATGCCTGCAGCAAGAGAGTGTCAGAGGGGTGTGGGAGCCTCCCAGGAGAGGGTCCCAGGGAGGACATAGGGCTTGGGATGGGGACAATCAATCAGTTTTCATGCCATATCCCAGCTGGTGGGAGAGGGAGCAAGCAGTGGGGATGCCTCCTCCATGGAGGCATCCCACAAGGGCAGCGCATCCCCTTTTTTGGAGCAAGAACAAGGGAAGATGTCCCCTGCCCCACAGGCACTACATGACCTTGATACTCACGGCTGAAATGAGTCCCTGGGACCACTGCCCATCATCCACTGCATTGACTGGGATGGCTCCCACCTGTGAGGCAGGAGAGGACTAGTGAAGCACGAGGGCTGCGGGCAGCCACTGGAGAAGGGAGGGAGCCCACCACAGTCCTAGATCCACCTGCCTGTTCCGTGAAAGCTCTGCATCTTGCCAACTTCAGCCCCAGGGTCCTTGCTAGAACATCCCACCCACCTTCACCTCAATGTCTCTGAGCAAGCCCACCTCCAAGGGGTCAGCCCAGGACCCCACAAATTGTGCACACAGTGCTTTGGTACTGACTCACACACTGTTCCTTTCTTTCCCCTTCCCAGCCTTACCTTTCCTTGGGCCACTAATTCTCGCTGGGCTGCCGAGGCTGCCTTCACCAGGGCACTCATAGCTGCCACAATAGATTTGGCAGCTTCCAGGATCTGCTTCTCAAAGTCCAGGCTCTCATCTGCTTGCTGTACACAAAAACAGGAGCGTGAGTCCTACACGGGGCTGCCAGGAAGGTGGCAGGGGGCTGAGGGGGGCACACGTAGAGCTGGGGACAGGAGTGATGGCTGTGGGACTCAGGAGAGAAGGGCCTGCCCCAGAGGGGGTTCAGGTGGGGCTCAGTACCCCATGCTACCTTAGGCTTGGCCCTTGGCTTCAGCTGCTCTAGCTTCTTAGCTACAGCCTCAATGGCAGCCGCTGCCCCCAGCAGCTCGTTCTCAGCAATGACCTTGGGGTCTTCTGGGTCAACCCACTCCATCCCTAGAGAAGACAGAAAACAAAACAGGTTAAAGCCACATATGGCTTCATTTCTGATCCACCCTACCTCCTCCCATCAGCTGCTGAGCCCCAGGCTTAGATGCTGTCCTGAAGGTGGACAGAGCCATGGAACTCACCTTTCATGGCTTCAGCTGCTTGGATGAGCTCAGTGACAGAGCTGGCCACCCGCTTGGAGTACCCAGCCAGCTGCTGCTTCAGCTCGTGGGTTGGCTTCTGCAGGATCTGGGGGAAAGGAGCAGGTCTAAGCACCTTAGGGAGATCACAAAGCAGAGGGTGGACCCTACCTGGCAGCTCCTTCTGACCCTGTTTTGCCCCTCGCCCCCAGAATTCATCTGCCTGAAAAAGTACCACCAGTCCCACCTAGGGCCCATGGCACCAGCAGCCACACATTTCAGGCTGCTGCTGGTGCCACTGCAAAACAAGGGGACCCTGTAAGTCCATTTGAGGTGCTCCCCCCACAGAAAGAGAGCAGGAACCCCCACCCCCTGTGAGTATGTATTGTTCACTGTTTGCCATCCTGTCTCAAGCGACGCTGGCTGGTCTCCTCCTGTGTGGGGACAGGATGATCTTTTCCTTTTCCTTGGCCCTGTTCAGTCCATGGCTTCTGGGACATCTTGCAGCACCAAGGTCCTCAGTTCAAGTCAGGGTCCTTCCAGCACTCAGCAGCTGCCCCCCAGGATCAACTTTTCTCCCCTCTTCAAAGCACTTCAAGCTCCAGAAAGCCATCCCCCCTCACCGTTCCCCTTTCCGAGATTCATCTGCAAACACAAGCTGGGCACGGAAGGACCCTGAAGCCAGGTCCCAGCCCCTGCAGGGACATGTCCCCTTCCCAGAAGATCCCCCCTGCAGCTGGGATGGAGGGCAGGCATGCACACACTACAGCACACCGGAGGCCACACATTAGCTTGAGCAGGGATGAGTACAGACACAGACAGCGGGGTCCTGCCCCAAACCACGTAGGCACAGCGCCACCCCAGTGCCGGGCTGGGAACACAGACACGCTGCTCATGCTGAGGTTAGACACTGGCAGGCACACCAAGTGTCACTTTACTCACCAGCTGATGGGGGAGGATGGAGAAGAGAGAAGAAAGCAGTGAATGCTCTGGCAGAGACGTGCAGGCAATGGGGATACGCATGGGGTGGGGTGAAGGAGGTGAGATGGAGAGGTGGGGAGGAAGGCTCAGAGGTTCCAGGCCCTGCTACCATCACCACTTCATACTTCAGCCCTGCATAATTCCTGATGGACAGGCTCCTGAGGCTCCCAGGGCTGGAGGAGGCACCCGCACCCAGAGCAGCTCTCCTCCTCACCCCGCTTGGCACCTCATTTCTCCCCACCCTGAACTCTTTAACTGCAGTTCTCACCCTGCATTTCTCTGCTTTTGGTGATGGAGACCTATTGTTATTAAATAACAAGTCCCCATGGAGGTTCAAATTCCTTCCCCTCCCCAGTGAAATACGCTGCTGGCTTACTCTTTTGCTGGGAGCCAAGTTTTCCATTCCGAGACAAATAACTCTCTTGAACTCTAACCACTTCTGCTCGCACGCTGAGGCGTTGGTTCCCAAAGGGACAGATCCAGCATACATACAGCAACAGTCTTCACTGATGCTGGGGTGTAAGGCAGTATCCTGTCCATAACCTTCTCTTCTACATCCCTCAATGTGGGGCAGGGCTCAGCGCTGCAGACTGCCCCATCAGCACCTCCTCATCCCTTCTGCTTGCTGCCTTCCGGGAACCTGCTGCCCTCCCATAAATGTGACCTCTGTGCTGGCTTCCTGCATTCACAGACCACAGTGCTGCAGAGTCTGGAGGGTTCCTGACTTTATTTGGGACTTGTGTGGGGCCATCCCAGCAAAGTCATGGCAGTTGCATATGGCAGGGAGCCCCCAAGCTGACAGCAATGGCCAATTTGCCCTCGTGAGCATGTCTGGACAAAAAGCAGTATTATTAAGTCTATCATCTGCTCTGACAAGATTTTTAAAATTGCTAAATGGTCTCTTTCTAGAGGCCATAAGCTTACTAAGATGTACCTCCAATGAATATTTCATGGGATGGACTGCATGTATGATATTCAGGAGACATTGCATGACAGATGGAAGCTTACACCCAAAATGCAGTGGAATAACATGCTTCTGCAAGTAGTCTGACCTTGGGCACTGCCACAGTATGTCATTAGCCCAATCATCTGTTAACAACAGGTCACCCAGAGAATTTCACCTAGCATTTCAGTCTTGGCTGCGATGACTTATGTGTGACTAAAGCATCTTCCAGAAAGAAATTTGATCTAGATGCAGAGTATGAAAAACTCACTGCTCTTTGTAACTGTATCCCAATGGTTATGTCTTTCAGATAAAACCATCCTTTGATTTCCCCCGTCTGGCTTCAATGTCTAGCCCTTGGGTCCTGCCTACCTCCCTCTTTGTTTTTAATCCCCTTTTAACCAACCTAGTGAAATCATGCTGCATAACTGACCCCATGCTTGCTCTTTTTCCTTGCTTCAGGTCCAGGGCTATCATCAGATCTACAGGCACACATTCTGTGCATCCTTGCAGCAGGATCAGCTCTTACAATCTTGCCAAGAATGCAAACCACTGGAAGCACTTCACTGAATCCTTTCTTCCCAACTCTTGGTTAATCTAGCCTTAATTCGCTTCATATGAACTACACTGATCTTGTAGGATAGCTAATTAAAGCAGCCAACTGAAGTACTCGGGAGGACTAAGCTGGAGGAAGACTGGATCAAAAGAGTGCAGCTGGCCTTTGCAGTCAACACCTCTGCCACTGCAGGCACTGCCTGTCTCGCACACTCTTGTGTAAGCTTAATGAGCTCTGTTTTCACACTGGCTAAGTTTCTCATTCCCACTACTCATAATGGAAGCTGCTTCAGGATTCTGTTCCTGTGTTGTAAATTTCCAGCCTCTGTTTATGGCCAGTTAATCTCCATCTGTTGTTACCCAAATACTTTTCTTCAGAGCTTGTTGATCACTCTGACATCTGCTTCTGTAAGTAATTATAGGCAGCCCTCCCATCCCTCCTCACCTTGCCTGCCTAAGCAATCAGGGAACACGGGAGGTGCTCCTTTCCTGTATGGGACCATCATGGGGATGGAGGTGAGCCACACGCTAGGTACAGGGGCAAGGAAGGGAAGAGGAATCTGGCACCTGCTTTTTCAAGATGATTTTGACATCAAATGTCTAGGTCAGGTCAAAGCAACTTTAACAGCATTAGCCCAGAGCACTGCAGCAATGAAGAGCTGTGCAGTCTCAAGGCAGCCAGCAGGTCTCTCCTTTATGTCAGGACCTGAAGGACAGGCAGCACGACCTGCATGCCAGTGGCCACTGCATGTTACCTCCTCCCCTGTGCTCAGCCCCATGGCAGGACTCACCTTGGGTGCTTCAGGGACAGGCAGTAAGGGGGAGCACACTAAAAGACCTCAGAGGGAAGAGCTGCAGAGCCCATAGGAAGTTGGGGATCTGGGGAGCACCCCGGTATCTATGGGTGGCCTCAGCAAAACATGGGAATGGGGCTGGGGACACTAACCACCAGCACGTGCTCCAGCAGCTCCAGGTAGCCACCAGCACATTCCCTGTCAAAGCGCAGCGCCCACTGCCGCACGTCCGCGCTCACCTCTGGGTGGTAGGCAGCCTCCTGGAACCCAAAGATAGCGATTCGCATCCAGACGCCTCCCCTGCCACAATGGGGCTCGTGGAGGGCACCCGGCTTGTCCCCCCAAACCTGTGCCAGCCCCATGTCCCCTGACTACCCACGCGGCACCTTGCAGGCGTGCAGCATATCTGCGATGGCACAGCGGCTCAGATTGGCCATGGCGATGACATCCTCCTGCCGACATGAGTTGCCAGCGGCCACAGCTTTGTCCGTGGCCATCGTAATGCCTTTTGTCATTCGGATGAAGTCTTCTGGGGTCGAGACCTGGGCAGGAGGCACTGGGGAGGAGAAGACCTGAGAACAGAGAGTCGGGTGAGGCGCAGGGCAGCAGGAGGGCAGGAGGCCAGCCGCAATGCTGTGGCTGTACTCACCACCAGCTCTTGATGGATGTGCTCTATCGTGGCCTCCAGCACACGCATCCCTTTCGTGGCCTCGTCCTCGACAGTCTTCACCGTCTTCAGCAAGGAAGTGACGTTGGTGACCATCACCTGTGGAAGGGAGAACAGAACTGGGAAAAAGCCCCAAGAAAGCTCTGGAACGCTGCCAGCACCTGTCCCTCCCTTTGTGGTTTGGTCCCAAACTGTCCCTTCCTTCTCCATACTCCACCTCATTTTGATCTCCCACTTTGTGTTATGCCCTACCTTTTATGTGTCCCCTTGCCCTGACTACCTCCCAGTTGTCCTCCCATCCCTAGACAGGCACAGAAGCACCTTCCTGCTTTTTCTAGCCCTCCTGCCCCATTCCCTTCTCCCCATTGTGCCCCAGTGCAGACCTTGGCAGAGTTCTTCAGCTGGTAGACAGTGGGGTCATCCCCAGCTTTGCCAGCAGCTGCTTTGGTGGCACTGATCAGGTCCCCAAGTGCCTTGGCCACATCCTTCACAGCATTGATCAGAACCACCTAGGAAGAGCAAGACCAGGGTCATGGCTTGCTGTGGTCACAGTCAGGCTGTAGGTGGTGTGGCCCAGCAGCAGAAAATTAGGGCACCCCAGAACATGCCATATACATGGAGTTCAAATCAGCCAGTTCTGCTAGCAGGCAAAGCTCAGCCAGTGTTCTCCAAGATGTGCAGAGTCCAGCCCAGAGCACCAGATGACCTTTTACCCTCAGCTCCAACCCCTTCACACAAACTATAAGCAGCCTCTGTTCACCACAGACACCCCATCCTAGCTGAGTCTCTGGGTCTTCAGATCCCAGGATGGCAGCACCCAGCTTCACCACCTCTGCCAGGTGGGTGATGGTGGTCACAGAGGACTGGGCAGCCTGGGCTAGCTTCTCTTGGTTGGTCATGACGTTCTGTACCAGCACTTTGGTGTCCTCCACCAGTGCCCTGGCTGTCTTCAAGATGCCCTCCCTGGTGAGAAGAAGGGAGTCAGAGAGGATGCAGCCCTGCAGAGGTGTGCGTGCACAAGGTGCTAAGTAATGACAGACAAACATCTGCCTCTACATGCACATGTGCTCCTTGCTCCCTGCCTTTCATCTGTATGAGCTGGAGGGGGAAACAGCCAGTATGACCCGAACTTGCAGGTCTCCTTGGAGCTGGTCCACAGCTTACAAAGATGCAAGACAGAGGGACAGAGCCTGCCCCACCTATCCTCAGCTGAGCAGGGGCTGGCCAAGGTGTTTTACCCCCCACCCTGGTACCTGTGGTCAGCAAAGGTTTCCGAGTTCTCCTGATTGAGGATCCCTGCTGTGGCAAACATGATGGTGGTATCGAGGTCAGCGATGATGCCAGAGACAGTGCTGGCAGCAGTGATGCAGGCTTGCGTCCCACGGTTTCCAGCCTGCAGGGCTGCCAGTACATGGGACACCTGCATGGTACAAGCAGGGTGACTGAGTGAGGCAGAGCAGGTTCATGCAATCCCCACCACACACCTCTGACACCTCCCCAGGATAAATCAATCCAAGGAGAGGTCTCAGGAATTGTATGGTCTGGACACCCCTTCTTAGCTTCCATTTATTTTTATCTCATACCTATCATGCTTGGGGGTGCAGGAGACATTGGACTCTGCTACTTTCCAAACAAATACGGCTAGCACCTTATCAGAATGTTACAGCTCATTCCTTCTGTAAGCGCTAAATTCAATTTCTGCACTTTGGCAAGCACTCATAAGAGAATAAGTTTCCTGATGGAAAGTAAGGTTGGAAAGAAAGAACCTACAAGAGGCCCTGGGCATGCAGACGTGCCAGACAGTATGAACCAGCGTTTGTTTTGCTTTTGTAATCTTGCTTGCAAGCATTGCAGCTCTACCCTTATCAGTTGGATTTTTTAAACTATTTTTTGTATGTTATTAATCACTGTGCTTTTTAGACTGGCTGATGGGCAGGATGCTTTCCATTGTACTAGCAAAAGATGCTGGGGATATTGATCACCTAGCATGAGCTGCAGGCTTACTAGAGACGCAGCAAATGCTACACACACCTCTTCTATGGCTGATTTAGAGAGCCCTGGGCTGCCACCAAGGTGTGGAACAGTCTTTCTCAGCAGGCCATTACCAGCACTTCAGCAGGTAGCACCTGGCCATTGCAGTTACCCATTGCAGCGCAAGTTGTTGTTATGGTGCCAGGAAGGGAACCCATCCCACGCCCCACCAGCTGAATTGTGCCAGGGCAAGCATGGCACAGAGAGCAGACAGAGCCCAGCAGGACAACAAGAGAACCCAAGGTGGAGGCTCAAAGGGCACATGGCTCAATCTGGCATTCCTCCCAGCGCCTGCCTCCACTCTCCTGTTACCTGCTCTGGGACCCTTGGGGCAGCTCACCTTCTTGGAGACCTTGCACGCACTCTCTATAAGCTCCTTCTTGGTATAGGCATCGCTGGGGCTACACTGCAGGGCTCCAGCCTTGGTCACCAGGGTGGTGCAGCCGTGACCCAGCTCCTGGACCCGGCACTTGATGTGGGAGCCTATCTGGAGGCAAATGGGTGCATGAGAGAGCCTGAAGGGAACTAACCCCTGCACCCATCATACCTGATGGGACACACCAACCACCCCACCCAGCTCCTCTCCACCAACCCTCTCACCTCCTCGGTCTCAGCGGTGAGCACCACTGGCTTGGCCTCTTGCACCAGCTGCCCATAGTCGTTGGTCAGCTGGTTGGCCAGTATGCCCAGCTCGTCCGGGTTGGTGGTGGATTTGGTGACCTGCCGATGGAAGAAGAACAGGGCTCAGGTGGGCCCTATGGTAGGACAGGTAAGCAAGGAGGACAGCTGCCCTGCCTGGGTGATACTGCAGCACCACTTTCTGCTTCCTGTCTCGAGTGGGGGTGAATAGGAGTGCAGTGGCAGCCTTACTGGCCCCTGCACCCACCATCTCCTGCACAGTCACTGCAATAGCCTTGGCCATCTTCACCATCGTGATCTGGTAGTCCACAAAGGTCCCCTCTGGCTCGCCCACTGGCCCCTCATCCAACTGCAAGAGAACATCAGGAGAGTTTGGCTCCAGCCCCTGCCCAGAGACACTCCTTGACTACAGCACGGCAAGAGACTTGTGCTTCCCTGCTTGGGGTTATGCCCACTATGGCCCTGGGCACTCCCTCCCCAGACTGGCCCCCAGAACTCCAATGGGGAAAGATCTAAACATCTTCCTGCATCTCTCCCTGCCTCTTTGGTTGCTCAAGTGCAGTGCCTCTCCTTCCCAAGCAGGACTCAGAGCCAGCATCCCAAGGAAGACAAGAAACAACTAAGTCCCACATAGGGTTTGACTCTGACTTCTCCTTTCCTTCAGCCCCATCCCTCTCTGTGTTCCCCTCACCTGGTTTATGGCCTGGGTGATGGAGTCCACCATGCCCCCGACAACACCTGCAGCGCTGGCTGCCTCGTTCAGTGTGGTGGTCAGGTCCTCCGCAGCCTCCTTCATCATCTGCACAGCTTCTTCCAGAGCCTCCTGTGTCTGGGCAGCTTGCTGCAAGGAGGAGATGGAATGAGAGAAGGAAGCTGCCCCCCCAGCAGGGACACCAGACACTTGCTAGGGATTTTGGTGCCCAGCATGCATGTATGACATGTGACAAATGTCTGAGGCTCACACTGTTGCCACATGCACCTCCTGCTCACCTTGGGGTTCCCACCAGCCTCCTTGGCAGTGTACAACATCTGCAGGGCAGATTCAGCCAGCGTTTTGGTCTGGTCCAGGAGGTTCATCTGCTGCTGGTGGTTGGGTGTCTTGGAGGCAGCACCGATAGCTGCCAAAATGAGCGGCTCAAAGTACTGAGCCATCTGGGACACCTAGGGAAGAGCAGTGTCAGTAGCTCCTAGCACACGCTGGTCAAAACCTCTCCTCCTGATGTGGACTCCTCCATACGCCTGGTGCCTGAACACCCTCTCCCCATCCCTCCCCTCCCATTACCTTGTGTCCCAGCTGTGAGGCCTCAGCCCATGCTGCACCGGCCACGGGCTCAATCAGATTGTTGATCTCCTGCACAGCTGTAATCATCTGGTTGTGTAAAGCCTGTTGCAAAGAGAGTGCATGGCAAGGCTGGCCTCGCTGAGCTCTGCTAGAGAGGAGTTAACCTGCTGCCATTAAGCAAGGCTCCGAATTCCTGATTTCATCGCTAAACAAGCTCTGTCTCTAAGGGCTGTGTGACCAGACAGCCCTTCCCAGGTGCAGCACAGCCCTGCTCTGTTTCACTGAGACAGACATGCAGCAAGGACACAAAGCTTGGAACAAAGCTGCTCTATCCAGCACTAGACTGGATGGATGCAGGCCTCCTGCTAAAGACCCAAGGAGGGTTGCCAAAGCCCTGTGTGAAAGCAGAGGAAGCCAGCAGGGGCTCCAGAAAAGGATGCTGCTGCCCCCCACTTACCTCCTGGGAGATGCCTTCTCGAGGGGCCAGCTGCTGGCTGCTGGCTTCAAGGGAGGGCTGGTCTACCTCCTGCATACACCTGTTCAGGATGTCAATGGCCTCATCACACTCCCTCTGTCCAGGAGCTTTGTCCCTGCGTGACAGATGGATTAGCATTGTACCAGGCTTGCCTGGTGCTACGCCACCCCTTTACCACACAACTCAACTGGTGCTTGTGGGGGGCAGGACCCCTCTCCTCAAGCAATCTGGTGTTAGAGCCAGGCCCCACAGCCCTACCAGCCCGTGCTCACCAGCATGTGTCTCCCATCAAACCATTTCAGTGCTGCAAGAAGGACAGCACCTTCCATCCCATCCCTTGCCTGCAACAGCAAGGAGAACAGGAGCAAGATGAGCCAAAACATCATCTTGGAATGAGTCCAACCGGGGGTACTGGTCAGTGGGGGCTCTGGCCAAGCACACCAGACTGGCTGAGAGGGTCCTAGCCTGCCCTCACCTCATGTTGGTGATCAGCTTCTTGATGGAGTCTGAGACGGTGCGAGAGTGGCTGGCCAGCACCGACCACTGCAGTGGGTCCTTGGGGTTAACGGCCAGGGAGCGGTCAGTCTGAATGAGGCCAGAAGAGCTCTCCAGCATGGTCTTGGCAGACGAGACGATGGGCTCCATGGTTCTGCATCCCTGTGCAGGGAGATGGTGGCCCAGTGACATGGATGGACAGGCATGCATGGGAAGTTACCCCTTCTCCTCACCCAGGAGCAGTCTCTTGATGCCCAATGCTCGCTGCTGCCTCCTCATTGCACCCTCCAGACATCAGCTCTGCTCTGGGTCCCATCCCACGCTCCGCAGGGACTGGCGCTGAGGCATGCAGCTCCTCCCCACCCTGCAGCAGCTCCCACCACAGGCAGGCCACTCCTCCCTGCCCCGGCGGCACCCCACCTCAGAACTGATCTGGGCAGGAACAGTGGCAAACTCCGGGTTGGAGGCGAAGGCTGTCAGGTTGTTCATGGCCTCTATCAGAGGAGCTGTGGCGGTGCGGCACCGCTCCCGGTTCTCCTCATTGAAGGTGCCGTCCAGGGCCTGGTGTGCAGGAGAGAGTGAGCAGTTATCCAGCCCTGAGCATGCCCCACATCCCACCTACCCTCCCATCTCTACTCCGCCTGCTTCTTGCAGGGCCACCCATGCTGCCCCAACACACCTTGATGGTCTTCACCAGGTTGGCGGTGCTGTTGGCCACCTCCTTGGCCGACTGGACAAACTGCCGCTTGGCAACGGGGTTGGCGGTGCGGAAGGCCAGGCGGCACGTGTTGCACAGAGCCGAGGTGTGCTTAGCCACAATGGTGGCTGCTGACAGCACTTGTGGAGAAGAGAAGATCGAGGCAGGATCCACAGCATCTCCCCATTCTTGCAACACTCCCTTTTAGGCAAGAAAATGCCCATCACGGTGCCCCACCTCATACTCACCTGTGACTGTGTGGAGGCAGGGTCCACTAGGTTCTGGCAGGCCATCTGGATGGCTTGGTTAGCTCTGGCAAACTGAGTGGGGTCTACCAAGCCCTGCTGTCCAGCCTGGCTGTTGAGATCAGAAACTCCCACCAGGTAGGCAGCCTGCGAGCACAAGAGAGGCAATGAGGGCTTGTGCCAGGGCAGAGGCAGGAGAGGGCTCCCAGCACCAGGCACGATGCATGGGGATGGGACTGAGCGCGTCTCACCTGGGCTGCTGCCTCTGTCAGCCCACAGAGAGCTTTGGAGGCAGCGCTGACGGACTCCCTGAACTCGGGCAGTTTGCTGTTTTTGGCATTCTGGGAGATGCCAGCCATGGACTCATCCAGCACCTGCAGGATACACAACCACCAGCTGGAGACCACCTCCTGCCTGGTGCTCCAGCCTCAGAGCTCACTGTGCTCCACCAGCCGAGCATCTAATCCAAAGGAAGACACTCACCTTGGAGTTCTCCATGACACTGTCCAGGCAGTTGAAGTAGGACATGTCATTGACAGCCTGGATGGGGTTCTCCAACAGCTCCTTCACCGCCTAGAGAGACAAGGGTGTCATGTCGAGGGGAAGGGTTTGCACTCTCCACATCCCACACCTTGCACTCACAGCTCCTTTTTGCTCTCTCCTGCCTCTTATGGCACAGAGGAGCTGCTCCTCTCCCCACCCCAGACATCTCAGCACCCAACCAAATCCAAGCCCCTGGCCTCCAATTCTCACCTCCAGCTCCCTCAGGGCATTGTCACACTCTTTCTGTCCTGATGCCTGCTGGATGCACATGGTGATCAGCTGATTAATGCTGTCAGTCACAGCCCTGCCAGGACAGGGGAGAGACATACCTGGATCAGTGCCAACTTCACCGCCCAGAGCTACCACTATTGCAAACACCTTAACCTGGCTGTGGAACATGTCCTGGTGTAGGAAATGGGCAGAGGTTCTGGCTGGAGGACATTCCTGCCTGCCCAAGGGTCTGTCTCTTCTGATAAGACTGTGATAGAGCAACAAGGTCAGTATGACGTTAGATAAATGGTCTCAGGATGGCCCCATAGCAAGCTGAGCTCCATGGAGGCAAACACCAGGACTCGTGAAGTTGCAGACCCAGCACAAACTTTGGCACTTGACCACCTCCCTCCATGCAACCTGAGTAGTTCCTCCTACCGTGCAGCTGCTGCCAGCTGATTCTTGAGGTTGGGGGCTGTGGGGTCAGCAGAAAGCGCCTTTGCTGCCAGTAGCAGCTTGCTGGAGGACATGGAGACAGTTCTGTCTGTCTCTGGGTCCTGCACCGGCAATTTAATTCTTCCACAGATGTGGTTTCTTCCCTTTCCTCCCAGTGTCCCAGTCTCCCCCTCATTATAGTCAATTTATCAAATC
The DNA here is from genome assembly GCF_963932015.1 of Anas acuta. Taxonomy (NCBI): domain Eukaryota; kingdom Metazoa; phylum Chordata; class Aves; order Anseriformes; family Anatidae; genus Anas; species Anas acuta. Next base: position 17,853,278 of record NC_089016.1, read on the forward strand.
TTCAGAAATATTCCTCAAATCCATGAGCCTATTTGCTTTTGTTACTGATTCCGAACTCTTATTCCTAACAGTTACAGCTTTTTTGCCTCCTTTGTGGTTGATTTAGCACTGCTATAGATGTGACTGGAGTGTCTCTGTGGATGGCCTGTGAGGAAAGTTTTAACAATTCATGAAGTGTCAATAGAGAGCTATTTGTATTTGTATGTTCTTTCTTTGAAGTCTCTGATGTCTGGGGGTTTCAGAACAACTGCTAACAACTAGTGACTGTTATGGCTTCTGAATGGGACACTATGCAAGCCCCTGATATCTGGCCAGGTGGCCAGGAGATTAAGGACATTAACAACATCCTGGTGGAGTGGAGACAACGTCCTGGTGGAGCGGAGACTCCCGACGCACCCAGCGCTGTTTGCTTACCTCTATTCCTTTAATAAATTGTAAACTTTGATTATAATCCTAATTTGAAGACTGAGCCATTTATAACATAGGGTATAGCTAATTGAACAAGTGCACAAGTGCCTTCCCAATTAGATGGTAGGGTGGACCGTAAAATCTTCCCTCCACCGTACCACCAGAGATCTGCCCTGGGGATCTCTAGTCTTGAGCAGTTTCCCATCAAGTCCTTGGTAGCACAAGGCAAATTCTCCCAGATGCCAGGTAGCACTCACACCCTGCCATGAGAGGCAAGCTGTATGGTTACCTATAGCTGTAGAGAATGCAGGGGGAGCCCTGATATCCCTATCACACAAGGAACAGCAAAGAGAGACTTACAGGCCTCATTTCCCCAGGCAGTCTTTTCTTGGTACAATGCAAGCATACATCACATCCCTTGGGAGTCTTTGGTCCACCCCCATGGGAAGGGCACTATCTGGGCAATCGGTCATCCTGAGGCGCAAGCATAGCAGTAGCTATGGTTGAGACTCTGGACGGTATATTTCATAGAATCATAGAATATCCTGAGTTGGAAGGGACCCTTAAGGATCATCAAGTCCAACTCTTGACACCGCACAGGTCTACCCAAAAGTTCAGACCATGTGACTAAGCGCACAGTCCAATCTCTTCTTAAATTCAGTCAGGCTCGGTGCAGTGACCACTTCCCTGGGGAGCCTGTTCCAGTGTGCAACCACCCTCTCTGTGAAGAACCCCCTCCTGATGTCAAGCCTAAATTTCCCCTGCCTCAGCTTAACCCCGTTCCCGCGGGTCCTGTCGCTGGTGTTAATGGAGAAAAGGTCTCCTGCCTCTCGACACCCCCTTACGAGGAAGTTGTAGACTGCGATGAGGTCTCCCCTCAGCCTCCTCTTCTCCAGGCTGAACAGGCCCAGTGCCCTCAGCCGTTCCTCGTACGTCTTCCCCTCCAGGCCTTTCACCATCTTCGTAGCCCTCCTCTGGACACTCTCCAACAGTTTCATGTCCTTTTTATACTGTGGTGCCCAGAACTGCACACAGTACTCGAGGTGAGGCCGCACCAGCGCAGAGTAGAGCGGGACAATCACCTCCCTCGACCTACTAGCGATGCCGTGCTTGATGCACCCCAGGACACGGTTGGCCCTCCTGGCTGCCAGGGCACACTGCTGGCTCATATTCAACTTGCTGTCTACCACGACCCCCAGATCCCTCTCTTCTAGGCTGCTCTCCAGTGTCTCATCGCCCAGTCTGTACGTGCTATCCAGGCATTCACATCCCCATACCCTGTTTGAATCTCAAATGTTTGAACTGCCACATTTCAGAGGGCCTCCTGTTTTCTCTCCTGTTTTCTCCTTGAGTTTCTCCCTTTCTCTGATGGCAATAGAGGATTGTTTCCATATGGAAACATTCTCAATCTGGCTGTTGGGTCTCTCCCAGTTATTTGTTCTCTCTGCTCAGTTGTCGTTGGGCATTTAAATCTCCACAAGCTAACTCCTCACAAGCATCAAACGTGACGGCTTGTGGTACATAACCCTATGTCACAGTCACCCATATTTTGATGGGGTATCCCGTTTTTGCTATTATCTGGTCATGCCTTTTCCAAGTTGCCAATTGACCGAGGCCTTCTCTGAGGCCTAGAATCACTAAAAACAAAATTAGTAATCGATTTTTTCCCTGTCATTCTTCTTAAACCTTAGGTTTCCAAATAATTATCAATACAAAGAATAAGATGTACACTACTACTATAACAACTCCCCCCTTGGGAGCACTGCAATTTGCTATAGATCTGGCCTTTCTCTCAATCACAAGTCACAGTCGTTAGTTACCTGTGAAAATAAAAGGTTAGTTTACAATTGTAAGCTCTTATCCTGCTCAGAGTCCACTATGAGATTTTTATCTTCGGTTTCAACTTCCAACAAGTCTTCTGTAGTAACAGCTTCCCAGGTACTAGCGTCGACGGATGCCTTCACTCAAGTATAGTGAGTCCAACCTTTTTCCACAGTTCTTATGGCTGTTTCAGTGGTTAGTAATTGTCCTTCCCATTCACGCAGGAGTTGACCGTTTCCAGGTCCGAATCAGGACCCAATTTCCTGGGTGATGGTGGTGAATGGGGAATTCCAAAGGTGGGGTTTGAGCCGACAACCCACAGGTCCTGAGAGATGACAAAGAAGAGGACAACCCCAGAATACAGTTCTTAAGAAAACTCTCTTGTTTTGAATTGTGGTATCTCATCCCTTCTGCCCAGATAGGGCAATCTGAGCAGCATCCCATATGGTGAAATTCCTATATCCTTTCTTGGTGCTGTTTGAACCTGTAGGAGTAAGCATTTTACCCAATGAAGTTGGGTTTCTAACACTAATTTAGTTAATTGCTTCTTTAATGTCTGATTCATTCGCTCCACCTTCCCAGAAGAGGAGGGGTGCCAGGGGCTGTGAAAATCCCACTCAATCTCTAAGGCCTGCTTTAACCCTTGCAGTAAAGCTTTACACCCATCCAGTCACGTGGTCAATTAGGACAAACAAGTAACTTAGTAAAGTCTACCTGCATACTTTGGAAAGGTCAAATCCCTGGCTCCCATCCCCCTCTATATGGGTTACAGAAGACCTTTTTATTTACCTTTTGACATCTAGTACATCCTCTGCATATGTGCTTCCCTAAAGTGTATATTCCTACACAGACATGCTTTCTTAGCACAACATCACACGTTGCTTGCACCTCCCAATGATTCTTTTGATGTAAAACAGTTAATATTTGCCTCATTATCACTTTATTCAGCATTTCTCTCCCATCAGGGAGTATCGATTTTCCACATATTTGTAATTGCTCCAAAATCTTTTTTAGAATTTACCCAAATAGATAGATGGCCCTGTAAACCCCTGAGGTAAAATTGTCCACCTATATTGTTGCTTCCGCCCCCATTTCAGGGTCTTTCCAGTCAGAGGTGAATATATGTTTGCTCTCAGGGCCTGAGAGCACTCCATTAATAACACTGTTATTCCAGTCTAACAATTTACTAGTTGAATGCCCAATTTAATCATCAAATCCCTTCTCAACAAGTTAGTCCCTGCCTTGGGTACATACAATAATTACCCAGTGATCATTTTATCCCCTAGTCTCAGCTTAGTATCCCCCAAAAGTGGCACTGTTATCCCAGCCCCTTCTACCCCCATCACTTTTTAGAGTTTCATTAGTTAATTTAATCCCTGATACTTTACAAGCCAGTAATGACCTAGCTGCCCCAGTGTATTGGGTTTGATGGCAAGGTTCGGGGGGTGTGAGAGGTGTGGGGGTAGGAAACTGCAGTGGCAGCCCCCGTGAGAAAAACCCAGAAGCCTCCCCGTGGCAGATAAGGGACAATTTCATCTGGCCCCAAAGGGGCCCACTGCTGCCCAGAGCCAAGCCATGAGCAACACAGTCGATGCCTCTGTGAGAGCACATCCATGAAAACAAACAAACAAAGAAACAAACAAAAACCTGCTGCTCAACAGCAGTTGGGAGAGCAAGGAGTGAGAAACCTCCCTGCACACACCAAAGTCAGCGCAGGAGAGGGAGGAGGTGCTCCAGGCACTGGAGCCAAAGCCCCCCTGCGGCCGGTGGCTCCTGGTGGAGCAGGCTGTCCCCCCTCCGTCCACCTCCCTGATACTTGGGAAACTGACCAAACACCACAGCAAATATACCAAAACTTCTAGACTGTTACTTAGATAATGCCTACATCCTCTTTCCCTGCTCATTCAACTTCAAACAGCTCTGTCAAATGCTACATACCACACCTTTAACACCTTCAGCAACCCTTTTAACACTTCCTTTATCTTTCTCCAGCCTGTACTTTTCCAATACCAGCACCAAAGGCTCAGTCAGGGTCCAACTTAATTCCATACCTTTTCCCTCCAGGATGCTGAAACAACATATCAGTATACCATATTTCATCCATTTTCCTTCTTTCCTCCTTCTTCCACTCCAGATATTCCTATTTGAAGTGGCCAGCCTAGTCACACTTAAAACATCTTATCAAAGCCTGTCCCTTCTAGGATTCAGGCTACAACACAGGCAGCCTTCTTTGCATGCCATTCCTTCATCTCTCTTCCTCTCCTTTCCATCCTGGCCCTGACTCTCCCTGAAGTTTTTCTTCCTCTTTCTCCAACCCTCTGCCTCACTACCCGCTGCACTGTCAATACCATTAGTTTCGCTCTCTCTCTTTTTTTTTTTTTTTTTTCCTTCTTATCTCCCCTCCGGACACACACCTCCAGGGCCTCCCGCAGGAGGGTCCCCCAGTGACTGTTCACTACATCCCCCCACCTTCTGAAGCATTTTCTGCGTATTTTGCCAGGCTTTAATCACACAATGAACTTTCAAGAGCCCTTGGGATACTGGGTCCTCAGGTCTCATCCCCAAGTACTTTCTCATTCTGACCCCAAGTCTCTCATATGATTTCTGTGTTGCACACTATTATTATTCCAGCCAGGATTGGCAAGTGAGTATTTCTGCCCTGCTGGTATTACCCCTGGTCCTGGAGGATGAGCTCTTTCCCATTCTTGTATAGCAGCTCTCCTCCTGATCATTCCCATTTCTTTCCCTGTAAACAACATACTTATAGACATAATTCCCTCCCCCAAGAGTATAAATCAGGTCGTAGGAACTGGTCTAATTGTTCAACTAGGCTGTTGGGGTCCTCGAATAAAGACTTGCTCGCCTTCTTAAAAGTCCTAACCTCTCTGCTGGTAAGGAGGGGGGGTAGTTCACCTAAGAGGATACACAGTTAGTGTTAGTACTGTTAGTATCAGGGAAGGCAAAATTCTCAATATCTCTTCTACCTTGTTCTAATTCTTGCCAGAGCCTAGAGTACGATCCTTCTTTAGGGACAGTGTTAATTACAGTCCCTGTCTCCCTTCCTGGAGTGACTGCTGCTGCCACGGGTACAATATTAGGATTATAGGTAGCATAACTTGGCTCCTTCTCTGAAAAAGGAATCTTATTGTTTACACATAAATTTAAAGCCTGAATTTTCATCAGACCCGTATTTTGGACAAAATACTGCTGTTTCCTTAACTGGTTCTTTTGTCCAGACTGATACACAATATTTAACCTTTTTTTAATTTATTTTTTCTTTTACAATCTCCTCTAATTTTGGGATTATGTTTCCAATTTCTTATCATTCTTCAGGAATAACTATTGGTAGGCACTCCCCCAGGGATATCTCCCTGTCCCCTGGAACTCATATTTCCCATTTTTCCTTGCCCTCGTCAGTATGTTGCTACAGAAATTTCCCTTCTGCAGTGTACCACACACTAATGTTCCGATTATGGAAAATGGGGGTGTACCGCCAAGCACTTTCCCGTGCAAGGGTTACCACACACCTATGAGTTTACCAGATTCCCTGGTGTACTTCCAAGCACTTCCCTGTGCAAGGATTACCGTACACCAAATTTCCCTGGTGTAGTGTCAGCACTTCCCCGTGTGAGGGCTTACCATACACCAGATTTCCCGAGACTCTTCACAGAGTCTCACCCGACCCCCAAGGCAATACTTAATATTTCTTACCTTGGTCTGTGCACAGTTACCGGATCGATTCTTCAGTAGGTGACTGGATGCCGGACGAGCCCCCAAATTGTGAGAAACACTCCGTAGCCAATAACTTAGGCTCAGGCGAGGATATCAGTGAAGTAGTAATTTATTCGCGATTGCAATGGCAGGCGCCCCACAAGCAGGAGAGAGCGCATCTACTAGTTCCAAAACACAGTTTATATACCTTTTGATGGCAGGACCCTCCCCTGTTTCCCCACTGAGTGGGTAATCCAGGTTCACAATCTATCTGATGCTTCACAAACAATGCATGGCCTTCAGTTGCTGGCCTGTTAAATTTCAATTTTCTTTTGACATTTTTACTGCTTGAAGTAGTAATGTTTCTTCACTTATCTGACTTGACACCGTGATTTTCACCTAATTGTCCTAAGGAGTCTGGTTGTCTGCATTTTACAAGGTCGCCTACTAAGCTTTCTTATCACTGTAAGCATATCTCAGTACCACATTCCCTCCTTCTAAACAATGTAACTGTAAAAACAACATTTATATTCCCACAAAACAAAGTGGAGTCACAGCATGAAGAACACAGTCAGAGACAATACTTGTTTGGTTGGTTATCATTCTAAATTATATTCTTGTGGTATGAATGAGATGCAGTGTCGCTGCAAAGCGAGTGCGGAGTTCTGATCCGCGGTTCCGTATTCTCTGCGAGGGGAATGGGCGGAGACGAACAAAGTGCGTGACAGACTGAAAAGAAGGGCTGTTTTATCCAAGTTTCAAGTGGTGGTGCCTAATATATGGGCCTGGCGGTGTATCTTGTGATCCTATTTTTGCTCTTAAATGTTTTGAGTGTGACAAGAAAAAGGCGGGAACATTATCTAAGTAACTAACAGTTGAGAAGTGTTGGTGTATTTGCTGCAGTGTTTGGTCAGTTTCCCAAGTACTGGGGGGGAAGGGGGCTGACTGATTATCAAAGCAGAACGGAGAGAGTCATTTCTTTGGTGGTTCGGGCTTGAGCCCTGGGAATTTGGTAAGAAGGGGGAGAGTGAATTTATTTAGGCGTCAATACCTTTTAAACCCCCATATTGACGGATGCACAGGAGTGATTCCTTGTTTTGTATGGGCTTACTAACAAAGTGCATGAGAAAAATTCGGCTTGAAATTCGGTCCTGTTGAAATGTAAATTTTTGTGGAAAAGGTGGTAATGTCTGTCTAGAAGACTGAAGGCTGCGAGCTTCAGCTGTTTTCCTGAAGTTCCGTGGATTTATGATTAAAACGGGGCTCGTTAATAATCTGAAATAGTAAAGTTTGTATGTGGGAAGAAGAGTTTAATCCCAGAGATTTGGGACATTTGGGAAGAAGATTAGGAAAAGATAGTAAAAACCCGCAGTAAAAAGGTTTGAGTGGAAATTGAAACAAAGGACAGTAACTAGTAAGGAATAATAAATAAATAAATAAACAAATAAATAAAAGGGAATGGGAAATCAAGGAAATGGGTAATATCCAAAACAAAGACGTTTTAAAGAAAGCCTCCTTGGGTGCATATTGGCACATTCGAAGAACTGGGGGCACAGAAAGCAAGGGGACTTTCACTAAGTATTGCAATCAGTGGTGGCTACTATATAAACTAAATGTCCACTTTATGGATCAATCGACTATAACACTATCTTGCAGTTAATGTTGTTAATGTTTTTGAGGAGAGACGGAAAATAGGATGAAATGTTGTATGCTGATATGTTGTTTCAGCATCTTGGAGGGAAAAGGTATGGAATTAAGTTGGCCCCTGACTGAGCCTTTGGTGCTGGCATGAGAAAAGTACAGGCTGGAGAAAGATAAAGGAAGGGTTAAAAGGGGTGTTGAAGGTGTTAAAGGTGTGGCATGTAGTATTTGACAGAGCTGTTTGAAGTTGAATGAGCAGGGAAAGAGGATGTAGGAATGTTAGTAGTTCTGCCTCAACAGGAGGCTGTGATCTCAAAATCACAGGTGTGAGCCCTCTGGGACAGAGGGACCATGATGGGTCCGAGAGAGTTGTCATGGAAACAGAAAAGCAGTTAACTCTTAAAACAACCTGAGTTTATGAGTGAGCTCAGATTGCCAATGGGACCGCTCAGGGAACTATTTACGATTGCATTCCCCTGACCAACCCCCCACTGAGACCCTAATCACCCCGGAAATAATGAAAACGGTAAAGTAAATACCAAAATCTGGTTAAATTGGGAATTGAGAATCTGTTCCAACAAAATCCAAAAGAAACCCCTACGGAATTTTTGGACCGACTATGAAATGCAATGGAAAACAAAACAAAACAAACAAACGAAACTGGAGAAAATAGGGGCTAAATTAGAAGAAGGAAAATGGACACTGCCAGACAGGCGAGAGATATTGCCAAAAGGTTATGAGAAGCAAATACTGGGACGTTTGCATGCACAAACACATTGGGGTACAAAGGTCTTAAGTGATCATTTACTAAAACAATTTGGTTGCATTGTTTTTTGTTTTTTGTTTTTTGTTTTTTTTTTTAAATAGCAAAGTAAATTACATAACCATTGCTTAACTTGTCAGAAGATAAATAAGAAAGAGTTTCAACAAGCAGCCACGGGAGGGAGAAACAAAACATTTTTTAAAAACATTTAAAAACATTGCTTTAGCACTGCTATAGATGTGACTGTCTCTGTGGATGGCCTGTGAGGAATGCTTTAACAATTCATGAAGTGTCAATAGAGAGCTATTTGTATTTGTATGTTCTTTCTTTGAAGTCTCTGATGTCTGTGTTTTTCAGAACAACTGCTAACAACTAGTAACTGTTATGACTTCTGAATGGGACACTATGCAAGCCCCTGATATCTGGCCAGGAGATTAAGGAGAAGAAAGAAGCTGAAGGACGGCTAGGAGACAAAACTTGCAGGGAACACTGTAAGCTTTTGACATGCTGCCAAGGAGTACAAAGGGGAAGGACAAGAAAAAAAAACTGAGAGGAAGACTACGAGCCTTAGGCATGAAAGACACCCAGAGACCGCCAAGGGGGACCACCGGAGACTGATATGCATGCTCCAGTAGGAGGGTTTGGATTCCGGAAACTAATTATAATAACCCCGTTTTTTTTAGAAGTAGTAATGAATATGTATTAGCCTAGGAGCATAAAAATCAGCTGCTTGATGTAACGGGTTGTCGTGGTTTAACCCGGCCGGCAGCTAAACACCATGCAGCCGTTCGCTCACCCTCCCCCCTCCCTCTCTGGGACGGGGGAGAGAAATGGAAAGTGAAGCCCGTGAGTTGAGATAAGGACAGTTTAATAAGACAGGAAAATAATAATAACAAAAATAAAATAATAATAATAATAATAATAATAATAATAATAATAATAATAATAATACAATGGTGATAATAGTACTACTAATAATAGTATGTACAAACAAGTGATACACAATGCAATTGCTCACCACCCGCTGACCGATGCCCAGCCTAACCCCGAGCAGTCCGGCCCCCTCCCCCCAGCTAGCCACCCCTATATATTGTTTAGCATGACATCAGATGGTATGGAATACCCCTTTGGCTAGTTTGGGTCACCTGTCCTGGGTCTGTCCCCTTCCAGCTCTTACTGCACCCCCAGCCTGCCTGTTGGCAGGACAGAGCAAAAGGCTGAGATGTCCTTGGCTTGGTATAAGCACTGCTCTGCATCAATTAAAACATCGGGGTGTTATCAGCACTCTTCTCATCCTAAGCCAAAACACAGCATTCCACCAGCTACTAGGAAGAAAATTAATTCTGTTCTAACTGAAACCAGGACACGGGTGTGCGTCCTGGTGGAGCGGAGACTCCCGACGCACCCAGCGCTGTTTGCTTACCTCTATTCTTTTAATAAATTGTAAACTTTGATTATAATCCTATTTTGGGACTGAGCGATTTATAACACCATCTTCCCACTGGGCTGTCAAAAGAAGGAATGAGACAGGGCACTACGCAGTTGTCTCCTAGCTGCCTACGGCCAACAGCAGGTTTGGGGGTACCTGCAGGAAGTTCTGGCTGGCGGCAATGAGAGCCAGCTGGGCGCTGGGGCTGTCCAGCTGCAACTGGCTTCCTCGCACACCCTGCACCAGCATGGGGATCTGATCTGCCACCACCTGCGACCAGAGAAGAGGGTCACTGTGGGCACAGACTGCAGGTCCCTCCGGTGAAGATCCCACCTCCAGCCATGCAGGCTCTGGGTGCTGAACCCGCCCCCCCTGCTGCCTGCAGCACGGCCATCCGCAGATCTGACTGCTAGTGGCTGTGGAGAGGGACTTTTTGTCAGGGAGTGTAACAATAAGACAACAGCTTTAAATTAAGGTAGGGTAAATTTAGATTAGATATAAGGAAAAAATTCTTCACTTTGAGGGTGGTGAGGAACTGGAACAGGGTGCTCAGAGAAGCTGTGGATGCTCAAGGAAGTGCTCAAGGCCAGGATGGGACTTTGGGCAACCTGGTCTGGTGGGAGGTGTCCCTGCCCATGGCAGGGGGTTGGAACTAGATGGTCTTTAAGGTCCCTCCCAACCCAAACCATTCTGTGATTCTCTGATCCCAGGACCATTGATCAAATGATCAGAGAGAGTCAGACATGAACCTAGCCACTCAAAAGCCTTCTTGAAGGCATCCTCCCCAGAACCCAGTACTCTGTAACAAATCCTGGAAGCATCCGTAACTCATTTACAGATACCACACCCTACTAATATTTTGCTCAATGTGCTGCATGACACTAAGTCAAGTTTAAAAACCTTTAAAAAGCCCTCACACTGTATTTGCTGGAATAACTGTTCTCCTTAAAATAAGGCAGCTCAGCACAAACACGCTAAATGGGAACATAAACTACAATTCTCACAGCAGCTTTTCCCACCATTTTGCTCAGAGGCCTGCAGGCACCCAGACCCACTGGGAGTGGGGAAGTGCCGGGACAGGGGCCTGTGCCCCCCTGTGCCCCTTACCTTGCAGCTCTGCACCAGCTGCTGCTGCACGACAGGGTTCTTGTTGGAGGCAGCAGCATGCTGTGCGGCAGCAATGGTCTGGGTGGTGGAGGCAGCCGCTTGCTTGGCCACATGCTGCCAGGGGAAGGCAGGGATCAGCCGTGGGGACAGCTTGGAAGCCCCCCACCGCAGACCAGGGTCCTGCTCCCCTCTAAGCTTCTCCTGCTGTGCCTCTGCCTGCCACAGCATCACCAGCACCTCTGGTGCTGGAGATCAAGTTCAGCACTGCAAGGCAACACAGTGTGAACATGGAAAAGGGGGATGCTGCTCAGATATTGTGATAACAGCAGGAAGCAGTGGAGAAGTTTCTACTGGATGCAGCATGGAAATGTAAACTGTACAAAAGGGACATCATCTCTCCAGAAAGCATTGGGATTCAGACTCCTGGCTAGGAGCAGTTCGCATACCGTCCCTGGTCCCACTCTGCCTCCCCTGCCCAGTGCTCACCTCCAGCTTGTGCACCAGCTTATTCTTGATGGCATTCTGAGCCACAGCGTTGGTGGCCATGCGGAGCCCCTCTGCTGCCTCCTGCAGCCACTGCTGCTGCTCCTCACTGTCCGGGTGGGCTGCAGCTCCCTGGGCAAAGCAGAAAAGTCATTTCACCTTCACGCGACCCCAAATCTCCCTCATTCTCCTGCCAGCAGCTACTGTGTTTGTTCATCAGCTCAGTGCAGGACCTCCCTCTGGAACTGTACACCTCACCCTGGAGCTGTGCAGAGCATAGGAAGCAGCCCCTCTGCTCCAGCAGCTCCTCCTGTGTGCCACGAATCTTTGCAGCCTCCACCATCTTGGCAGTGGCGTCAGCCAGGATTTTGGCTGCGCTCAGCAGCTTGCGCGAGTTCTCCAGGTCTGTCTCTCCCTCTGCATCGGCTTTGATGGCATTGACGAGGTTGGAGGTGGCCTGAGCCAGAATATGAGCCTGCCGCACCATTTCCCCTGGGACAGAAAGGAAGGGTGGCCATCAGCAAGTCCCAGGGGCTCCCTGATACCTCCCCACTCCACCATACCAGCCTCCTGTCCTTGGTGCAACCCTCAGGCACAAGACCACAGCAAAGGCACAGCAAACGGGCATGGAAGCACAACCCCAGAGAGGCTGCTCCATCTACCTGTGCTCCTTCAAGCCCCCTACCCACTATGCTCTTCCCCAGGTGCCACCAACTGCTCACTCTCACCTGCATCACCCATATGTTCTCAGTGACACTGAGGATGGTGTCAGTGGCCTGGTCATAGCACCCAATGGGCTGTCCGCCCGTGGCATGCTGCTTGATGTGCTGTAGCAGGTCATTTAGGGCCTGGTTGACAGTGGTGGTTGCCACCCCCACCTGCTTCAGCAGCTGGTCATCGCTGGTGGTTGCCTTGGAGGCCTCCACACAGCTCTCTGCTGACTTAGCCACCAACTTGCTGGCCTCGATCAGCTGCTCCTGGCACACTGGGGAGCTGATGGTGGGAGCCACGACCTGCAGGGGAGGACAAAGCCCAGGCAGCTGCTACCATGCAGATCCTGTTCTCCACCCAGCAGCCCATAGCCCAGATGACCACTGTCCCCAACCTCCAAAGAGGAGAGAAACCGGGACTTCTGGTCCCAAACCCAGTGGGGTGAGGGTTGGTGCCGCTTACCTTGGTACAGGCCACCAGCTGGGAGGTAGAGAGGGCGCACTGCGTAGCAGCCAAGATCACCTGCGCCTGCAGCACCGAGTCCTCCGTTTTCTGAGCCACATTCTTGGCTTTGAGTACCAGCGCTGCGGCAGCATTGGCTACAGCCTTGGCCAGCTGCATGAGCATGTCCTGCAGGGATGGAGAAGATCAGCGCAGGATCTACCATGGAGCCAGGCACGGCCGCTTGCACAGCTCTTGTGAAATATTCATCAGGGAAACATGATCTCAGGGGGCCTTTCTGCCACCTCAGCCTTGCACCAAACTCCTGAAGCAGCTTGTGCGGCTGGCAACACCTCAAGCACATCCCTACAGCGTGCCACAGCCTGAGATGCGGCAGCTCCTGGTACCAGGACACTGCCCTGGCTAAAATCACCTCCAGGAGCAGCTCGGACAACCTTCAGCATCACCTGTGATGCTGCCAAAGGAACAACCTGCACTGCATCCCTGATGGTACCGCAGCAAGAACCTGCGTCGAGGCACCGTGCTGCTGGGATGCCCTGCCAGCAGGCAGCTTTCCTCGGAGGATGCCCGAACCGACAGCACACTGCAGCCATCAGGACTTGCCCTGACATCATGCTGCTAGCATCCACCAACAGGAGTGCTAAACAGAAGGCGCTTGGGGCACCGAGTGCGAGGCAGGGAGTTCGGACAAGGTGCTTGTCGTGTTAAGAGGTGTAGCTGATTAACCGTTATGGGCCCAGTCGGATTCAGGGTACTGAACTATCACAATCACAGATTTCACCAGTAACGCATTAACCATCTGGGGTCTGGTTGGATTCAGAACACTGAACTATCACGGTCACGGATTCACCAATAACGTATAACCACCCTTACCCTAGTTGCACTTAATGAGAGTTATAACAATGCAATCAAGTGTGATTTATTACAGCAACAGGTACACAGGTTCTTTGGATTGCCAGCGATAGTGACTGTCTGCAAAAGCAAGCTAGCATGCATGAAATACACAGGTGTTACAGGTGTTACAGGTGTGCAGCCTAGAAATAAACACGTTAAAAGGATCTTGGTGTGCACAAGAACAATCGAATCCCCACCTGGTCACAGAGCCTAGCTGTGGTGTCTCCACTCCACTCTACGCTCCGTGCTGTTCCTTAGAGCTAGCACACCAGGTTCCCCCAGCGCGATAGCATCTAAGGTTGGAAGCCTAGGGAACGCTCAGGTAATGCAGCTACGCCCTACCCTGAAAGCCTCTTCAATGCTGTACATTTTCTTTAAAATGTGAATGTTAGTTTTATTTTCCTAGTTACTTCAGGCAATTACACCACAGCGCTGCATGGGCACCCTCCCGCTGCAGACAGGAGCTAAACTGCTGCCAAGCCCCAGTTCTCCTTCTGAGGGCTAGCTTGCAGAGCGTAAACGAGGCAAAACCACCACCAGGCTCTTGAGCAAGCTCTAAAGCTGCACCCTGCTACTACAGCGAAGCCTCTGGCTACCAAGCAGAAATGTCACGCTGCCTCCTCACCTTCTGCAAGCAAAGGCTGCTCCTGCTGCCATCTATCACCCTTCCAGCCAGGACAGCAGTCTGAGAGCACATGCACCGAGCTCAGGAGCCCTCAGTTTCCAAAAGCACAGCAGCTGCCCAAGGCAGAGAAGCAGCCCCCCAGCAGAGGACCCCAGAGGAAGGAAGCAGATATACTTGAGGCTGGTGGCGGAGGGACAGGCTGCCCTGCACATCGTCCTCCAGTTCCTACATCTGCCCCTTGGCCGCACTGCCCTCCACCAGCTGCATGAGGTGGGATTGCCAGGTGTGCAGTGGGGGCCCTGCAGGCTGGAGATATCTTATTGGCTCTCTCTCCAGGCTTTTCTACTCATATTGAGGCCATGTGGCCACAGTAAACAGAAACCTCTCATTTTGGAAGCCTGTTTTGCTAGGGCTGGCTCCCTCTCCCAGCACTGTCTGCTGCCTCCCTTGTGCTGGGAGCAGCAGTCATGGAAAACCAGTGTGGCTGGAGGTCAGCTCAGCAAGAAAAAAAACATGAGGCTTCAGCTGCCTCAGTTCCCTGCTCTGGGCAGCCTCACAGACTTGGGCACAAGGTGACAGCTGGAGCACAGCTTGCCCATGCAGCGACCTGAGTGCACTTCAGAGGGCTGATTATGAGAAAAGCAGATTTTCCACAAGAGCCCTTCTCCAAAGAGTTCATCTGATTGTCCCCAGAAGAGCAGCCCTCACATCCGAGAGGGACAGACACCACCAAGCCATGCCTACAGCTCCCTTTTACCGTCTTTGGGTCAGAGGCAGACAGGACCAAGCACACCGGCTTTCTGGTATCTACATGAGAATCCACAAGATAAGAGGCGTTATATGACAGTGGCTCTATAAGGACAGGGATGGGAATTGGCCTGTCCCCTCCATTGGCAAAGTCACTGTGCACGGGCCAAGCTTCAGCACAGACCTCTCCTGCCAGAAGAAGGTCCCCACGGGGTGCTCCTGTGCAAGGCAGAAGGTTTTTTCAAGCACGTGCCCCTGTGCGCAGCTAGGCCCACCCACCTGGAATCAAGGGTCAGTGTCACTCTCCCCAATCTGCTGCAGCAGCTCCCCGCTGGTCTGTCCCACGAGGCCAGCAGCCTGCAGGAGATTCTGATGGAGCTACAAGGAAGGAGGCAAAAACAATTGTGGGTTTTGAGCAAGCCCCAAACCAAGCTGTTCCCCTGGCTCCCACCCATTCTATCTCAGCTCCCCACACCCAGCCCCACAGCCCCATGTCCCTCCTGCCCATCTCTCACCTCGGCGCTGGCAGGCTGTGCTGTTTTCAGCAAGTCTGAGATGGCACTGGCCAGGTTCTTGGCTGCTTGCAGAAGCTGCCATCCATTCCCTCCCTCATCCTCCATCAGTGCAGCCAGCAGCTTCACACCCTTGGACATCTCAGTCAGGTTAGAAGATATGGTGGTGACGGCACAGCCCACAGCTGTGTAGTCCGTATCTGCTGGGTCCCCTGCACAGGAAGGAGATGAGATGTGGGGACAGGATACATTCAATGACACCCTAAGACCACCCTTGCACCTGGAATTGATGTAATTCTTCCTGTAAAAACTTGGAGAAGCCCCGTCTCCTAAGCCTGAAAAATGGTCACATTGTTTAGGAAAGACAGCATGGGAAAGGAGAGTTGGACCACACTGTGGCTGTGACCACAGCTGGGACTGGACAACACGCTCCTGGTTTAGGGGAAGACAGGTCAGCCACGGCAGGGGAAGGATGGGAAGCAGCCTGTGCACTGACAGGGATGTTTGGGGGTTGAAAGGCAGGGAGTGCTACTGACTCTTCAGGCATGTCAGGAGCGGTCTGGGCTCAGTTAGCTCTGGTTGAGCCAAACTGCCTCCCTCCAGTCTCCAATGGAGGGCAGGAACCTTGATCTTCATCCAAAGGCCAGAGAAGAGAAACTAAGTCTATTCCAGGAATGGAGCATGACTATTGTCCAAGCCCTCCACTTACCTGCGGTGAGGTTGACCACCGAGGCTGTGCCAGCAGTGATAGCATCCACCTGGGAATGGATCTCATGCTTGGACTCATCCATCTTGTTTTTGCACCAAGCTTTGGAAACCTGAAATGGGGAGAATGGACTCAGGTGGTAAAGGTGGTGGTGGGGAGCCACAGTGAGGTGCAAGAACGAGGAGACAAGAAGGGAAGAACAGTTACCACCCAAAACTCCTCAGCTCATCCTAAAGATGCAAGCCTATAAGAGCAAGGCCCCCATGACCAAGCATCCCTTCCACTCCTGTGCCTGGGGCTGGACACAACCCCACCTCAGTAGGGAGCAGATCTTCCTGGGAGCTGCTGACACCTCTGGGACAGCAGCCAGACTTATCTACCCTGCTAGCAACCAACACCCCTCCCAGTGGGAGTCCCCCAGCCCAGACAGCCCAGCACCCCTTTTCCCCAGGCACTCACGGCATTCTGCCCGAGGGGTGGCAAGGTCTCGAAGTCATCCAGGGTGGCCTGGGCTGCATTCACAGCCTGCATGCTAGAGTTGATGGTGCCCGTCAGCGCCTGCTGGGCTGAAGTCTGCAATGCAAGGACAGAGTGAGGTACGTTAGGGAAAGCACTCTGGGAAGGTGCTACCATAAAAGGGGGGCAGCCAGCCAAAAAGGGGTTTCCCCTCCATGCCCCCCACTGGGAAATGCCCCATCCTACTGCAAAGTGGCTGCCCAGGGCAGGTGCTAGAGAACCTAGCAGGTAACCAGCTCTCTGGGAGAAGGGAGCAAAGACTTGGGGGGATGGAGGGACACAAAGCTTTTACAGCAAGCCCTGGGGGCAGACTGGGGAACACCAAAGGTAACAGACTCCTTGTGGCCCTTCTCAAATGCTTCCTTGGCTGCAGAGGAGGTTGAAGGGGAGGGTGGCATCTCCAGCAGCAGGGCTGTGCCACAAACCACAGCATCAGAAACAGCCCAGAGCAGTGCCCAGCCAGAGGACGGAAGTGAAGGCTGGGGCAGCTGGCCAGGGGAGGATGCCAGGGTGGAAGCAAGAGTTTGTGGAGTGGCTGTGGGAGGACACTGAAGGCCAGCAAGCACACCAGGCCAACCGCATGGAGCCCCTGCTCTTCCTGACAGCAAGCTAATGCCTGGCCAGAGGGATGGGTCTGCATGAGCCCCACAGGTACCTCGCAGTGTCCGCACACTGCAGTGGGCACCAGGAGCACTTACCAGGGGTGGCATGTGCCCTCGGTGCATCTGGCCACTGGTGATCTGCAGCTGGGCCTGGGGCATAGTCCCCACTTGTAAGTTCTCGGGCCCCCCAGCCCCTGTGCGCATGATGGCTGGCAGGGCAACTGAGCCCAGATCTGCCTTGCCTACACAGTTAAACTGCTGCTGCAGTAGTTGACCTGCAAAGGGGGAAAAACAGCAGCTAGACCTGGGAGTGCTCGGAGGAACCTCCTCCCCGGATCAGCACCGCGGCTGCTCCCCACAAGGCTGTGTATGAGCCCCTAAGGGTGAAGGATGCCCGTGGGATGCTGGGGAGCTGCAGCTTTCCTGCAGGCATGCAGCACGGCATGCTGCTCGGTAGCTGACTCGTGCCTGGCAGACTTACTTCTTTGGAGACACTGAGTCTTCCAGCATGGTGGACTCCTCATCCCCCTCTAGTCCAAAATGGTCTTTGCTCTTTTTCTGTGGAGGTCAAGAGAAAACACGTCAGCCAGCACGTGCCTCCCAGCCTCCCCACCACTGCCCAGTCTGGGGTACCTGCCAGCCCCATGGGATGTCCCCAGCTCCCCCAGCAGCACTGTGTGCCCAAGGGACATCTTGCACCACCCCAAGGAGAGGAGCTGGCTATAGGCAGGCTCCCCACACACTCAGACACTCGCCTTTTTCAGGATGATGTCGAAGTAGCCAGTGATCAGCTGGGCGATCTGCTCTCCCTCCATTGTCTGCACAGAGTAGTAGTCATCCTGGTAATCTCCAAAATCCTGCAACAGCATGGCACAGGGTTGCAGGATGCTGGCACCCGTCCTGAGCCCCTCTGGTATGCGCTAAGCACCCGTGGCCAGCCACTGTGCCAGGAATGGGGCTCAGCCCTTCCATCCACCTATCTTGGGGTCAGGAAAGGCAGGGGGAGCAGAGAAAGGCATCCCCACGGAGGGGAAGCACTCAGGAGACAAGCGGAGGGGCAAGGGCTGGAGCTGGCCCCTACCAGGGTGAAGCTCTTGGGGGAGGCTGCCCAGCATTTGATGTTGGTCAGGCTCCACTCCTGAATCACTTCCTTGGTTTTCTCGTCCACACACATCACGCACTCCTTGGTGATCCCCAGCAGCCGTGGCACCAGCTTGTTCTTCCCCTTCATCTTCTCCTGTGGGCTTGCTCAAAGCTTGCTCGCCCCACAGCCTCGCGTGGCCAGCAAACACCCCCAAGGCCACGCTTCCAGATGATGACAACTGCAGTGTGGGTCTTGAAAAGGACAAACGGAAAAGCATGAACCAAGGAGTGAGAAAGAAGCACAGAGGGAAAGCCAAAATAAGGGGCAGGACACAAGGAAAGCTGGAGCAATGTGGGTTGGGGTGAGGAGTGGATGGAGACAGGAATGATGAAGGGATGCTGGAAAAAGGGAATTTTGGCCAGCTAACATAAAAAGTGGGGCTGGGGAGCCACTGCTCTACCTTGACCAGGAAGAAGGAAACCCCGTAGGTCTTGAGGGAATGGGCAAGTTTCATGTAGCGAACTTTGGCCTCGATCTCGCTAATGTTTCCACAGTTCTTGTGGGCCTGTAGCAACAATGAGAGGATATCAGGCCAGATCCATGGTCCCCTGACTGTGACACCATGCTGCCCCCCCCCCCCATCACAGCCTTCCCAGGCTCTCCCCACTCTGCCCTGCACATACCATAAAGATCTTGCGCTCCCCTTTCTGCTTGATGTACTCCTTGGGCAAGAAGTCCTTGAGTCTGCCAAAAGACAGCAAAGTCAGCTGTAAGAGCACAGCTTGAAGCCATTCCATTTCGCCTATGAAGACACCCAGCACAGAGCCTCGGACAAACCCTTGCCAGCGCAGAGAGTTTTTGGGAAGAGGAAGGATGTAAGAGAGGTCACTGCACTAATGACAATTCCAGGACCCAAAAGACTTCTCCTTAGGGCCACCTCTTCGCCCTCTGGGATGACGAAGCCCCAGGGGCTATGAATCAGTGCAGGCACTAAGGGAGGATGCTGGCAGAGGCGCTGACACCCACAGGACACTCACTCCAGAAAGCCTGGCTTGTGCTTCTGCTCGTTGTGCGGCCCAAACTGGATCTGGCACTGGTAGCCAGCAAACTCACATGCTTTGTCGAACGAGACGGGGTGGGAACCGTTAAGGATGTCATTCCGAGCCTACGTGGGAAGAGAAGACACAGGGATCTGCCCTGCTGCCTTCCACACCAGACGGGATTTGTGCTGGCACTGAGGATGTAACTGAGCATCCTGAAATATCCCCTACGGCTGCTCCTGGCCAAAAACCTCAATTGTGAGCCCTGATGGGGCTGGCACAGGGCAGCGGAGTGAGGCACACCTGTGCCAGGCACTGTACCTGCACGTAGAGCAGGTTGAGCTGCACAAGGTCTCGCGAGTCCACGTTCTGGTCGGAGTAGAAGAACTTGTGTCGCAGCAGCAGCGTCTCGTCATCGATGCCTTGCTCACACAGGGTCCGGCCGTGATCCAGCCAGTTCACTGCAGGCAATGGCAGAGCATGAGCAGGGATGGACAGACACCCAGACAGGAGGCCCTGCTCCCATCCCCTCCACCCCCTACGCAGGCTGACTCCATCCCCAGCGCTCGCCAGCACATACGCTCGTCATCCGTGTGCAGCTTCTGCTTGAGCTTCTCCATCTTCTTCTCATCCCGCAGCAGGGTCTCGTCCTTCTTGAGGGTGCCAGTGACCTCCTCCTACTTCTCTTCCATGATCTCACGAACAAGGGAGTACTCATCGTAGTTGGTGATGCCTGCAGGAGTGCATGGAACTGAGCTGGTGCCGCTCCCCTCCCCGAAGACCCTCCTGTCCCTTGCCACCTCCCTTCCTCCCTGACACCACTGCCCACCCTCTCACCGATTCGGGTGCATATTGTCATCAGTATGTCTGTGATGGTTTTGGAGTCATCAACCATGACTGTTTTCACCGTCCCATCCAGTTTGCGGATCTTCAGGGGCCACTGCTTCTTCTTGTACTCCATGGTGTCCTGCAGGCACAGCCAACACAGCTCCCAGCAGTGGCACTGGGCACCTGCATCCCACCGAAGCACCTACAGCTCCAGCTGACCGCAGGGTGCATGATGCAGGGCAGGCATGCCCAATGCAAGATGGATGCTTACCCCATTGCGGAGCATGTAGTAGTCCAGAGCCTTCCCAGCCTCCAGCCAGATCCCTTTCTTTGGGTCTTCATCCAAGAGAAACAGCCCAAAATCACTGGCTGGAAAACAGAGAGAACCTCTGTCGGCATAGCCCTGGGCTGGATGAGACCAGTGCGCACAGTACAGCAGCACCCTGTATACTGCAGCAAGCAGCCACAACTGCCACGAGCAGGAGGAAAGCCTGAGTGGGCAAAAAGCTGGCAAATGAGCATTAGGGTAGGTGTTTTACATCTATTTATCCACAGGAAAATTCATCTAAAGCACGCCTACATAATGCTGACTCAGAGGTGACAGTCACAACCGAGGGAAGAGCTTGGAGTTGTGCTTGACAGCTCTCTAAAATCTTTGGTGTGAAACATAACAGCCAAAACATGATGATAAAATGCTGGGCATCATCAGGAAGGGTGCTGGGAACAAGGCAGAGTGCATCGAGAGGGGCAGCTAAAATGATGGACCAGGAAGAGCAGCCACTCAGTACTAGGGACTGAAGAAGCTGGCACTCATTTTGGGGAGGAGCAGGCTGGAAGAGGACATGCTGGAGGTTTACAAAGTCTCAGAGATGGTGAATTAGTGCAGAACTGATATTCTGTAAATCCTGACAGCTTGGGTGGGGGTACTGGATGGGTCTGCTGTTGCTGGAGCCCAGGGACAGCCCCGGTGCTCTTTTCATAAGAAGCCAGCACCACACCAGGCTCTGCCTCTTTTCCTCCCCTCCAGCAGCTGCTTGGCTGGTCATTGGTTTTGTAAGGGGGCGTTGCTGGCAGGGAAGGGGAAATTCCTGAGCTGCCCTGCGCCTGCCCACCTCATGCTTTGCTGAGGATCCTGCTAAACAGAACAGAAGAACCAGGGAGGCTGGTGTGTTTGTTTAAAAACAAACAAACAAACAAAACTATTTTCATAGCCAGTTTTAAGAGGATAATTCTAAAGCTCTGAAAACTGAGCAGCTTGTCTGGATCCTTAGCTCAGGAGGGGAGAGGCGCTTCCCGAAATAGGGCAAAAGCAGAGCTGGAAGCTTGCGCCTGAGCCCAGCGTGGCAGCTCAGCACAGAGCATGTGGGGATGTTGCATTTCAGACACAAAACCCAGGCCAAAAACAGGGGAATTGAGTAACACCTGGCCCAGTGGCTTAGGACCCCTCTCCCAGTCCAGAGAGAGCAGGAAAGCACGCTCAGGATGGGTTTGCTGGGGGACATGGGCACAGTGTGCTCAGATTTAATTAACAGGGCCCTGCTAAAGGCGACAAAACACAAGAGCAGCTCAAAAAGGGATCCACAAGTGCTACTAGGTAGGGGCAGCAAAGAGAAACAACAGCTGCAAGGATCAAATAGGAAAAGAAGAGCTCTGAGCTAGAGACGAGGTAAAAACAGATAAATAGAAGATCTATATCCGAGGTTCCCAAAATTGCAACCCAAATGCTTTGGGAGGGCTGGGGGCACGGTAGTGGGGAAGGGAAGACAGCAAGGAGCAGCAGTGCCGAGCTCAGTCCTGTTTCCAGCAAGGTCGAGCTCCAGCTGTTCTAGGGAAAACTGTGAGCAACCAGACAGGAACTCGGGCACGAGCAGCTCCCTTTAAGGTTTTCTCCTCGCCCCTTAGAGCAGCTTGGCTTGGGCCCAGGGGCAGGAAGTGCATTGGCTGAGGATCTGTATAAACACCCAGCCCCCCCCAAAACTGAAAGCTGTGGTCACACAGAGCAAGAAGGCATTTCCTCTGCTCCACCAGGAACCCGCTGCTCCCAGATGTATTCGCCTTCCCCTCCTCCTCCTCCCATGGTCCCCATGCCGTGGCCAATCCCTGCCCAATGTGGGGCTCAGTGGAGGGCTACAGGAATCATCAGGGCACAACTTGCATTGTGAGGTTGTTTGTCATCAGCTTAATTCTGAGTCTGACAGCAGCAGGGAGATATTAGAGCTGAAAAAGCTCAGCGAGGTAGCAGCGCACCAGCACGTCACAGCCTCATGGAGAGCCACTGGGGAGGGCTATCTATTTCCCAAGAAAGGAAAAGTTAACTTATATGGTATACGAACACCCACTGGGAGCACTGCAACTGTTCAAACCCACATAGCTTTGGCCAGCTTAACAAATACATGCAGGAGAGAGGAGACAAGACAGGCAAGGAGCAGGCTCAAAGAGCTTGACCAGTATTTCACTTCCCATGTGTTCTCCTACCACCCTGAGCCCCCACATTTTGTCCCAGGCATAAATGAGGGAGACCAAAGAGCCCCAAGCTTTGGTCCCGTGCTCAATACACTGACAGGGAGCATCGAGGTGCAGAGGAAATCGAGGGGAACACTTTTCAGGCTGCAGGAACTATCAGTTATTCTTATTTACCTATTTTTAAGCAAGCAACCTTACAAGATGACAATCTGCACCCTGAACACGTAGGTCAAGTCAGCTCCTCGGAGCTTTTTGTGACCACAACCCTGCATGGCAGGGACACTGCCTTCATTTTTGGGAGCCTGTCCACCCAGCGAAGGGCTCTCCAGGCCAAGCAGTGATATCAGAACAACCTCTCCCAATGTGCTGGCAGACCTGCAATGCTTTGTCCAGCAACACCTGCGTATACTGGCATCACTGCATGCAAGGGAAGGTCTCCAGACCTCCAAAAGCAGCCATGGTGCTTGGATGAACATGAGAGTATCTTCGTGGATGAGGACTGTGCACCAAACACTAGTCGGATGTACTGGCTCCAACAAAAACCCTGCTTTGCACAAAAGCTTCTGAGGTTCAGAATCAAGTTTCTTTGCCCCTGGTGGTGCCTAGGCACTCCTCTCCCTTGAACCTTGCTCTGCCCATGCCATGGGGAGCACCCAACACATACCCCATTGCTACTCTCTTCTAGGTGCAGAAACCCAGGCCTGTGTGGGGATGAAACAGGAAAGGGAGGCTGTGAAATGTCTTTTTTTTTTAGGGGACTGAACAGCCATTTGTTGAGCAGCAACAGGTTGTGAACAGCCTGAAATAAATTTGGCTTGTTCAAAGCTGCAGTAGTGGGAAGGGGGCTTTCTGTCCTGAAAATACCAGTGCCTACCAGTGCCTAAAGGAAGCCTGTCCCAGGCAGGTGAGAGGCTGTTTAGGGCAGTTCCAGGGGCATGAAAAGAAGAAAAAGGAGATGCAGCTGGGAAAGCAGAGACCGGGCAGCAGGAGAGGACAGGGGATGAGCCCAAGAGCAGGGCAGAGCCTTGTCCCTGCACCACACGGCCAAGATGGGGTCACTGGGGCTTGTTGACTGTCCACACTGAGGACTTACACTGTCCCATCTGTGCTTTAGGCACCCGCTCCTGGATCATGCAGCAGGCATCGTACACCATGGTGGAGGGCTCGAACTGCATCGTCTTCACCACACTGCCAATGCTGATCTTCAGCGAGAGGGCAACCATGGTGGTGGCAAGACTGTTCCCACACCTGCGTCACCTTCCAGAGGACACAACTGGGTCAGCTCTCCTTGCCAGGCCCCCACGCATACCCCAGGGACCTGATGGTGGCCGAGATCTTCTCAGCTGGAGATGTGTGTGCCCACTCCACCATACATGCGTGGACGTGGCAGTGGGGGAGCAGTGGATTCTGTTCATGTGCAGCAGCGGCCGCAGCCCTCAACCAACAGTGAGGAGGAAATGTGCCAGCAGCATGGCGAGATAAGGTGGGACAGCATGACAGAAGGGGTTTTAATTATAATTACCATGACACAGAAGCTGCAAGAGGAAAAGCCCACTTTGACCCGAGACCAGTAGCGTCTGGCTCCGCTATCAGTGAGCAGTGGTCCCACGTGGGCAACCCAAGGTGCCAAGCCTGGAAACCCTGTGTGCGCTTCCTGGGGGTGCAGAGCTCTTGGGGAGAAGACAGGGACACCTGCGCTAGGGGGCACAGGCAATGCTGGGTCAAGATCCAGCTCTCAGTGCTCCCCTGCTTGACGCAAGCCTCTGCCCCACTGCCAAGGGGCAACTTGCCCATCCCTGCCCTGCTCAGCAGTGCCCCTGACCCCATGCTCCTTCCCCTGCCCTCTGGAGCCTTCTGGCTTCCATCCGGGCTGACCTGCTCCAGGCTCCCTCAAGCCGCAGCTGGCTGAAGGAGGCACAAATCCTGGTGGATGCACACCATGTTTGCCCGAGGCTGAGCGGGAGGAGTACGGTGTCGCCTCCACTAGCACATGGAGCCACTCCAGCTGTGCATTCCTGAGCCATTTGGCAATGCTGCTTGCAGGAGCCCTCACAGAGGCCCTCGGCCCCCACCAACTAGGAATGTAACACAAACAGGGCCCCTGTGCATGCACCCTGACCTGCAGCCCCTGAACAGGATGAGTCCCCAACACTGGGCAGGTTGTGGTGCAGTGTGGACGAGGAGTAGCCAGTGCTGGAAGGGGCTTTTTGAGCATTTCACAGGCAGGGTGGGCCGCTACAGTCAGTGGGATGGTGTTTGTCATCTTCCCTATATCTAAAAATATTCTAGAGCTGAGCACAGGGCTGCTTTCCATCTCTGCCCCTGGGGAAAGGACGTGCTGTCTCCAGGACAGGGACTAGGACCAATAGGAGCATAGCACAATAAAATTAACTCTATCCCAGCCCAAACCAGGACGTTACAAAGGAAACATGGTGATAGAGCAAAAAATGATGGCGCGAGCAGGCAGGAACCCTTCCAGCCATGCTGTGAGGCCACCAGCATGATGACTATCCCAGCAGCCCTACTCTTGAGCTTTTTGACAAAAACAGTGAGTTCAGAGGAATATAACACTCTGCAGGGCAAGCTGGAACATGCGCTGAATAGGAAATACACCATTTTACAGCAGGATAGGGGCAGCTTCATGCCATGTGCACTCTTCCAGCTCAGTACAGACCCACAGGTCCTCCACAACCATCAGCAGCTGCATGTGGCCAATGCCAGCGGCCTCACACCTTGCTGAAAGCAGAGTGCTGCCTCGCAACAAGTGAGGCACTGAGAGCTTGGGGGGAAAAGGACACTTGTACTTGGCGTTACAGCTTCATGCCAGACGTAACGCTGCAGACACTTTGTCGTGGTTTAACCTGGCCGGCAGCTAAACACCACGCAGCCGTTTGCTCCCCCTCCCCCTCCCTCTCTGGGACGGGGAAGAGAAATGGAAAGTGAAGCCCGTGAGTTGAGATAAAGACAGTTTAATAAGACAGGAAAATAATAATAACAATAACAATAATAATAACAATAATAATAATAATAATACAATGATGACAATAGTACTACCACTAATAATATGTACAAACAAGTGATGCACAAAGCAATTGCTCACCACCCGCTGACCGATACTCAGCCTAACCCCGAGCAGTCCGGCCCCCTCCCCCAGCTAGCCACCCCTAGATATTGTTTAGCATGATGTCAGACGGTATGGAATACCCCTTTGGCTAGTTTGGGTCACCTGTCCTGGGTCTGTCCCCTCCCAGCTCTTACTGCACCCCCAGCCTGCCCGTTGGCAGGACAGAGCAAAAGGCTGAGATGTCCTTGGCTTAGTATAAGCACTGCTCTGCATCAATTAAAGCATCGGGGTGTTATCAGCACTCTTCTCATCCCAAGCCAAAACACAGCATTCCACCAGCTACTAGGAAGAAAATTAATTCTGTTATAACTGAAACCAGGACACACTTATGTACAAGGTGCTTAAAACATCAAGCAAGTAGCCAGAGGCAAGCGAGATGGTTCAGTGCTATTTCCATGTTTTGAGAAAACGCTTTATGCTCCAGGCAGCCGAGCTTTGCTCCCATCAGTCTCTAAAGCAGAAGTGGTCTCTGCTATTTAAAGCAGCACATCTCAAACCTCAGAGCAATCTGGCAGTGGCTCATCACATGAGGTTTGCAAATCTGTCTGGTTGCCTCCTCCAGACACAGTGCTGTGTTGGGTCTGTCTGAGCTGGAGTCACCTTTCCCTGCAGCAGCCCACACAGTGCTGTGCTCTGCACTCGTAGCTGGAACAGCACTGATATCACTCCAGTGTTGTGTCTATTGCTGCGTAGTGCTGGCACAGCATCAGGACTCCTTCTAAGCCCCCAAGAGACAGCAGGCTGGGGGTGGGCAAGTGATGGGGAGGGGACATTGCCAGGGCAGCTGACCTAAACCAACCAAAGGGATATTCCATAACACCTGATGTCACACTCAGTAATAAAAGGGGGGGCTCTCGTGGGGGAGGGGGCTGTTCCTCCTGAACAACTACTACACGTTTGAGGCCCTGCTTCCCAGGACATGGCCGAACACTGCTCGCTGATGGGAAGTAGAGAATAATTTTTTCTCTCTCTGTGCTTCCGCGCGGACTGATTGTTTCTTTTCTATCTGTTTTTCCTTCCCATTCCCTTTCCCTTTAATTAAACCTTTCTCATCTCAAACCTCGAGTTCTCTGTGTTGTATTTTCTCCCCCTTCCTCTTTGAGGAGAGGGGGAGTGAGAGAGCGGTTGTGGTGGAGCTCGGCTGCCCACCTGAGTAAAACCACCACAGTCCTTGGCCACAGCTGCGGCCATGTGGTGGTGAAGCCCCAGGTGGCTTCTGCCTCGGGGTGCTATGTCAAGGACAGGAGTAGGCATGTCTGCATTTCAATTGAAAAAGCAACAGAAGTCATTCCAGAGCATGGTTCTGCTGCCATGCTGAAGCTGCAGGAACATCTTGGAGGCTCCAGGCTGGTGACACTAGTGCTGTCCCCCCAGAGCAAGCTGGCACTGGGGGCACCTTGAGCACTGCCCACCCACTGGGCAGAGGGGCTGCAGCACTGGTGTTACACTGGGCACAAAGCAGCCACAGCGACAAAGTGTAAAGTGATGGAAGAGGACAGCCAGCCTCATGCCATCCCTCAGGAAGGGGGAAAAAAAAAAAAAAAAAAAGAATAAAAAGGAGAAAAAAGACTTGACAAATGCACACCACATTTCTGCACTGACTACACTGCAGGGAAAGCAAACAAGTCAGCAATCGCTTACTGGTATGCGAAGGCAGATATGCCAGCGCAGCAGCAGTGTGGCCAGCTGAAGGCACTTCTGCATTTCGCTGTAAGCTCTTCCTCCATGATGCAGCCCCACCAGCAGCAGATGCCTTTTGTCCCTCCACCTCTCACACCCCAGCAGGGGCCACTGGCCCCGGGAGCGAGTTTTCCATCCTGTACATAATTGCTGCAATTCTGTCTACTGACCTGAGAGTACTGCTGCAACAACAGGTACAGGGCAAGTTTTACATTAACAACAATAATAATAAAAAAATATAAAGCCCTATAGGGTTTTTGTTACGCCAGAGGCTGTGCTTGAAGACAGCCTCCACAGCACACTGATGGC
Organism: Anas acuta; assembly: GCF_963932015.1. NCBI lineage: Eukaryota > Metazoa > Chordata > Aves > Anseriformes > Anatidae > Anas > Anas acuta. The sequence continues at coordinate 17,880,944 of NC_089016.1, forward strand.
AAGTTTCCAGAAGCTGCAGACCTTTATCAAACAAACAGATTTCTCTCTTTTCACTATACTGGTGCTGAAGGAAGCTCTGGGTGTTACTGCCACACTGAACTGTCCCTGGGAAAGGCCCTGCACCAGGTGGGGCCCAGCCCTGGCTGCAGGAAACTCTCCCAGCCCTTCTGCCTGGGGTCCACAGCCAGCCTCAGCCTTGCCACTCTGCCAAAGCCTCCTGTGAAGGTTTAGGTGGTGATGCAGGAACAGGAGCAGCCTGCAGCAGCTGGGAAGGTCTAGAATTTATTTTTTTTGTGTGGTTGTTTTTCTTCCTTTTAATCTCAGAGAAGGCAAAACAATTGCTAGGCCACATGTACAGCTAGGTCTTGAGGCACCACTGCAATGCCTGCAAGCTGCAACTCTGCCTTGATGCAAGGATTTGTGTGGTGATGCAAAGTTAATTTTTAGCCCAGAAAAAAACAGAAAATCAACTTGCCTAGCCCAGCACCTATGCCCATAGCAGAAGCGTGGCTTCATGGGGCTGGAAGTGCCAGAACGTGGAGGCATTCCTGCTGGGACAGTAGCACGGAGCTGCTGGTGGTGGCAGAGGTAGACGACAGCCCCACAGCTGATGCACTCTGTTTCTTGCCTTCCTCCTCCTCTTCCTCCTCTCCATCTGGAGCCATGGTGGGTACTGCAGGTGCTTGTTCCCACCCTGCCACCAGCCCCCAGCGGGGTCATCAAGCGGCAGCACTGCTACCAAATATGGGGCTGACGCCATTGGCTGGTTGAAAGGACTGGGAGGGGAAATGCAGCCACGGCCGCGGCCCCCGCCTCACCCCACATCCTATGCGGGATCAAGGACGCTCTGTTAGGTGCTGCTGGTTCGGGGCCCGGGAAAGCAGGACGCAGCCGCGAACATCCCCCGTGAGCCCAGGGCAAGAAGAGGAGCGGCCGCGCGTTTCCTCGCCCCACTCCCCCCCAGCCCCAAGAGTCCCCGGTACAGCGGCTCCCGCCCCAGGGGTCCACCCGCCGACAGAGTCGCCGCGTTGCGGCGTGGCCCGGCCCCAAGCCCCAAACCCGATAAGCGGGGGGAGGCGGGGGCGGGGGAAGTGAGGGGTGTCCCAGAGCACCGGGACCCTCCCGGTAAGGAGTCCCCGCGCTAGGCGAGGCCGCGTCGCCCACGCCCCTGGCCCCGTACCTGTGCACGAGCAAGAACAGCGCGCCAGGCCCGCCGAGGCTGTGCAGCAGCGGGACGGCACCGCCCGCTTCCCGCCCCGCCGGCCCACGCCGCGCATGCGCTAGGCCCCGTGTGCCACTGGACAGAGCGGTGCGGTGGCCTCGGTCCCCGCACATCGGCACCCATGACCCCCACCGGGCATCCCCAACAGACCAGTTCCGCACCCACCCCCACTCCTCCGCCACCCGCGGGCAGCTCCCAGCTCCCGCCTCGCCGCGCGCGCTCCCGTGCCATCGGTCAATGGCGGGGCTCGCGCCACTGCATCACCCGGGGGCGGAGCGAGGTGAGGCGGGACTGTGTGGTGCTGCGCGAGGGCTTCTGGGAGGGCGGTGGCGTCACTGGCGGGTGGTGGATGCAACGTCCAGGTGAGGCTATGACTGGGTCCATGATGGGGGCTGGGTTGGGGTTGTTCTCGTTCACTTGGTGGCTCCGCGGTTGGGGGCGGGAGCGCGCGCCCGTGCCTTCCTGGGGCTCTTCTGTCAGCCTTATCTCTTGCTGTCTGCTCTGTGCGTGCTGCTGGGGCATAGAGGCCTGGCTGGTCCCGCTCTCTTTCACTGCTCTGCCAACGCCCGAAGCCCTGCTGCCCCATCCTGCTTCACTTTTCCTTTTTCCTCCTCCCTCCGGGGCACCTGTCTGAAGCCTAAAAGCTTCTTGGTGTCCCGGGTGCCTTTATGTTCAGCGGCACCACCACCAAAGGCCTGGGGCTCACTATGGGTGTCTCGTTCAGATGGCATGCCCAGAGGACCTGGCTGCCCTGGCAGACAAGGACCTGCTTGGCTTTCTCTTCAGCGATGACACTCATGACACTGTAGACCCAGGGGAGGAGAACCTCTTGCTGGAGGACTGGGGCCTGCCAGGGCCCAAGGTGAGTTCTGCAGGAATCTGGAGGCTGCTGGGTTTGGCTCCCTGCTTAGCAGAAGGCTTTTCTCCACAGCTCCTAAACAAGGAGATGGATGATTTCATCAGCCACGTGCTGAGCCCCTGTGAAAATGAACCAGGCCCACTGCAGGGCTGTTCATCTGCTGACAGTGACAGCGGCATTTCTGAGGATCAGAATCTGTTCCATAGCCCTGGCAGTGACTTTGCCAGCAGCCCTCAGAGCTTGGATATTGTGCAGTTTGATCACAGTTATTCCCTCCATCAAGACTGGCCTGCACTGGAAAGCATGAGGGCTGATATGGCAGAAGGAGATGTTTCCATTGACTTTGGTAAGTGATGTGTGTGTGTGTGGGGGGGGGGGGGGGGTCTTTTTGTCCTAGCTACAGGCGGTGCCATGCCTAGCAGAAAAGCACCCTGACACAGGTTTTGTGTGGGGGCACAAAGTAGCAATGGAGAGACAAGTTTCATGGTTTTCTGCTGCCATAAAATTGCAATTCCATGCTACTCAAATCTGGCTGGTGAGGTGTTTGTGCTGCTTCACTGAGGCCCGTAGCTTGACTCTCCTTCCCCAGAGACATGGATGGGTTTGGAAAGCACAACTGAGGCACTGGAACAGAGCTCCAGTTTCCCAATTGCCATTGATGTGGACGCCAGACCCCAGCTCATGCCTAGAGCCACCATGCAGATGCCAACAGCTGTGCCTAAGGAAGCGTGTGGTGGTGGGCCCAGCCTTTGCTTCTCATCCCATCTCCCCTTTTTTCTAGTCTTGGCTACTCTGAGGGATATCTTTGGGGAAAGCGTGATAGTGCTTTAGGAGAGCTTATCCTCGTTCTGCATGCCTTCTCTGTCCTGGGGTGGATCCCCCCTCCCTTTACTTTGGATTCTCAGTAGGTATATTTCTGCTGTTTTCCAGCCTGACTTCCCAGAACTGATGCTGACTGATGAAGAGAGGCAACTCCTGGAGAAAGAAGGTGTTTCATTGCCAACCTGTCTGCCACCGACCAAAGTGAGTTCTCACTGCAGCCCGTCACTCCCAAGCAGACTTGGATTCCTCAAACACTTCTACACTGAACATGTAGGACAGTGCCTCGACAGGGCAGTGTACGGCAGGACTCAGGGTCCTGCTCCTTCCTTCAGTGCCCTGGCTGCTCTCAGTGTCCCCCCCCCCTTGTGACTGATTGCAGGAGGCAGTTACACTACAAGTGTTTTCAGCCTTCTTCCCACCTGCCTGGTGGCTCATGACCTGCATGCTTTTCATCTTCCTTCAGTGTGCTTTGCTTTTCTGGTATACTGGGAAACTGCCAGTATTATCAGCAGGTCAGAGTTTGCCTTGCAGCTTGTGCAGTTCATTCACTGGTGTGGGAAGAGCAGAGGACAAAAATACATAGGTTTCTGCCTTTCTAAGCAAGGTTGAGTGCTATGCAGGATTTGTAAGGGCTAGGCTGCCATCACCTTGGAGTGACTGCTAATGAGAAATGGCTCTTGCAGGCTGAGGAGCAGCTTCTGAAGAAAGTGTGTCAAAAGATCTGGAACAAGCAGTCAGCCCAGGACAGTCATCACAGGAAGAAGATCTATGTGGATGGCCTGGAAAACAGGTATGGGTACACAGCAGCTGTGCTGCTGCTGGGGTCTTGCCACCATGGGCAGAAAGAGAGCAAACCTGATGATCCTTGTGGGTCCCTTCCAACTCAGGATATTCTATGATTCTCTGTTTTTCCCCTATGCTGTTTGTCTGTCCTGGGCAGGGTGGCAGCCTGCACAGCTCAGAACCACGAGCTGCAGAAGAAGGTGCAGCTCCTGCAGAAGCAGAACATGTGAGTTTTCTTTGGATGTGGCAGGAGATGTGGTGGGTAAGGTTGTTCCTCTGCTTGGGATTGTGGTCTGTCACTGGCTGCAAAAGGGAAGGAGGGGTGCGCAGCTTGTGGATCAACTGCTGTGCTAACCTGCTGTGCCTGCTCTCCTTCAGGTCTCTGCTTGAGCAGCTGCACAAACTGCAGGCCTTGGTGAAACAGTCCACCACCAAAATGACCACATTGAGCACCTGCGTCATGGTGAGTGGCTTCAGCTCCAGTGTTTGGGAAGGGGCCTTGGCTGTCCCCGTAAGTTTGGGAGACAGGTGTTTATTGCAGCCAGTAATGCCTTTTCATATCCTTTTGCTGTGAGCTCTGCTGATCTTGTTTCCAGGTCCTGGTTCTGTCCTGCCTCATTGTCTCGCCCAGTTTCTACTCGTTTGGGAGCAGAGGGCTGCATCCAGAGCTTGGAGGTGAGTGCCCAGGGGGCTGAGCATGGTTCCAGGGAAAGTGCTGCCCTCCAGGGTAGAGCACTTCCCACAGAGCCCAAATTCTCAGACACTTCCAACCCAAGAGCCCCTCACCTATGATGAGCATATGGTTTGTCTTCCCTTTCTCAGTCCAGTTCAAGACCCTTCCCCAGCCCTGTTGCAGAGACCTTCCCAAGGTTAGGGGTGATATCAGAACTGCCCAGATCTGCTGTCACTTGGAGTGCAGGCTGTGCTTGTGCTTGGCTGCTGTGAAGCATCCTCACCCCACCTCCCTGGGAGGAGGCAGCCCTGATTGAACAGTTTGTTCTCCTCTCATGGACTTGGTGGTGGCCTGTGCTTAGTAGGATAACAAGAGGTTGATGGATCCTGCTCTTGAGTTGGGAATGATGAGGCAGCTCTCCCTCTTACAGCGCTATTGTAGCAGATTCGTGAGTTCCCGAACCAGGCTTGGCAGACAGCACACAGCAGGCAAGAGGAAGCTGTGCTGGAGAGGCTCAGCCCTGAGCCTGAGGACACCTCACTGTTGGGCAGCCTCAGTCAGTCACGGGAAGAGGGGCAGAGTCCACCCAAGCCTGATTCAACAGCAACTCATCCTCTGACCCTCCTGCGACAGCAGGCTCCGAGCTGAGCCATCCCCAGCTGCAGGAGCAGCGCTCCTGGAGTAACCCCTTGCACTCTGAGGTGCTGGTGCCATGGAAAGCCAAGAGTCAGGAGTGGGTGGAGTGTGCTGCCACTGTTGTCATCCAGCAGCACCATGCTGATGAGATGTGACCATCACCTCCTGCTTGCTGCCTACCAGGGTGAGGCAGGGCACCCTGTCAGGGAGAGACAAGCAGAACTGTGTCAACAGAGAATCTGTCAAAGCAAATGCTTTTAAATAATCTCCTGATTGCTGGCAGCTCAGGGTTTACCAGAGGAATCATTTTACAGGTTATCTATTTCTACACCCTGCTCTGTATATCTGTAACAGGAGCCTGCCTGAGATGGGGTGGAAAGCTCTGGGAGCTTTGTTGCCTTCCTCCTGGGCTGGGGAAGGGCTGTGGTATGGAGAGTGAAGGCAGCTGGGCCTGAGATGCCAATACCTGATCTGACTGGAGGCAGGTGGTGCAGAATGCTGCTGTTCATCTCCATCTGGGCAGGAAAGAAGCAGAACAGGCTCAGTCCTGCCCTTCTTACTGTGTCTGGTAGCCACAAGCACTTCTTCCTTGTCTTTCCCCAGTAACTCTGCAGTGCTGTCTGGTGTTTGGGTGTGAGATGGCAAGCTGGATAGTGACCTTCAGTGACAGGCAGTGGTCCTGCCCTTGCGACAGCCCCTATGCTTCCCCTGTTTCTGGTAGCTGTTGAGCCATGGGCTTGCTGCTGGCCTGGCTAGAGAAGGTGTTGGGGATTCCCAAGCTGTGTGAGCCGGTTCCCTTCACAGGGGCTGAGCCTTTCTTCTTTCACAGCCCAAAGCCGGACTTCTGCCCCTTGGGGAGAAGGAGCAAGGCTACTAAGGGGGAGCAGACCCAAGAGCTGTGAAGCCTCTTGCTCTTCTGAAGACTTTCCTGTCTGCAGGCTGGATCTGGAGCTGTGCCAAGCTTTGCAGTGAGGCAGTCAGCTGGCTCTAGCTGCTCTGTGGGGTGCAGCAGCTGCTCTGTGAGCTGGAGCTTGGTGTCCTTCCTGCAGTACAGCCCGGTGGTACCTGCTGAGCACCTCTCCTTGCCCTACTTCAGATCTAAGCTGGTGAGGATGTTTCATTGTTAATGAAGTGGAAATAAAATATGCTGTGTAACTGTGCCCTCCATGGTCTTTTCAGTCTGGGATTGGGCTGACCAGGTGAGGCTGGGCAAGGGGCTGGGAGTATCACAGAAGTACCCCCAAGTGCAGGAGTCCCACTTCCAGTCTAGCAGAGGCTGGGGATGTGTGAACACCCTGGAAACAGTTTGGGACAAACAGGTGGTGCCAGTACACATTAATGACACCCGTGTACGGGGAGTGGCGGCAGCAGGCCCATAGCACCATGCCATGCACAGCGGCACTTAGCACAGCAGAACTAAGTAACTTCCCTTGGAGGAAGTGCAAGGAGCTGTTGTCTGCTCCCACTTCTGCTTTTGTAACAAGAAACTGCACAATTGCAGGAAGTGAAGCAAAGCTGGAGTGGTGTAATAGCCCCCATCCCCTCAGCCAGGGGGCCCAGGGCTGACCCTGCCAATGGGAAGGCAATGGTTGCTAAATGAAGGCTGTGTGCTGAGCTCAGTTGGGATCATTGGATCCATGGAGGCACCAGCAGCTCCTGAGCTCAGGCTGTAGAGCCCAGCATGAGGTTTGGGGTGCAGGAACCCAGAGAGGCAGGCAGCACCATGCTTATGGCAGAAAAGCACAGGAAAAGGTGCTTGTGTAGATGGACAGGAAGTAAAATTGTTTGCTGCATCTCTGTTTGCAGAGGAGAAAAAGTGGAAGAGTGCAGCTCATGCATGGACTGTGCCTTGGGACAGGTGACAGCATGTTTCTGCCTCTAGGATGAGGTGACCCTGGGAAGGCAGCCACTGCTCCTTCCCCAGGGACCTTCTGTGGTGCCAGCTTGGTCTAGGAGCTCCGGCCTTGCTTTTGGTTTTGTATCTTTATTGATGATCTGGATGAGGGGATTGAGTGCACCCTCAGTAAGCATGCAGATGACACCAAGTTGGGGGGGAAGTGTCTATCTGTCGCAGGATAAGTAGGCTCTGCAGGAGGATCTGGATAGGCAGGACCAATGGGCTGAGGCCAACTGTATGAAGTTCACCAAGGCCAAGTGCCGGGTCCTGCACCTGGGGCACAACAACCCCAAGCAGTGCTACAGGCTGGGAGATGAGTGGTTGGAAAGCTGCCTGGTGGAGAAGGACCTGGGAGTACTGGTGGATAGTCGTCTGAATATGAACCAGCAGTGTGCTCAGGTGGCCAAGAAGGCCAACAGCATCCTGGCTTGGATAAGAAGTAGTGTGACCAGCAGGTCTAGGGAAGTGATTGTCCCCCTGTACTCGGCTCTGGTGAGGCCACACCTCGAGTACTGTGTTCAGTTTTGGGCCCCTTGCTACAAGAAGGACATCGAGGTGCTCAAGCAAGTCCAGAGAAGGGCGACGAAGCTGGTGAGGGGTCTGGAGAACAAGTCTTATGTGGAGCAGCTGATGGAGTTGGGCTTGTTCAGCCTGGAGAAGAGGAGGCTCAGGGGCGACCTTATTGCTCTCTATAGGTACCTGAAAGAAGGCTGTAGCGAGGTGGGGATTGGTCTATTCTCCCACATGCCCAGTGATAGGATGAGGGGGGGAGGTCTAAGGTTGCTCCAGGGGAGGTTTAGGTTGGATGTTAGGAAGAACTTTACCGAAAGGGTTGTTAGGCATTGGAATGGGCTGCCCAGGGAAGTGGTGGAGTCACCATCCCTGGAAGTCTTTAAAAGACGTTTAGACGTAGAGCTTAGTGATATGGTTTAGTGGAGGACTTGTTAGTGTTAGGTCAGAGGATGGACTAGGTGATCTTGGAGGTCTCTTCCAACCTAGATGATTCTGTGATTCTGTGAAGATGTAAATGGAAAATGTTACCTACAGGTTTAGCACAAATAAATGGTGGGAAAATCGTGATACCATATTATATTGGATGGTAATTGAAGAACATAATAAAGCATGCTGGGGAGCTGAAGTAGTATAAGAGTTTTTAAGTAGAAAATGGATAGGGCCTAATTTGTATACTATTGTCAGACAGGTATCAAAACAGTGCCAGTCATATATCTTAAAAATAACCCACAGACAGGAATCAAACCCCAAATGGGAACAATAGGGAAGGGAAATGTTCCTGGGAAACAGTGGCAAATTGATCTTTTTCAAACTCCTAGGAAAAGAGGGGTTTAGATGTTTATTGGTACTAACAGACACCTTTTCCAGATGGCCGGGAGCATTCCCATGTAGAACTAACAAAGCCAGAGAATGAAATTATAGTGAGATTTGGTGTACCCTCAGTGATGTCATCTGACAGGGGACCACAGTTCACTGCAGAACTGACCCAACAAGTCAGCAAAGTGCTAGGGATTGACTGGCAACTACACACTCTGTATAGACCAGGGGCGAGTGGCCAAGTGGAAAAAATTAATCATTTGATAAAACAACAGATTGCTAAAATCTGTCAAGAAACCAATATGTATTGGTATCAGGCGCTACCCATGGCACTTAGAATTAGAACTAGGCCTAGGAGCAAGGAAAAACTAAGCCCCTTTGGGATATTGTATGGCAGGCCTTACCAAATGCCATACAAAGGAGAAGATCTAACGCAAGTAGGAAACCAATATTTATGACAACATATTATAGTTTTGGGCAAGCAACTAGAACAAATCAGTAAGAACGTTTTAGGCACTAGACCTTTTATTAGCCTCCCAAGGGGGAGTATGCACTTTAATAAATATTTGTAGCTGTATGTATGTAAATGAGGCAGGACGAATTGAGACTGATCTCAAAAAATATTTGGAAAAGACCAAGATCTTACATAAGGTAGTTCAAGATGACACCTTGTGAGGTTTTTGAGAATTATGGAACGAACTGACCTCTTGGTTACCCAAATTTTCTTGGCTTAAGCAATTGTTTATAGGAATATTGATCTTGCTTATACTAGTATTCTTACCCTGTGTATTAGTACAGTGTGCATTTTGGTGCTGTATAAAAGGACTAGATGATTATGAAACCTGGAAGTGTAACCGAATCAAGCGCCAATTAGAAACCTGTAAGAATTTTATGAAAACTTTGAATCAAGAAGGAGTGCTATAAGCAAAAGAATTTGCCTTAGGATAAAGAAAAGGGGGGACTTGAGACAGGGAACAAGAAAAAGGATGTTGATTCCTAGGTCTTAGCTAGCACAATTGTATGTTAACGACCCCAAAGATAAGGGAGACTGTATGCATAGATAAGGGAACCAGCAAGAACTGGCTTGACTGCTGAAGTCTGTCAAAGACAGGAAGGGCCAAAAAGTTAGCAGCGAGGAAGACTTATGCCTTCATCAAAAGACCACCAGAGTACACTGGATGACCACCCAAGGACTCCAGTACACATGCAAATAGGGTTGGGAACTAATGCTTTGCCTGGACTGCCTGAAACCTGGCACTGAGCTGCTGCCAGGATGGCTCCAGCCTAAACGTTGGTGTAGTGAGCACCTTGGCGGAGGCAGGCTAGAGTCATGCCATCCCCTGCTTCTGCCTCCAGGCTGGGGCTGCTGCAGGGTGGCAGCATTGGCTGTTGCGGCTTGCTCATGGGGGCATGGGGCTGAGCTGTGAGGCCATGCTGCTCTGCTGGAACACTTCAGCTGGGGTTGTGGCAGGGCTCTGCAGCACAGGAGGGGGCTGATGTGCATGGGGCAGGCTCCAGTGTGGGGCACAGCAGGGCTGAAGCAGAGGGGGTTGCGGGTTCTGTGAGGGAAAGCAGAGGGATACGTGCTCAGTGGGGCCAGGCCAGCTCCCAGGGATGGGGTTTCCCACGTTTTTTCCACCTTTGCTGCCCCTCCTTACACACTCCAGAGCTGGGCAGACTCAGGCTGAGCTCAGTGCAGTGCTGTCAGGGCCAGTGGCCACTGTCACTTGAAAAGGGAGCTCAGCCCTGCCGCCTTCTCACAGATCTGGAGGTGCAGGTCATCCAGACCTTCATGTGGCACTGGTTTGATGTTCCCACAGCTTATTATGGCACAGGACCTGTTCAGCTTCTAGTGCCATGGCCTGTATGGAAAAACACCACGTCGGGGCTGTCACTGCCCCATCCAGTCTCTGCTGAAGCTGCCGACAGCTGGAGCCAGCAACATTTTGGGGTGGCAGGGATGCAGCAAGCAGGGGCTGGGCACCCGGCCAGACAGAGCCGTTCCTCCCCATCAATTTCAGACACCTCAAGAGGAAGCAGTGGCGTGCCAGGGAGGTGATGCACGTGGCGGGGACGAGCCCCATACCCCCACAGGTGGGAAGCTCTGATTTCCCCCCTCCAGGAGGACCAGGGAGGTGTGTGGGAGATAGGGGTGGTGCTCAAACACTTTGTCTAGATCCCAAATAAAACCTGTAGTTTCGTTTGTTCTCTCTTGCTGCCTCCTGCTTGCATGAGCCCTCTGAAGCTCGGCTTTCCTTCTGCATGGCCTCTGAGCATCTCAGCACACCACTGCCCAGTGCTCACACCAGGCACTGGGTACTGGTGCTATTTAAAATGTTTCTTAAGGCCTCGCTGGAGGAAAAGGGATTTGGGCAGGAGGTGTTAGCCTGGACATGCCATGGGTACTGTTCGTAAAGTGAGCCATCCACCCAGAACCAGAGGCATTTGTGATCCCATTGCTGCCTAACTCCCCTTCCTCCAGACAGCCGTACCAGGCTGCTCTTCTGCAGCCTGATCCAGTACACAGTGTCCACATTGTTCAGGAAGCTCTGGGGAAGGAGCAAAAGGGTCTTTTTGCAGCTTTTCCATGGCATTTAGAGGCTGTTGTATCTTCATCTCCCCACCAAAGCTGAGTAGCTCTGATGCCCCATTCCAACCTAGGGGTGCCAGCATCCTGTGCCACCACGCCGTGCTCCGGGGATGACCCTTGCACCATCCAATGCTTCAGCAGGTCTGGCCCCTCCAAATGGAGCCCTCGGCTACCACTCTGTACCGCATGGTCCAGCGACTCCAGGATTTGGTAACCAGGATCTGAAAGTATTTCTCACACTCTGCTCTGCTGTCATCCCACATCTCCAACAAGATGAAGAGGCACTTGCCGCGGTAGAGCAGCCAGCCTGAGGGGTAAGCAGTCTGGGGATGGGGGCGCAGCTCAGGCGTCTGCCAGGCTGCAGGTGCTGGGGGGGTGGGGTGGGGGTGGGGGGGCTGCATCTCCTGGCAGAGCTTCAGCCTTCGAACCACCCCGTCCCCAAAAAACAGTGTCTCTGCCTTGATGTTGTGGCTGCCTAGAGGTGCTGGGGCTGCTCCATCGCTCCTGCATAGCCATGCAGGAGCACAGCAGGGTCATGGTGCTCTCCCTGGCGCTGAGCTTCCCCTTGTTATAAATGCTCAGCTCAATCTGACTTTAGTAATATTTATAAAAGAATATTTATAAAAGGTATAAAAGGCAAGTAAACAGCACTGGGTGCGCGGGGAGTCTACGCTCCACCAACACGCACACACGAACATCAAACATTCTAAATATACAGAACATTGCTTTTACATACTAAACCCAAGTATGCCATATACATATGTACAATCAGAAAAGGTAACAAACAATCCTTTAAGTTCCATAACTTAACAGTCTCCATTTTCCATTCCTTTTCTTGACTACAAACAAGTCTCCATTTTCCATTCCTTTTGAACAATATGTCTCGCTTTAAGTTGTCAAGCAACTTGGTCTTCAGGCCTTATGTATCCCGTTCTTCCTGGATCGAAGAAAAGCATATCCATCTCCTTTTCAAGGCCAATAGGCCTGGGTCAGAGGTTGGACTCTGTCGTGGTTTAACCCGGCCGGCAGCTAAACACCACGCAGCCGTTCGCTCACCCTCCCCCCTCCCTCTCTGGGACGGGGGAGAGAAATGGAAAGTGAAGCCCGTGAGTTGAGATAAAGACAGTTTAATAAGACAGGAAAATAATAATAACAAAATAATAATAACAATAATAACAATAATAATAATATGGTGATAATAGGGAAAATAATAATAATATGTACAAACAAGTGATGCACAATGCAATTGCTCACCACTCGCTGACCGATGCCCAGCCTAACCCCGAGCAGTCCGGTCCCCTCCCCCCAGCTAGCCACCCCTATATATTGTTTAGCATGACGTCAGATGGTATGGAATACCCCTTTGGCTAGTTTGGGTCACCTGTCCTGGGTCTGTCCCCTCCCAGCTCTTACTGCACCCCCAGCCTGCCCGTTGGCAGGACAGAGCAAAAGGCTAAGATGTCCTTGGCTTAGTATAAGCACTGCTCTGCAACAATTAAAGCATCGGGGTGTTATCAGCACTCTTCTCATCCTAAGCCAAAACACAGCATTCCACCAGCTACTAGGAAGAAAATTAATTCTGTGCTAACTGAAACCAGGACATCTATCCACCCCTTATTCCATACCATTTATGTCATGCTCAGGTTACACTCTTTTCCATACATTCTAATTAGTCACCTATAGTAATCATGGTAGTGATAACATACAGTATAATATACTATTTAACATGGTACAATTCAGTTCATGGGCTATTCTCACCCAGTATTAAATCTCCTTGAGGTACACACCGGACCTCTCCGTTCTTTTGCATCACCCACCAAGTGTATCCAGGTCCCTGAGCGAAAACAATTCCACGAATAGGTTTGCCTTTTCCTGAGGCAGGAGTAGCCCAGACTGTTTTACCCAGCATATTTTTTACATGCACTACAGGAACTTTATCCCCATCTACAGTACGTAACAGGTTTGATTGGGCAGGTCCAGCTCGGTTGGTAGATCCCCTAGTATTGACTAACCAGGTGGCCTTTGCTAAATGCGTATCCCAGTTTTTGAACGTCCCAGCGCCCATTGCTTTCAAGGTAGTCTTTAACAGGCCATTGTATCGTTCAACTTTCCCGGAGGCTGGTGCATAATAGGGGATGTGATACACCCATTCAATACCATGTTCTTTGGCCCAAGTGTCTATAAGGTTGTTTCGGAAGTGAGTCCCATTGTCTGATTCTATTCTTTCTGGGGTGCCATGTCGCCATAGGACTTGCTTTTCAAGGCCCAGGATGGTGTTCCGGGCGGTGGCATGAGGCACAGGATATGTTTCCAGCCATCCGGTGGTTGCTTCCACCATTGTAAGTACGTGGCGCTTGCCATTGCGAGTTTGAGGGAGTGTGATGTAATCAATCTGCCAGGCCTCTCCATATTTATATTTCAGCCATCGTCCTCCATACCAAAGAGGCTTTGACCGTTTGGCTTGCTTGATTGCAGCACATGTTTCACAGTCATGAATAACCTGTGCTATAGCGTCCATGGTCAAGTCCACCCCTCGATCACGAGCCCATCTGTATGTTGCGTCTCTACCTTGATGGCCTGAGGTGTCATGGGCCCATCGGGCTATAAATAATTCACCTTTATGCTGCCAATCCAAGTCCACCTGAGCTACTTCAATCTTAGCAGCCTGATCCACCTGCTGGTTGTTTTGATGTTCTTCAGTAGCCCGATTCTTGGGCACATGAGCATCTACGTGGCGTACTTTCACAGCCAGGTTCTCTACCCGAGCAGCAATATCTTGCCACAATGCAGCAGCCCAGATGGGTTTGCCCCTACGCTGCCAGTTGTTTTGCTTCCATTGCTGTAACCATCCCCACAGGGCATTTGCTACCATCCATGAATCGGTGTAGAGATAGAGAACTGGCCATTTTTCTCGTTCAGCAATGTCTAAAGCCAGCTGAATGGCTTTCACTTCTGCAAACTGACTCGATTCACCTTCTCCCTCAGCAGCTTCTGCAACTCGTCGCGTAGGACTCCATACAGCAGCCTTCCATCTCCGATGCTTCCCCACAATACGACAGGACCCATCAGTGAACAGGGCATATTTCTTTTCATTCTCTGGCAACTGGTTGTACAGTGGGGCTTCTTCAGCACGACCCACCTCCTCCTCTGATGATATCCCAAAGTATTTGCCTTCTGGCCAGTCCATGATCACTTCCAATATTCCTGGGCGACTGGGGTTTCCTATTCGAGCCCGCTGAGTAATCAGTGCAACCCACTTGCTCCATGTAGCATCAGTTGCATGATGCGTAGAGGGGACCCTTCCCTTGAACATCCAGCCTAGTACCGGCAATCGGGGTGCTAGGAGGAGCTGCGCTTCAGTACCGACCACCTCCGAAGCAGATCGAACTCCTTCATATGCTGCCAATATCTCCTTTTCAGTTGGAGTATAGCGGGCCTCAGATCCTCTGTATCCCCGACTCCAAAACCCCAGAGGCCGACCTCGAGTTTCCCCAGGTTCTTTCTGCCAGAGACTCCAGGTGGGGCCGTTCTCCCCGGCTGCAGTGTAGAGCACATTCTTTACATCTGGTCCTGTTCGAACTGGCCCAAGGGCTACTGCATGGACTATTTCCTGCTTGATTTGTTCAAAGGCTTGTCGTTGTTCAGGGCCCCACTCAAACTCATTCTTCTTACGGGTTACTTGGTAGAGTGGGTTTACAATCAGACTGTAATTTGGGATGTGCATTCTCCAAAACCCCACAACACCTAGGAAAGTCTGTGTTTCTTTTTTGTTAGTTGGTGGAGACATAGCTGTTATTTTGTTGATCACATCCATTGGGATTTGACGACGTCCATCTTGCCATTTTATTCCTAAAAACTGGATCTCTCGTGCAGGTCCTTTGACTTTATTTTGTTTTATGGCAAAACCGGCTTTCAGAAGGATTTGGACTATTTTCTTCCCTTTCTCGAAAACTTCCTCTGCTGTGTCACCCCACACAATAATGTCATCGATGTACTGCAGGTGTTCAGGAGCTTCCCCCTGCTCTAGCGCAGACTGGATCAGCCCATGGCAAATGGTAGGGCTGTGTTTCCACCCCTGGGGCAGCCGATTCCAAGTATATTGGACTCCCCTCCAAGTGAAGGCAAATTGTGGCCTGCACTCTGCTGCTAGAGGGATGGAGAAAAATGCATTAGCGATATCAATTGTGGCGTACCACTTGGCTGCCTTCGATTCAAGTTCATACTGAAGTTCCAGCATGTCTGGCACTGCAGCACTCAGTGGTGGCGTGACTTCGTTCAGGCCGCGATAGTCCACTGTTAGTCTCCACTCGCCATTAGACTTTTTCACTGGCCATATGGGACTATTGAAAGGTGAATGGGTCTTGCTGATCACTCCTTGGCTCTCCAATTGACGAATTAGCTTATGGATGGGGATCAGGGAGTCTCGGTTAGTGCGATATTGCCGCCGGTGCACAGTTGTGGTAGCGATTGGCACTTGCTGTTCTTCGACCCTCAGCAACCCCACAACAGAGGGGTCCTCTGAGAGACCAGGCAAGGTAGATAATTGTTTAATGCCCTCTGTCTCTAAGGCAGCTATACCAAAAGCCCACCGGAACCCTTTTGGGTCCTTGCAATATCCTCTTCTAAGATAGTCTATGCCAAGGATACATGGAGCATCCGGGCCAGTCACAATGCGGTGCTTTTCCCACTCATTCCCAGTCAGACTCACTTCAGCCTCCAATACAGTCAACTGCTGAGATCCTCCTGTCACTCCACAAATATAGATGGGCTCTGGTCCTTTATAGCTCGATGGCATTATAGTACATTGTGCACCGGTGTCTACTAAAGCCTTATACTTCTGTGCGCGTGATGTGCCAGGCCATCGAATCCACACAGTCCAATAAACTCGATTGTCCCTTTCCTCCCCCTGGCTGGAGGCAGGGCCCCCCTAATCCTGGTCAGAATCTTCTTCGTTTCTGTGTTTGAAGGACTGTCTGCTGGAAGTTGGAGCAGCAAACTTTTCGGAGAATCCCTTTTTCCTGATTGTTTTCTTTTTCAACTCACGTACCCGTGCCTCTAGGGTCGCGGTAGATTTTCCATCCCATTTTCTCATGTCCTCTCCATGGTCTCGTAAGTAAAACCACAGGGTGGCACGGGGTGAGTACCCACCATATCGTCTTCCTTGTGTGGTTGAACGCCTACCCCTGACAGCTGAGACACTGCTTTGTACAGGTGCGGAGGAGAATAATCTCTCTTCAAGTTGGTGAAACTTTTCAGAAAGTGTTTTCTCCCAGGTGTTCTCTTTTGGTCGGTGGACACTGGTTGGTTCAGGTGGGGAGGACAATAGATTCTCTTCAAGTTGGTGAACCTTTTCAGAAAGTTTCTCCACAGCTGAGACGCAGGCCTGTAAGGAAGAGGAGAGACTTTCTTCGTACTGCCGGAGTTGTTTAGCCGCTTCATCCACTGTGGGTTCCTCATCCTCTTTCCAGGCCATTATTGCCAATGAGCTGGCATATGATGATGGTGCACTCCGTACAAACTTCCGCCACATGGGTCGTGTACACTTGACTTCATCTGGATCTTTGGATGTTTGTCTCTGGTCTGGATCCTCATAAATCACTTCCCGTACGGCTAATTCCCTCAGGTACTGGATTCCCTTCTCCATAGTGGTCCACTTGCCTGGTAGACATAAAAGTTCTTCCTTGAAGGGATACCTTTCCCTCACAGCTGAGAGGAGACGCCTCCAGAGGCTGGTGGATTGTGCTCCATCTGCAATTGCTTTGTCAATGCCGGCGTCTCGAGCAAGGGATCCCAGCCGCTTGGCTTCCCTGCCGTCTAATTCCACACAATTGGCTCCAGAGTCCCAGCACCGGAGCAGCCAGGTGACAAGCTGCTCACCTATACAGCGACCAAAATCTTTTCGCACATCTCGTAGCTCGCGCTCGTTTAGGCTTCGGGTAGTTACTGTTGATTTTTCGACATCCTCATCTTCCTCCTCCTGAATCCTTGATGGCCCAGCGTCGTCGTCATCTTCGTCATCTCTATACCTAGTTTTGGCAGAAGCCTTACCTGGGTTGGCAGAAGACTCTCTGCGTTCTAAGCGACCTGAATCTCTATACCATTTTTTCACCTTCTCTACAGGGGCAGCTTGCACTGCTACTGCTCGTTTCTCTGACTTTGTTACAGAGTCTGCTACAGGGGTTGGAATACCCTCTGCAGGGTCAACTTGCACTGCTACAGCTCGTTTCTCTGACACGGCCACAGGAGCTGGAGCGGCTGCAGGAGCTGGAGCTGGAGCTGGAGCAGTTGCAGGAGCTGGGACTGGAGCAGCAGTAGGAGCTGGAGCTGGAGCGGCTTCAGGAGCTGGGGCTGGAGCGGCTGCAGGAACTGGAGCTGGAGCGGCTGCAGGAGCTGGAGCTGGAGCGGCTGCAGGAGCTGGAGCTGGAGCGGCTGCAGGAGCTGGGGCTGGAGCGGCTGCAGGAGCTGGGGCTGGAGCGGCTGCAGGAGCTGGGGCTGGAGCGGCTGCAGGAACTGGAGCGGCTTCAGGAGCTGGGACTGGAGCGGCTGCAGGAGCTGGAGCGGCTGCAGGAGCTGGGACTGGAGCGGCTGCAGGAGCTGGAACTGGAGCGGCTGCAGGAGCTGGGACTGGAGCGGCTGCAGGAGCTGGAGCGGCTGCAGGAACCGGATCTGGAGTGGCTGCAGGAGCTGGGGCTGGAGCTGGAGCAGAATCCACCGTAGGGGTCACAGTGGCCGTTGGATCTGTCACAGGGCTTGGAGTGGCCGCAGGGTCTGTCACTAAGTTGATAGCAGTATCAATGGCAGCTCGATAGGCATGAGCCAGGCCCCAGCACGTTACAATGATTTGTGTTACTTTGGAACTGCCAGAATCATGACACCTTTTTTTCAAGCATTCTGCCAGTTTTTGAGGATTTTGCCATTGTTCAGGGGTGAATTTCCAACACACTGGGGGTGCCAACTGCTCTAGATGCCTGCCCATATCCGCCCATACTCCCTGCCACCCACAACTATCCTGCCTCCGGGCAGATATCCGGATGAGCTTCCCAAGTAGTTGTTTAACTTTAAGCAGAACCTGAAGTGCATTCATGAGGCAGAACAACAAGACTATGGTACTCTGAGTATTCCAGAAATATTCAATATCTTGGAGAGCTATTGTGACAAGCTCAGGGGATAAGAGAGTGGTGAAGGAGGAAGGCAGAGTGACCCAGGAGGATACAGGGGGGGTGGAGGAGAAAGGGAGAGTAAGCAAGTAAGGAAAAATATCCTCCCCTTTCCCCTCCACAGATTGACTCCCTAATGGAAAAAAACAATAGGTATAATTGCTAATAGTTTCCAAGATACAGTTTCCAAAGTACAGAGTCGACGATGTTACTGAATACAAATAACAAGTTAGAGTCATGACCACATATTTCATCGTCTCATAAGCCATTGCTACAACACACAGCACCATAATGATCTGAAACCAGGGCCCGGAGAGGATAAACAACACGACAGAGAGCAAATACGGAAAATAATGTACTATAATACTCAATTTGGAAAACAGGCGCAGCAGAGTTGAGATTAAAGCAATCAGCATTATGACAAGTGACTATTAAGCAGGTCTAATCCTTACACCAATTTTAGTTTAACACACTCTGGTCAGATCTGCCGTTATCTCAACCTTTCGGGCCCCACGTTGGGCGCCAAAAAGACTGTCGTGGTTTAACCCGGCCGGCAGCTAAACACCACGCAGCCGTTCGCTCACCCTCCCCCCTCCCTCTCTGGGACGGGGGAGAGAAATGGAAAGTGAAGCCCGTGAGTTGAGATAAAGACAGTTTAATAAGACAGGAAAATAATAATAACAAAATAATAATAACAATAATAACAATAATAATAATATGGTGATAATAGGGAAAATAATAATAATATGTACAAACAAGTGATGCACAATGCAATTGCTCACCACTCGCTGACCGATGCCCAGCCTAACCCCGAGCAGTCCGGTCCCCTCCCCCCAGCTAGCCACCCCTATATATTGTTTAGCATGACGTCAGATGGTATGGAATACCCCTTTGGCTAGTTTGGGTCACCTGTCCTGGGTCTGTCCCCTCCCAGCTCTTACTGCACCCCCAGCCTGCCCGTTGGCAGGACAGAGCAAAAGGCTAAGATGTCCTTGGCTTAGTATAAGCACTGCTCTGCAACAATTAAAGCATCGGGGTGTTATCAGCACTCTTCTCATCCTAAGCCAAAACACAGCATTCCACCAGCTACTAGGAAGAAAATTAATTCTGTGCTAACTGAAACCAGGACAGACTCGATGATCTTGAGGTCTCTTCCAACCTAGAAATTCTGTGATTCTGTGATTCTGTCAAAAGGCACATCCAGGTCAGCAGGGGGCGTGACAGCAAAAGCCTTCGATGGCAGTAGTGGTGGGGGGGCCGATGGCGTAGCAGTTGGATCAGTAAAGGAGCCCGCAGCTCCCTCACTGTCTGGCATAAGGCCTGAAGGATTGTTTGTTACCTTTTCTGATTGTACATATGTATAGGCATATGATTCAAAGATCGAAGCCGAAATTCGTTTAAGTGGTATATTCTTTATTGCAGCGCTGGATGCACGGGGGATCTCTCCACCTATCGTGCATACCCAAAGCGGAAAGCAGTCTTGAATTTATACAATCAATCTATCAATATTCTACAAGTGCCTATACATATTCATTACCTATCCCCGCCTTCCCTCGCTTCTCATGCTAATTAGCTTTTTGGCACCTTGCGCCTGCGTAGAGCCTCCCAAGAATTGCGGGCAGGGGTCTTCAGGACGTGGGCAGTGGTCTTTGGGAGGAAGACCCCGAGTCTTCCTCACAGTGTACTTTTCACCTTTGGTCAGGATTCTGCTGAGTTGGCACGTTTCTTAATTGCAAGAGCTGGCTTTTGCTAATTCTTCCGTTTGTTGTATCTTTATCATGAATTCCAATGTCCAGTTTCGAGATTTATAGTCCTTACATTTGTTTCTCTGTCTGTCTGCCGCTTCCTTATCTGGGGATTGTCCTTGCCTCCCCAATGTCTATTATCCTTGCCTCCCCAACGTCTCCTTATTCACATACTCGGGTTTAGTAAGTCATGGAACTTAAAGGATTGTTCTTTCCTGATTGTACGTATGTATAGGCATACTCGCGTTTAGTATGTAAAGCAATGTTCTATATATTTAGAATGTTTGATGTTTGTGTGTGCGTGTTGGTGGAGCGTAGACTCCCTGCATGCCCAGCGCTCTTTACTTGCCTTTTATACCTTTTATAAGTATAAATATTACAAAGTTCAGATTGAGTTGAGACTTCATTTATAACAACTCCATATATAACAACATCTGACCAAGGGTACTTGAAGGCTGCTGTAATTAGCCCACAGGGAGAGAAGAAGAAGGCACCACTCCCAATATTATTCACAAATTGACTTCTAGGGGAGAAAAAGGTGGTGGTGTAATTCTTAATATTTCCAAAAAGATAATCTCCAGGAGACCAGAATGATAACAGTGCAGGGCCTGAGTACCAGACGAAACTGAAGGCCAGTATATTACAGCACCATGTGATGAAGAAACCAAACACAAATTTTAAAATGTTCACTAATTGGATATAGAGGAAAAAAGAGAATAGAGGACGGATAACATACAACATAGTCACACAGAAAAATATTAGCAGCAAACCGAACATTCTGAATAGCGAGTATGTTAGTTGTAAATACTTTAACCAATTCTACTGTTATCTCAACCCTCGAGACCCACGTGGGGCGCCAAAAAGGACTGTGGTGGTTTTACTCAGGTGGGCAGCCAAGCTCCACCACAACCGCTCTCTCACTCCTCCCTCCTCAGAAGGAAGGGGGAGAAAATACAACACAGAGAGCTCGAGGTTTGAGATCAGAATTATTTAATTAAAGGGAAAGGGAATGGGAAAAAAGAAAAACAAAACAAAACAAAAAAAACATGTGCGGAAGCACAGAGAGAAAGGGAAAAAAAGTTATTAAAAAGTTGTTCTCCACTTCCCATCAACAAGCGATGTTCGGCCACATCCTGGGAAGCAGGGCCTCAAAACACATAATGGTTGTTCAGGAGGACAGCCCCTTCCCCCACGAGAGCCCCTCTTTTTATAGGGAATATCCCTTTGGTTGGTTTAGGTCAGCTGCCCTGGCGATGTCCCCTCCCCATCACTTGCCCACCCCCAGCCTGCTGGCTCTTGGGGGCTTGGAAGGAGTCCTGATGCTGTGCCAGCACTACGCAGCAATTGACACAACACTGGAGTGATATCAGTGCTGTTCCAGCTACGAGTGCAGAGTACAGCACTGTGTGGGCTGCTGCAGGGAAAAGGTGACTCCAGCTCAGACAGACCCAGCACATGTGGTTTAACCTGGCTGGCAGCTAAGCACCACACAGCTGTTCGCTCCCCCTTCCTCTCTGGGATGGGGGAGAGAAATGGGAAAGTGAAGCCTGTGGGTTAAGATAGAGACAGTTTATTAAGACAGGAAGATAATAATAATAATAACAATAATAATAATAATAATAATAATAATAATAATGATAATAGTACTACTAATAATAATGTGTACGAAACAAGTGATGCACAGTGCTCACCACCCGCTGACCGATGCCCAGCTTATTCCTGAGCAGCCAGCCCCCCCCATCCCAGTTAACCACCCCTATATATTGTTTAGCATGATGTCAGACGGTATGGAATACCCCTTTGGCCAGTTTGGGTCAGCTGTCCTGGGTCTGTCCTCTCCCAGCTCCTGCTACACCCCCAGACTGCCTGCTGGCAGGACAGAGTGAGAAGCTGAAATGTCCTTGGCTTGGTGTAAGCACTGCTCTGCAACAATTAAAAAATCAGCATGTTATTAGCACTCTTCTCATCCTAATCCAAAACATAGCACCTACCAGCTACTAGGAGGGAAATTAACTCTGTCCTAACTGAAACCAGGACAGGGTTCAAAGGTCTCATTCAACAGCACAAAGTTCCACGTCAAGCCATTGACCCTGAGGACATGGCTGAAGCTACCTTCACCAGCACTGGTCTCCTTGTGCTGCTGACCAGCAGGAAGGGGACATACTGCAGGCTTGGGGTGTGTTCAACCACAGAGCTAATTAAATTCCGGTTGCTGCCGCAGAATATGGGTGGCCTCACCCAGTGTAGGTGTCAAATTTAATAGAGATCCCTGCCTCTTGCCCAGGGGGGACATGCTGCAGGGTGCTCTTGAAGGTTGCCATGGCTTGGAGCATCTGGAAAGCTCCTGCACCATCTTGGGGTGTCCATGGGGTCCCAGCAGGTTCTCGTAAGGGGACATCCTGGACCTTCAGAGGATGCAAAGCAGGGTGCTGCCAGTCTTGAGGTGGGACTTGGTGCTCACAGGGTAGCTCCTGTGCAGCCCTGCAGGGCTCTGTAGCCCCATGCATACCAGGATGCACTGGTGGCTCAAACACAGAGCACCAGGACAGGGTGCCTGGACAGGTTTTAATTCCGCAGCCTGAATGAAAAGCAATGCCCTGTAGACCTGGCATGGCTTGTGCTGCAGAGCAGGACTGCTTTCTCCTGCTTGTAAAATTCCAGTCCTCTCCACTACATGCTGCTGGGAGAGCTGCTTGGGGGAGGGGGACGACACCATGAGTTCCCCCACTACCCCGCTCCTAAAGGGCTGGGTGCCTCTGGGCTGTGGCAGCAGCAGCTCTGGGTGGGCTCCTTCTCTCCCCAAGCCAGAAACCCACTGAGGAGCAGCTGGGTGGGCGCTGGGTGAAGACACGTTTCCTTGGGGGATCGCACTGCTGAACCGGGGCTGCTGCTGCCAAGAAAATAGCAGCAGATGCAGCCATAGATAGCAGCAGTGGGACGGGACGAGACAGTTCTGGTGCCTCTGACCTCCACCAGCAAAGCTGGCCTTAAACAGTCAAACCAAGGAGCAGGCTGATATTGCCCCTAAATTTGCTGGAAAAGTCTTTCCCTGTTGCTGCCTCTGTTCTGCATGGTGCTGCACGACAGTGGCTGTATGTCTGTTCCGTCTGCTCGCTCAGGGCCTGGCACATTGGGCTCAGGGTGGCTCAGCAGTAGTAATCCACTGCTGAGGAGCACAGCCTGGTCATACAGGGCTGGATCCTTGTCAAAGAAATATCTGATGGGTGCTGCCTGGCTCTGCCATGCATCGCTGCCACCTACCCACTTTCACTGCTCCTGGTTTCCTTCCAGGTATTTCAGATGGTGGTACAAGAAAACCTGCGTAGAGAAGAAATCTACCTTCACTGACCTCTTGTGTGCGGTCCCTCTACAGCAGATCTACGGTGAGCTCCGGTTTAGGCACAGGGTGGTGTGGGAGGCAATGGCAGCATCCGCCCCGTTGGTGGGGGAGACCCTGGGGGCACCTCCCCAAGCCTGCAGGCAAAATGGGAGGGGGTGTCACGTTAAGGGGTGTAGCTGATTAACTGTTATGGGTCCAGTCAGATTCAGGGTACTGAACTATCACAATCACAGATTCACCAACAACGTATTAACCATTAGGAGTCTGGTCGGATTCAGAGCACTGAACTACCACGGTCACAGATTCACCAATAACGTATAACCACCCTTACTCTAGTCGTGTTTAATGAGAACTATCACGACTAGGAGCAATGCAATCAAGTGCAATTTATTACAGCAACAGGTACACAGGTTCTTTGGATTGCCAGCGATAGTTACCGTCTGCAAAAGCAAGCTAACACGCATGAAATACACAGGTGACACAGGTGCACAGCCTGGAAATTAATGCGTTAAAAGGCACAAAGACTCTATAGAGATTTCTAAGTTTCCCTAACGATGGTATCTTCCCCAACATCCCCTCTCTCTTAGGCCAATTTATATTATTTTCTATCTTTTAGGTGGACCTTGAGTGACTCTGGTCAAGCATATCTTAGGTGTGATTGGTGAAAAATTCTCCTGTCTCCGTTTAAAGTAATAGGCTCTGAGAAATTCAGAGTGCATGCTCAGTGAGGGGTGGTCACACCTTGGAGGCGGGTAGCTTTTGGGACGGAGGTGTGTTCTGGTATTATAATGATATTATAATGAGCAAAAGTACACTAGGGTACAGCATTTGTCAAAACATGACAGGTCCTTGGCTCAAGGTAGCAAAAAGTGTGGCTTATCGGTCTCGGTGTGCACAAGAACAATTGAGTCCCCACCTGATTACAGAGCCTAGCCGTGGTGTCTCCACTCCACTCTACGCTCCGTGCTGTTCCTTAGAGCTAGCACACCAGGTTCCCCCAGCGCGATAGCATATAAGGTTGGAAGCCTAGGGAATGCTCAGGTAATGCAGCTATGCCCTACCCTGAAAGCCTCTTCAATGCTGTACATTTTCTTTAAAATGTGAATGTTAGTTTTATTTTCCTAGTTACTTTAGGCAATTGTACCACAGGGGAGCAGCAGGGGCTTGTCAGGGTCAATTTGGGGAGCAGGCACCTGTGTGGGGAATGAGGTGGGTGCTGCTGGGTGGGAAAGGAGATGCATGGGGCAGCCGAGGCATGAGGGGGTGTTGAGGTGGCCGGGAAGAGGGGAGTACTGATCCCTGTGTCTGTCAGGCTGCCCGCTGGGCGGGATTGGTGGAGGCACCATCACGCTTGGCCAGTTCTGCCACTGGCAGCTGAACCCCAAGAAATACCATTATGGGATGATTATCGCTGACCAGGTAGGGCTCTGTGGCACCTGCTCCCCAAAATGCCAATCTCGGGGAGCAGAGCCAGTGTGGGGCTGCATGCTGCACATAGCCTGTGTTGCTGAGACTTTCACAGCTGGGCTCATCTCATTCCCCTGTGCTCCTTTCCTCCCCAGTTCACACTGTGCCTGCATTGCAAGGGGCAGACAGTTTACCAGCAGGTCCTGTCTGTGGAGAGACCCAGCACACTGCAGGGCTGGAACTGGGGCTACTGCAGCCACTATGCCTTCTACCATGGACTGTACTCCCGCACCTGGATGGTCTACGAGCTGCTGGGGCAAAACGTGGTGCTCACATGCCACCAGGTCTTTCTGGTCATCCCCTATGATTACAAGGTAAGCCAAGCCCTGAGCATCGCTGTGCCCTGGGATGCTGTGGTAGACTTGTCTTTGCCCTGGCAAGGCGGTGTCTTCGCAGTGATGGTCACAGTGCGTCTGGAGAGCCACAGAGATGCTGCCAAGGCACTAGTTGAAGTCAGCCAGGCTTTCCTCCTTGTTATTTTTTTTCCCAGCCTGGACTTTTCTGTCCTAAGATCCCATCCCTGGTGCTAGCTGCTAGCAGGATTTGTTACAGCCAGACTGGTGCTGCCAGGGGTGGTCCCTTCCAGCCTGTGCTCTGCTCCAGCAGCTGCTCCTTTCCCTTCTTGCCTGTGTTTTGACACTGTGTCCTGCTCGTTCCCTGCCCTTGCTTTTGCTGGGTGACAGTCCCGGCTCCTGCCCACCCAGAGAGGCAGGCCCTGCTGCCCACAAGATTAGCAACAAGGCTTTAGGAACCCCCCAGCCCACACATGCGGATCAGCTGGGCTGAGTGCTCGCTCAGCCACTCCTGAGCATGACAGCTGCCTTCTGCCTGACATCCCCAAGGGAAGGGCTACTTATTAGCTGGGGTTTCCCAGTTGGGCTTTCCCAATGTTTTTCCTGTCTCCAGTACTCATCCTCAGCCCCAGGTGAGGGTGGGAGGCTGCTGACAGCCCTGACCTTGTTCTTATACCTGGCGAGGTATAGGAGGCTGGCAGCAGTCACCAGCCCACACTGAGACACCTGTCTGAGCCTGCAGCACTGCTCCCCCTGCCTGTGTGCTGCCTGGTGTCTGGAATTGAGTACCAAATGCTCCCTGAATCCCCCCCGCTCGGCAGCCCTGAGCACTATGAGCCCTGCACATGGCATTGTGTCCCCCCAGGACTCCAGCCTGCCGGTGGGAATGTTCATCTGGGAAGTGGAGAACAACAATGAGGAGCCCGTGGACATCTCCATCGTGTTCAGCCTGCAAAATGCCATGGGTGCGAAGGAGGACAAGAGCGGGGAGCACTGGAATGAGCCCTTTGCCCTGCAGGAGGGTGGCAAGCGGGTGGCTGGTGTCCTGCTGCACCACTGCACCCCCATGAACCCCTTCACGCTTGCTGTGGCTTCCTGGGAGAAGGTGAGGGCCAGCAGTGGGTCCAGGACTGTGCCACTGGCAGGGATGCTCATAGTGGCCCTGGGCTGGGGACAGCCCCAGAGCTGGGTGCTGTGTGGGGTTTCTAGTAAGAGGAGCTGTGGGTGAAGCTTGCCAATTGTTAGTCAAGTAGTCTTGGAGGTGGCATCGATGGGCAGCATGTGGGAAGCAAGTTTAGGGTTGTAGGATTGTTGGTGGGTCATTGTCCCCCCACCAAAAGCATCAGCTCCAGACACATTTTGGGGGATCCAATCGCATCATCTGCTCCTTTGAGGTGGAAGCAGTTTCCTGATGCTCTCCTCTCAGGCTGGCACGGTTCTCACTCATCTCATTGTGTTCAGTCCCACGGGGTCAGGCCAGGATGTGTGGCGAGACCTCCTGCAGGATGGTAAGCTGGAGTCCTCCACCAGTGAGTGCTGTGTTGTGGAGGTCTGAGGGGTGTGTGTGTGTGCACAAGGTGTCAGCCGTACCAAGTGTGAGTTTCCCTTCTCCCAGGGCATTGGCATGCCCATGGGATGCATGGTGTCTGCAGGAAGCTCCCCCAGGAGTGGACGAAGAATCAGTCCCCATGGAAAGGTCCTTCCTGTCCCTTGTAGGGTGCAGGGAAGAGCATGGAGGTGCCTTTGAGGCTGTGCAGGACTGCCAGCTGCTCCACGGGGTTACTGCAGCTGCAGCTCCATCCTTGCTCTCCACTGTTGAAGGATTTTTGAAACAGCAAGGAGGCCATGACTTGCTTCAGCTGAGAAAACCAAGCTACCAGGACGACTACAAGAAGTTCCCATGACAATGTTCCCATATCGCCCAATTGAGGAATTAAAAAATATTGCTGCCAGCAGCTGGCTTCAAGGACAAGATCTACGTGACTGTTAATCACAAGGGGGTTGTTTTCTTACAGTTGTTTGTCCGAGTGCTTTTGACCAATAATCTTGTGTGAGACACTATCTGCCCCTGTTAAATTTGCTATAAAAGTCAGGCTATTCAGGTAATAAAGGGAGAGCATGATCTGACCATATTGGTGTGTGTCATGTCTTCGGCCGTTCTTCCTGCAACACTCCATGATGCTGAGATTTATTCCCAACTCCAGAGGCACTTGAAGTAGGGTTCAGTATGTATCCAAATTCCCTGGTGTCTGTCGTGCTGACCTTGTAGTTCCCTGTGAACTGTTAGCACCATTTCAGGGCTGTTCTCGACTACATTAATTGCATGTCCCAATGTCCTGTCCATCTGCCCAGTGCTGCATGCTATGCTGAGGTTTGTTGAATGGCCAGAGTGATGCCTAATTGCCTTCCTTGAGTTCACATTGCCAGTTGAGCCAGTTCCAGTTTGTTTAGGGATCGCTTAGCAGCTCCTGAGTCTTGGAGCTGACATAATTTGCTGTCCTCTTGTTGCTATGAGAGTTTCCTGAAGGCCTCTGGTATTTCCTTGTCACTTCTGTGTCATCCTCAGCTGCCTGCTCGCTCCTGCAGCAGGCCAATTTCAAGCAGGGCAGCACCTTGCAGCCCATGCTAGTAACTTGCTGCTGCCACGAAAGCTGAGCGTGTGCCCAACACTAGCCAGCCTTCAAACGAGAATAACGCTGATTGATTTGCAATGCTGGCACTGGGCCTCTGCAAAATTTCATGAAGCTTGAATTGTGTCATTGTTTGCATAAATATTTCTGGAAAGCTAAGTCTCCTATCTGCTGTCTGCAGATGCACTCAGAGCTACCAGGATGCGGTCTTCCTTCATGCATGCTAGACATTATCATAGGCAGGATCTGTGCTTCTGTGAAAATTGTTGCCTTAATGAGTTGACCTACTACACACATCAGGACCAGCATATAATTACCTGCTCACCTGAGGGTGCTTCTTAAATAAGGGCACAGTTCAAGCACCCTTCAGAAAGCTGGAGGTGATAGTTGTCACCACAGAGTGCTGGTGCCTGGTCTGACAGCTGCATGGTCCCTGGTGACAGGGTGTGCCAGCCATTTCACATGTGCCTGCTGGTTTTCCTGCCTCATTTGTTCCTCTGCTTCCGTGACTTTTTTTTTTTTAAACCCTCTGCCCACAGCAGGTATTTTTGTCCTGGTTGCAAAAAGCAGTTACTCACGTGCACTAATGCCATCTCCAAAGCACAGTGGGTGTACCCTCTGGGTTGCAGGGTGATGGGGCATGCCCCAAAAGCCTTGTTCCCCTGGGGTACCAATCCCCCAGTCTCTGTAGGCTTCCCTGGTCACTTGTGGACACTTTTTCCCTAATTTTCCTGACAGATAGAAGCAGGGTGACAGCAAAGGGGGAGGTGACTGCAACTGCTGTGTGCGCCAGCTGCACAGTGCCCACCCGGGGCCACAGGATGCTGGAGCTGGCCCTGGTGTGGGACATGCCCTGCATTCACTTTGGCTCAAAGGAGAAACTGCACCTCAGGTAGGTGACTTGAGGACAGTTGTTGGGGTGGCTGGGGTGCCCCCTGAGCTGAACCCCCACCCCAAACTCCACTCAGCAGGTGGTACGCACACTTTTTCAGCAGCAACAGAGATGCTGCTCCTGCCTTGTCCTGCTACGCCCTGATGCACTACAAGAAGTAGGAGAGGAAGATCAACATGTGGCAGAAGCCAGTCCTGGAGAATAGGTGGGATGGATGGGTCCAGTGACCAAGCAGGGGACAGCAGGGTTACAGTGACTGAGCTTCCCTTCTTCCCACGCAGCCAGCTGCCCTTCTGGTACAAGTCAGCGCTATTCAGTATGCTGTACTTTGTGATGGATGGGGGCTCCATTGCCTCCCAACTGCCTCCCCCAGGACCTGCAGGGACCGGGGCGGGGGGGGGGGGGGGGGGCAGCCTGTCCCACTTCCTCCCTGTCCTGTGGGAGTATGGAAGGTTTGCTTATTTAGAAGGTAACTCATAGGGACACGATGGATGGTCCCAACTGCACCCTCCCTATCGCTGACCCCAGGTGGTTTTAACAGCTGTGGGGACACTTTCCACACCCCTGTGGGATGAAGCCTTGTGTGGCACGGGGGGGGATGGATGGACCTGCCTTTTCTGATGTCCCCATGGAAGGTCTCCCCTCCCTCACCACCTCTTAGGTGCTTTCAGGGCAGGAATACCACACGTACAACACCTACAACGTCCACTTCTATGCCTCCTTCGCCCTCGTGCTGCGGCCCAAGCTACAGATCAGCCTGCAGTATGACATCAGTTAGTTGCCCGGCTGGTGCTACGGGAGCAGGCTTGTGATGGCTTCTGCTGTAGGCATTGGTGCTGCAGAGCCAGAATCCCCCTTCAGCTCCTCTGCTGAGCCCTGGGATTTACAAAGCCCCCATGCCATGCCCTGTTGGTGCCCCTTGAAATCTCTGGCCATGTTCTTGCTGCACTGGGGCAATCCCTAATCCCAACAGGTCTCATGCCCTTTGAGAAGTGTGGGGCTGTTTGCAGACCCTAATGCTCTGGGTGGCCTTGGAGGATGCTCTGTCAGCAGGGAGCAGAGCCCTGTGCTGGGGGCTGAACTCCATGGGCTTCCCTCCCTGCCCTGGTTGATGCCACCACCTTGCTTACGGCTGCATGGGGTCCTCAAGCTTGGCCTTGTAGCATGGGGTGGGGACAAAGTCACATTCCCTTGCTGTGTGAAGACTGGAAGCAGCCTGGCCTCTCCTTTTGATCTCCCCAGCAGGCTGGGGTGAGCCTGGCATGCTGCGGACACAGCAGGGTGCTGGTGGCCCTACTTGTGCCCACGCTTTGGGCTTGCTGTAGTGTCCGCTACCTTGCTAACACCCCACGCCCTTTCCAGCTGTCATGGTGATAAACAAGGACATGGAGCCACAGCAGTACCTGATGAGTGGCCAGACGGCCCAGGTAAAGCTGAAAAACGTGGTGTCCCATGACATTGGGGACCCAGGTGATGGCTGCAGTGGGTGCAATATGTTGCTTCAGTGCTGCTTGATCGTGGCACTTTTGGAACCTTGCTCCTGGCTCTGATTGGGGATGTCTGTTGCTCACTGCCCTGCTGCATCCACTCTGTCCTTGCGCAGATGACGAGCCCTGGTGGCGTGTCAGCATATACCTGATTCATGACATGGCCAACTGGAAGGACATGAACCTGAAGTTTGTCCTGCAGGTATATCGTGACTACTACCTGACACACAACGCGATATACCTGCAGGATATGTGGCTGGTCTGCCAGGTACCGGGGGAGACCCTGCCCCTCGCATGGTAGGGGTGACACGGCCTCCCCCTGGCTTTCCATGGGAGACATCCTGAGAGGGATGCATGACCATCCCCTGCCTCCTGCAGGCTGTGATGGATTCGGAGCTGAAGTTTGACACAGATAACGACAGGCTGATTGAGAATGGGGGCTTTGCTGACTGGATGTATGATGCGTGAGCAGTGAATGGAGCCAGGTGAGCAAGAGAGGCAGGTGGGCTGGGTGATGGGGAGCAGCATCTGGGGAACATGGGAGGTAGCTCAGAGCTGAGGACACACTCCCCAACTATCATGGGAGTTCTGTGCAGCCTTGCCAGTGCTGCTGTCCTTTTTGCTCCAGCAGCACTGTTATAAATGAGGTCTCAACTCAATCTGAATTTTGTAATATTTATAAAACAAATATTTCTAAAAGGTATAAAAGTTATAAAAGGTATAAAAGGCAAGTAAACAGCGCTGGGTGTGCAGGAAATCTATGCTCCACCAACACGCACACACAAAGATCAAACATTCTAAATATACAGAACATTGCTTTACATACTAAACTCGAGTATGCCTATACATACATACAATCAGGAAAGGTAACAAACAATCCTTTAAGTCCCATGACTTAACAGTCTTCATTTTCCATTCCTTTTGAACAATATGTCTCGCTTTAAGTTGTCAAGCAACTCAGTCTTCAGGCCTTATGTATCCCGTTCTTCCCAGATTGAAGAAAAGCATATCCATCTCCTTTTCAAGGCCAATAGGCCTGGGTCAAAAGGCACGTCCAGGTCAGCAGGGGGCGGAACAGCAAAAGCCTTCGATGGCTGTAGCAGCAGAGGGGTTGATGGCGTAGCAGTCGGATCAGTAAAGGAGCCCGCAGCTCCCTCACTATCTGGCAAACCACACGGTTCTGACTGTGGTCCCACATGGCTCTTTAAGGCCTCAGAGACTGCTCGCCAGGTGCCGAGCAATCCCACTGCAACCTTGTCGTTTTTAGTTGCAGAGTCCCACACCTTGACCTCAGTTTGGTCCCATATTTCAGGCTCATAAACTGTCCGATTGTTAATAAGGAGAATAAGCTGTAAGGTTACCAGGACAGTCTTTGTTCCTAAGGACGTATGATTCCCCATAATGTGCAACTGCTTACCAGTGAGAGGCAGTTGTGTGCACGGGTCCGCTTCTCTCAGCTCGAGCTTCTCTCCAGCTCCGGTGCGCCTATTTCCAGCGACTTTCTGTACGAGCTTCTCTGAGCAGTTTGCTGAGTCTGGCCGAACCTATCTTCATGAGGCAATCAAAGTGCCTGTTCCCATCCTGGTCTCCATTCTTCCAGCCTGTTCCTCTTCACTTCTTTTTTCTGCTTCTTTATTGATGTAACTTAATCGTGTTGCCTTTTTTTCTTTTTCCTTCTTGAGGGCAGGCTCCCCTCTTATACCCTTCTCTCCACAGCAGTTCTTTTCAAAACAACTTTTCATTGGTCAAACAACTTTGTAACAACGACAGCAAACACCCAGAAACATCCATGCCTTAAGGGCTGGAGAACAAGAAACCTGAGACTGCATGGAGTCTCCTGAATCACCCTTCTTTGTTCCCTCTAAACTCTTTTATATTCCTGATGGCCTCGTCGTTAAGAGTCTAATGTTATCTCAACCATGGGGCTTTCCAACCCCCATGGCCACGTTCCCAAATCTCCCCCTTCTTTATTAATATCAACCATCTTCTTGACACAAATTACTACCTCATATATAACATGTGGAACGGTGCATGCTTGCCAATGGGAAATCATTACGGGAGGAGTGCTGGGACAGCACATGCGCCAGCTGGGGTGCAGCTACCAATTTAGCCAGTTTCCTGTGTTTTCTAGGGAAATACTACAACTATGACAGCAGTGGGAGCAACACCTCCAGCAGCATCATGTCGGACCGTTGTGCGGGGCTGTGGTTCCTAGGGGCTTGTGGTCTGGACCAGGGGAAGCTGGAGGTGAGAGGGGGGACAGAGGAGGCTTCACCTGTGAGGGAGCAGCAGGGTTGAGCGCCTGCTGTGGGTTGGGGGGGGCTCTGGCACCTCCTGCACACTGGTGTGCACTGGGCAACACTGGGGTGGAGGCTGAGGCATATCAGTGCACTAATCAGCGCTTAGGAACAGGCTGTGCAACAGGAGTGTGCAACCTCTGTCAAGTCTGGCACGCTGCTAGGAAGGTCCCGCTGGGTTCTGTTATCAGTAAAACAGTATTTGCTTAAAAACAAAGAAAACATGCATTTCCACATGCTATGTGCTGCCCGGTTTGAAGTCCTAAATGAATGTCAGAGGAGATGAAGGTTGATTTGGGACCTGAAAGCCCACAGCTGTTTGGTTGCAAGAGAAGGATTGGTTGAAGACTGCTCACGTGCAATGGGGCAGTAAGAGCAGCGATGGTAACGTAATGCCTGGAACACGGTGGGGCAGCAGAACTTGCTGAGCTTTCTGAAGGCTGCACTGGTGAACTTCTGTTTACTACGGTCATCCAGGTTTTTGTGCATGTTTTGATCCCTTGTCCTGCTAATAGAACTCCTGCTTGTAACACATTCCTGCTGCGTGTACAGGTCAGTAATGAAATGCAAAGTAAGAAAAATCAGTGACCTCAGTCCTGAAAGAACTCTGCCCCAAAACATTCTGTTGAAGACTTCTTCCCAAACGATGCTTATGCTTATCTCCAGATCCAGAGCCACACTGGAAACATGACTGTATCGGATGCTTGGCTTTAGCACAGATAAAAGGTATCTGCTCCCTTTCCCTGGATGAATCTGCAGAAGTCACCGGGTTAGCCTGCTTAGCCTGCCCCTGGCAGGCACCGTGCTTGCCTCTTCCTTTGCCTTCACAGCAAGTGTGTGTGGAAATTCTATGCATCCCGTGCTAGGGCCAGGTACGTGTGGGCATTGTGCTCGCTCCACACCAACTCCAGCATCTCTTCTGGCTCGGTGGCAAAGGCTTCTTGCTGGGGATTTCCAGGGACTGTGTTGGTGGAGGATAGAGGCTGGCTGGGTCCCTGCTGCCGCAGTGCTGCAGTACAAGGTTTGCTTGCAGCTCCAAGGCAGTGACTGCGACTGCGCCAACGCATCTTAGTTTTTATCACCAATAAACCGTGGAAAAGCATTATTTACTTTCAGCTATACACAGAGGCTTTTTATCTTAATGCAGTTTTCCCTGTTGTTTGGGCAGTAGGCCTCTTCATGCTCGGATTGTTCTGTTTTGGTTTGGTTTTGCAAGAGCTTACTCAGCATGGTGCCGGTTTGCTCTCCTTAACTGTCCTGAGCTTTTGGCTTTAGTTTGTTTAATAACTTGTTTTTCCCTCATCAGTAGGGTGTGGGGCAGGTTCTGCCACTTTCTCCTGTATTCTCCTGAAGCAGCTGTTTGTTCTCTGAGAGCTGCTGACCTTTTACAGGTCTGAAAGTTTTACTGGGGTAAAAGTTTCAAGTCTCTCGTGTCAGACCCAGCAAACCACGGGATGTTCTGTGTGTCATGGTCCAACTTCATCACCATGCTTTCCCTTCTTGCCTCAACCTTTGGCTGGGGCCACAGTCACTGCATCACTACCTAATAGCACAACTGAAGGGATTGAAGTCCTGAAATCAGTCAAAACTGATTTCCTCCCACACACACACACTATCTGCCAAAGTAACTTCCCATGTCCATAAACAGGAATTCAAACATGGCAAGACCAAGTGTGGCTGGCCTGTCCCCCAGAGCAAACCCTGAGAGGAGCCAGGGCTTTGGCCAATGGCTGGAGGGGTTTGTGGAGCCATGCACACTGGAGGTGTCACCCGCTTTCGCCAGGAAGTAGGCATGAAGTTCTGCATCTTCTTTGAGCAGCTGCTTTTCTGTCTTTAGCAAAAAGCCTTTTTCTTCCCCAGTGTTCTCAGGAGGTGCTTGTTCATGCAGTTTCTCCTTAAGAAATGGGACCCTGTTGCACAGCCGCTGCTGCCGCTGCTTCCATGGTTACGTCAGACAGGCTGCAGGGTCCTGATGTCTGCCCCTCTGCTCTGTGCCGACTCGCCACACGGTGAGGGTCGGCTGACGTCCACTGACGCCTCTGGTCTCCCGTAGCAACTCGATCTCGGGTGTCCCGCATCGCACCGCGATTACTTCAATTTCATGCGATTACTTCAATTTCCCACGTTTCCCCGCGGATCTTTTCCCACGCTCCCCACGGTTTCTTTTCCCTGTGTCTTACCGTGAGTCCTTTGTCCGGGTCGGTGCTTGGAGTTTCTCAATGCCTCTCAGGTGTTCCGGCTTCTGTCAGGTCTCTCTGTGTCTCTCAGAGCCGTCCGTGGCTCTGCAGCGTCTCTCAGGGCTCTCTCCGTCCGGCGGTAGTTCCTCCGTGTGCCTTGGGTCTCCCGGCGCCGCTCCGATGTTCCGGCGCCGCTCCGATGCCCCGCGCCGATGCGATGCGATGTGTCGGTCCCGCGCCGGTCCGATGTGCAGGTCCCGCTGTGCAGGTCCCGCGCCGATCCGATGTGCCGACGCTGCCACTCTGATGTCCCGGCGCCGCTGCGATGTCTCGGTCCGCTGCTCTCCCTGGGCTCCCGGCGCCGTTGGTCTCCCGCTGCGCTGCGATGTCCCGGCGCCGCTGCGATGTCCTGTTCAGGTCTCAGCCTGTTCGGGCGCCATTTGTTGTGAAGCACGGCCGAAAGCACGACAGACACCAGTTGAGTCAGATCATGCTACTCCATTTTATTGCCCGAATAGCCTAACTTTTATAGTGAACTTTACAGGGGCGGACAGTGCTTCACACAAGATTATTGGTCAAAAGTACTCAGACAAACAACTATAAGAAAACAACCCCACCTGCAAGAAAACAACCCCCCTTGTGATTAGCGGTCACGTAGACCTTGTCATTGAAGCCAGCTGCTGGTAACAATATTTTTCTGAGTTCCTTAATTGGGCGATGTGGGAGTCATTGCCGTGGGAGCTTCTCACAGTTACCCTGGTAGCTTGGTTTGCTCAGCTACAGCAGGCCATGAGATTTTCTAAGGCCTACTTCTGATTGCTTAAGGCAAGCTCAGATCGAACAATTGTTCCACGGGCACATGTCCACGTCCTGTATGCCAATTCCCAACAGGACCCTGGTCACCAAGCCACTCACTCTCTCTGTGCAGATCTTCCCCAAGAGCCATGTTGTCAGTGCCCTGTAGACCATCTTCAAGAAGGATGTCATGGGCTTTGCCAGTGGCACCAGTGAATGGTATGAGGCCTGACGGGGTGCCTGGCACCTCCAGCGAGCAGTCTAGTGAGGTGTGGAGGAAGGAGGAGGGGGATGAGGCGTTCCATCCAGAGCGGCCCCTGCTGGAGCAGGCTGTCCCCCCCTGTCCACCCCCCCCTCCCTTCCCGATACTTGGGAAACTGATCAAACACCACAGCAAATATACCAAAACTTCTAGACTGTTACTTAGATAATGCCTACATCCTCTTTCCCTGCTCATTCAACTTCAAACAGCTCTGTCAAATGCTACATACCACACCTTTAACACCTTCAGCAACAATTTTAACACTTCTTTTTATCTTTCTCCAGCCTTTACTTTCACCAAAGGCTCAGTCATTGGCCAACTTAATTCCATACCTTTCTCCCTCCTAGATGCTGATTTCATCCCATTTTCCTTTTTTCCTCCTTCTTCAACTCTGGATATTAACATCTTATCAAAGTCTGTCCTTGCCTGCCATTCCTTCATCTCTATTCTTCTCCTTTCCATCCTGGCCCTGACTCCCCCTGAAGATTTTCTTCTTCTTTCTCCAACCCTCTGCCTCACTACCTGTTGCACTGTTGTCGTGGTTTAGCCCGGCTGCCAGCTAAACACCATGCAGCTGTTCACTCACCCTCCCCCTCCCTCTCTGGGACGGGGGAGAGAAATGGAAAGTGAAGCCCGTGAGTTGAGATAAACACAGTTTAATAAGACAGGAAAATAATTATAACAACAATAATAAAATAATAAAATACTACTACTAATAATAATAATAATAATAACAATAATAATAATAATAATACAATGATGATAATAGCACTACTACTAATAATATGTACAAACAAGTGATGCACAATGCAATTGCTCACCACCCGCTGACCGATGCCCAGCCTAACCCCGAGCAGTCCGGCCCCCTCCCCCCGGCTAGCCACCCCTATATATTGTTTAGCATGACGTCAGATGGTATGGAATACCCCTTTGGCTAGTTTGGGTCACCTGTCCTGGGTCTGTCCCCTCCCAGCTCTTACTGCACCCCCAGCCTGCCTGTTGGCAGGACAGAGCAAAAGGCTGAGATGTCCTTGGCTTGGTATAAGCACTGCTCTGCAACAATTAAAACATCGGGGTGTTATCAGCACTCTTCTCATCCTAAGCCAAAACACAGCATTCCACCAGCTACTAGGAAGAAAATTAATTCTGTTATAACTGAAACCAGGACAACTGTCAATGCCATTAGTTTCACTCTCTGCTTTTCCTTCTCATCTCCCCTTCTGATACATATCTTCAGGGCCTCCCGCAGGAGCGTCCCCCAGTGACTGTTCACCCCCCACCTTCTGGAGCATTTTCTGTGTATCTTGCCAGGCTTTAATCACACAATGAACTTTCAAGAGCCCTTGGGATACTGGTTCCTTGGGATTCATCCCCGAGTACTTTCTCATTCTGACCCCAAGTCTCTCATATGGTTTCTGTGTTGCACACTATTATTATTCCAGCCAGGATTGGCAAGTGGGTATTTCTGCCCTGATGGTATTACCCCTGGTCCTGGAGGATGGGCTCTTTCCCATTCTTGTATAGCAGCTCTCCTCCTGATCATTCCCATTTCTTTCCCTGTAAACAACATACTTAGAGACATAATTCCCCCCCCCCCCCCCATGTAGTATAAGTTAGGTCATAGGAATTCGTCTAATTGTTCAGCTAGCCTGATGAGGTCCTCAATTAAAGACCCATAAAAGGAACTTGGAAGATTGAGTCTACTCCTGGAGATTTGAAAGTTAGGTTTAAAAGAACTTGATATCGGGGCATAGCTACCCCTGTTGGATGCTAATTGTAGTGATTGAAATAATAGGTGGGAAATATACCTAGAGGACTGGTAATCTACTTTGATCAACTGAATTTGATGTGTGTGATGCTGCTAGTGATGATTATTATACACCTCGTGGAACAATGAGTTGGGTGAAATATTCTGTATATGGGATTCCAACAATTGCTAAAAACTTATTTATAAATCTTGCAGAGAATATTGCAAAGGTATTCTCTTGTGGTTCAATTGGCCTTGGCCAAATTCGAAGACAAGACACGAATTAATGATATTCAAAAGAAGAGGAGGGATTTTTATATATGGAGTGGTAATTGTGTCAAGAAGATGGTTGATATTAATAAAGAAGGGGGAGATTTGGGTATGTGGCCATGGAGGTTGGAAAGCCCCATGGTTGAGATAACATTAGACTCTTAACGACGAGGCCATCAGGAATATAAAAGAGTTTAGAGGGAACAAAGAAGGGTGATTCAGGAGACTCCATGCAGTCTCAGGTTTCTTGTTCTCCAGCCCTTAAGGCATGGATGTTTCTGGGTGTTTGCTGTCGTTGTTACAAAGTTGTTTGACCAATGAAAAGTTGTTTTGAAAAGAACTGCTGTGGAGAGAAGGGTATAAGAGGGGAGCCTGCCCTCAAGAAGGAAAAAGAAAAAAAGGCAACACGATTAAGTTACATCAATAAAGAAGCAGAAAAAAGAAGTGAAGAGGAACAGGCTGGAAGAATGGAGACCAGGATGGGAACAGGCACTTTGATTGCCTCATGAAGATAGGTTCGGCCAGACTCAGCAAACTGCTCAGAGAAGCTCGTACAGAAAGTCGCTGGAAATAGGCGCACTGGAGCTGGAGAGAAGCTCGAGCTGAGAGAAGCGGACCCGTGCACACAACTGCCTCTCACTGGTAAGCAGTTGCACATTATGGGGAATCATACGTCCTTAGTGTGAGAAACACTCTGTAGCCAATAACTTAGGCTCAGGCGAGGATCTCAGTGAAGTAGTAATTTATTCGCGATTGCAATGGCGGGCGCCCCACAAGCAGGAGAGAGCGCATCTGCTAGTTCCAAAACACAGTTTATATACCTTTTGATGGCAGGACCCTCCCCTGTTTCCCCACTGAGTGGGTAATCCAGGTTCACAATCTATCTGATGCTTCACAAACAATGCATGGCCTTCAGTTGCCGGCCTGTTAAATTTCAAATTTCTTTTGACATTTTTACTGCTTGAAGTGGTAATGTTTCTTCACTTATCTGACTTGACTTGACACCGTGATTTTCACCTAATTGTCCTAAGGAGTCTGGTTGTCTGCATTTTACTAGGTCGCCTGCTAAACATTCTTATCACTGTAAGCATATCTCAGTACCACATTCCCTCCTTCTAAACAATGTAACTCTGCAAAAACAACATTTCTATTCCCACAATTCCCCCCTTTTCTTTTTTTTTTATAAACTGTTGATTTTTGCAAAACCTTTCTCTAAGGTGTAAT
Source organism: Anas acuta (assembly GCF_963932015.1). Taxonomy (NCBI): domain Eukaryota; kingdom Metazoa; phylum Chordata; class Aves; order Anseriformes; family Anatidae; genus Anas; species Anas acuta. The sequence goes on from NC_089016.1 coordinate 17,919,538, forward strand.
TTGATAGACTCCTTCTTCTTTGCTTTCTTTGCTTTCCATCTCCTCATTATCTCCTTATCTGAGTAAGGTGGTAGCTCCATGGTCATTTGTTTCAATAGTGCGGTTTCAGTTAACCACTGTACTAGTCCTCTTACACAGAGGATAATGCAGCAACCAATGGCTGTCAAAACTCCTACAACTACGATCAATGTTGCAAATATGCCTACTTTTTTTTTTTTTTTTTTTTTCTGCCAATTCACTGGCAAGGGTGGTAAGCCCTTGCAATGCTCTTGTTACTGAGCCATCTGGGACACTATTGCTGGGTATAAGAGTGCAACAATGGTTGCTCAGTATTACACACACAAACACACCTCCTTCCTCTGCGAGCATCATATCTAATGCTATCCTGTTTTCCCAAGCCATTTTGCTGATGGCATCTAGTTGTTCAGCGATTCCTCTCATCGCATCCTTGGTATAATTGATGAATCTCTGCTGATTATAATAGAAATAATTAATCCAATCCGCATTTTTATTGATTGTTACCCACCAGAACAGTGACTCAAACCCTGCAGCAATTTGATTTCTGGCTTTATGTTCATCTGCAACTCCTCTAGGTACCCCAATAGAATCTATGTATACTCTATCATCAAATGATATTCCTAAGCCTCTTTTACTTCTTCTGGGTATTTGTGATGTTTCTCTTTCAAATGCCAGGGTGAAGGGTATAGCTAATTGAACAAGTGCACAAGTGCCTTCCCAATTAGATGGTAGGGTGGACCGTAAGATCTTCCCTCCACCGTACCACCAGAGATCTGCCCTGGGGATCTCTAGTCTTGAGCAGTTTCCCATCAAGTCCTTGGTAGCCTAAGGCAAATTCTCCCAGATGCCAGGTAGCACTCACACCCTGCCGTGAGAGGCAAGCTGTATGGTTACCTATAGCTGTAGAGAATGCAGGGGGAACCGTGATACTGTTATCATGCAAGGAACAGCAAAGAGAGACTTACAGGCCTCATTTCCCCAGGCAGTCTTTTCTTGGTACAATGCAATCATACATCGCATCCCTTGGGAGTCTTTGGTCCACCACCATGGGAAGGGCACTATCTGGGCAATCGGTCATCCCGAGGCACAAGCATAGCAGTAGCTACGGTTGAGACTCTGGACGGTATATTTGACCCATTCTATCCAGGCATTCACATCCCCATACCTTGTTTGAACTGACACATTTCAGAGGGCTTCCTGTTTTCTCTCCTGTATTCTCCTTGAGTTTCTCCCTTTCTCTGATGGCAATAGAGGATTGTTTCCATACAGCTATTCTCAATCTGGCTGTTGGGTCTCTCCCAGTTATTTGTTCTCTCTGCTCAATTGTCGTTGGGCATTTAAATCTCCACAAGCTAAACCTCACAAACATCAAACGTGACAGAATGTGGTACATAACCCTCTGTCACAGTCACCCATATTTTGATGGGGTATCCCGTTTTTGCTATTATCTGGTCATGCCTTTTGCAAGTTGCCAATTGACCAAGGCCTTCTCTGAGGCCTAGAATCACTAAAAACAAAATTAGTAATCAATTTTTCCCTGCCATTATTTTTAAACCTTAGGTTTCCAAATAATTATCGATACAAAAAATAAGATGTACACTACTACTATAACAACCCCCCCTTTGGGAGCACTGCATTTCGCTATAGGTCTGTTCTTTCTTTCAATCACAAGTCACAGTCGTTAGTTACCTGTGAAAATAAAGGTTAGTTTACAATTGTAAGCTCTTATCCTGCTCAGAGTCCACTATGAGATTTTTCTCTTCAATTTCAACTTCCAACAAGTCTTTTGTAGGAACAGCTTCCCAGGTACTAGCGTCGACGGATGCCTTCACTCGAGTATAGTGAGTCCAACCTTTTTCCGCAGTTCTTATGGCTGTTTCAGTGGTTAGTAATTGTCCTTCCCATTCAGGCCGGAGTTGACTCTTTCCAGGTCCAAATCAGGACCCGGTTTCCTGGGTGATGGTGGTGAATGGGGAATTCCAAAGGTGGGGTTTGAGCCAACAACCCACAGGTCCTGAGAAATGACAAAGAAGAGGACAAACCCAGAATACAGTTCTTAAGAAAACTCTCTTGTTTTGAATTGTGGTATCTCATCCCTTCTGCCCAGATAGGGCAATCTGAACAGCATCCCATATGGTGAAATTCCTGTATCCTTTCTTGGTGCTGTTTAAACCTGTAGGAATAAGCATTTTACCCAAGGAAGTTGGGTTTCTAACACTAGTTTAGTTAATTGCTTCTTTAATGTCTGATTCATTTGCTTCACCTTCCCAGAAGAGGAGGGGTGCCAGGGGCTGTGAAAATCCCACTCAATCTCTAAGGCCTGCTTTAACCCTTGCAGTAAAGCTTTACACCCATCCAGTCACATGGTCAATTAGGACAAACAAGTAACACAGTAAAATTTACCTGTATACTTTGGAAAGGTCAAACCCCTGGCTCCCGTCCCCCTCTAGATGGGTTACAGAAGACCTTTTTATTTACCTTTTGACATATGGTACATCCTCTACATATGTGCTTCGCTAAAGTGTATATTCCTATACAGACATACTTTCATAGCACAACATCACACGTTGCTTGCACCTCCCAATGACTCTTTTGATGTAAAACAGTTAATATTTGCCTCATTATCACTTTATTCAGCATTTCTCTCCCATCAAGGAGATTTTCCTTCAGACTTCATAGCTCCTGATTCCTTAAAAAAAATCTTTCTTTTAAAACTTTTTAGTTCTTTCTTAATTTTCAACAATTCCCTGAATCCTCTCTGCATTTATTCTGTTTTCCTTCAGACATTAGATGCCTTAAATACCTGACTTCTCTTTCTCCATATTGTAATTTATTTTTCAATACTCCCAAGCCCTGCTTTCCCAGAAAGTTGAATAGCATGTTAGTAGCTTTCTTCACAACTCTTTTCTCCTGTCCTGACAATAGAAAATGATCCACATATTTGTTAACATTAATACCTCCTTGGGAGGTTGTAATTGCTCCAAAATCTATTTATTTTTATTTTTATTTTTTTTTTAGAATTTACCCAAATGGATAGGTGGCCCTGTACACCCCTGAGGTAAAATTGTCCATCTATATTGTTGCTTCCACCCCCGTTTCACCATTTCAGGGTCTTTCCAGTCAGAGGTGAATATACATGTATGTTTGCTCTCAGGGCCTGAGAGCACTCCATTAATAACACTGTTATTCCAGTCTAACAATTTACTATTTGAATGCCCAATTTAATCATCAAATCCCTTCTCAACAAGTTAGTCCCTGCCTTGGGTACATACAATAATTACCCAGTGATCATTTTATCCCCTGGTCTCAGCTTGGTGTCCCCCAAAAGTGGCACTGTTATCCCAGCCCCTTCTGCCCCCATCACTTTTTAGGGTTTCATTAGTTAATTTAATCCCTGATACTTTACAAGTCAGTAATGACCTAGCTGTTCCCAGTGTATTGGGTTTGATGGCAAGGTTCGGGGGGTGTGAGAGGTGTGGGGGTGGGAAACTGCAGTGGCAGCCCCCGTGAGAAAAACCCAGAAGCCTCCCCGTGGCAGGTAAGAGACAATTTCATCCGGCCCCTAAGGGGCTCACTGCCGCCCAGAGCCAAGCCATGAGCAATACAGTCCGTGCCTCTGTGAGAGCACATCCACGAAAACAAACAAAGAAACAAACAAAAACCTGCTGCTCAACAGCAGTTGGGAGAGCGAGAACCCCCCCCCCCCCGCAGACACCAAAGTCAGTGCAGAAGGAGGGGGAGGAGGCGCTCCAGGCGCTGGAGCCGAATCCCCCCTGCGGCCGCTGGAGAGGCCCCTGGTGGAGCAGGCTGTTCCCCCCCCACCATCCCCCTCCCCGATGTTTGGGAAACTGACCAAACACCACAGAAAATATGCAAATATACCACAACTTCTAGACTTAGATAATGCCTACATCCCCTTTCCCTGCTCATTCAACTTCAAACAGCTCTGTTAAATATTACATGCCACACATTTAACACCTTCAGCAACCCTTTTAACACTTCCTTTATCTTTCTCCAGCCCGTACTTTTCTAATACCAGCACCAAAGGCTCAGTCAGGGTCCAACTTAATTCCATACCTTTTCCCTCCAAGATACTGAAACAACATACCAATATAGCATATTTCATCCTATTTTCCTTCTTTCCTCCTTCTTCCACTCCAGATATTCCTATTCGAAGTGGCCAGCCTGGCCACACTTAAAACATCTTATCAAAGCCTGTCTCTGCTAGGACTCGGGCCACAACACAGGCAGCCTTCTTTGCCTGCCATTCCTTCATCTCTCTTCCTCTCCTTTCCATCCTGGCCCTGACTCCCCCTGAAGATTTTCTTCCTCTTTCTCCAACCCTCTGCCTCACTACCTGCTGCACTGTCAATACCATTAGTTTCACTTTTTTTTTTTTTTTGTTCCTTTTTATCTCCCCTCCGGACACACACCTCCAGGGCCTCCCGCAGGAGGGTCCCCCAGTGACTGTTCACTACATCCCCCCACCTTCTGAAGCATTTTCTGCGTATTCTGCCAGGCTTTAATGACACAATGAACTTTCAAGAGCCCTTGGGATACTGGGTCCTCAGGTCTCATCCCCAAGTACTTTCTCATTCTGACCCCAAGTCTCTCATATGATTTCTGTGTTGCACACTATTATTATTCCAGCCAGGATTGGCAAGTGGGTATTTCTGCCCTGCTGGTATTACCCCTGGTCCTGGAGGATGAGCTCTTTCCCATTCTTGTATAGCAGCTCTCCTCCTGATCATTCCCATTTCTTTCCCTGTAAACAACATACTTATAGAGATAATTCCCTCCCCCAAGAGTATAAATCAGGTCGTAGGAACTGGTCTAATTGTTCAACTAGGCTGTTGGGGTCCTCGAATAAAGACTTCCTCTCCTTCTTAAAAGTCCTAACCTCTCTACCTCTCTGCTGGTAAGGAGGGGGGGGATAGTTCACCTAAGAGGATACACAGTGTTAGTGCTGTTAGTATCAGGGAAGGCAAAATTCTCAATATCTCTTCTACCTTGTTCTAATTCTTGCCAGAGCCTAGAGTACGATCCTTCTTTAGGGACAGTGTTAATTACAGTCCCTGTCTCCCTTCCTGGAGTGACTGCTGCTGTCACCAGTTCAATATTAAGATTATAGGGAGCATAACTTGGCTCCTTCTCTGAAAAAGGAATCTTCTTGTTTACACATAAATTTAAAGCCTGAATTTTCATCAGACCCGTATTTTGGCCAAAATACTGCTGTTTCCTTAATTGGTTCTTTGTCCAGACTGATACACAATATTTAATCTTTTTTTTTTTTTTTTTTTAAAAAAAATATTTTTCTTTTACAATCCCTCTAATTTTGGGATTATGTTTCCAATTTCTTTTAATTCTTCAGGAAGAACTATTAGTAGGCACTCCCCCAGGGATATCTCCCTGTCCCCTGGAACTCATATTTTCCCATTTTTCCTAACCCTCGCCAGTATGTGCTACAGAAATTTCCCTTCTGCAGTGTACCACACACCAACGTACTGAAAAATGGGGGTGTACCGCCGAGCACTTCCCCGTGCCAGCGTTACCGCACACCTATGAGTTTACCAGATTCCCTGGAACTCGTACTTCCCATCTTTCCTAACCCTCGCCAGTATGTGCTACAGAATTTTCCCTTCTGCAGTGTACCACACACCAACGTACTGAAAGATGGGGGTGTACCGCCAAGCACTTCCCCGTGCCAGCGTTACCGCACACCTGAGTTTACCAGATTCCCTGGTGTACTTCCAAGCACTTCCCCGTGCAAGGATTACCGTACACCAGATTCCCCTGGTGTAGTGCCAGCACTTCCCCGTGCAAGGGCTTACCATACACCAGATACCCGACCCCCAAGGCAATACTTAATATTTCTTACCTTGGTCTGTGCACAGAGTTACCGGATCGATTCTTAAAAACCCGGAGTGCCTACCTTCTTCCTTTCCCCACTACTTCACGGATCCTGCCTCTTTAACCAGTCTCGGGCCCTCTGTCAGCTTTCCGCAGAACCGCCACTGTCGATGCACAGGACCGCTGAAATCAGCGGGGCATGCCTTCCTGCTGCTGCGGCAGTGGAGCTCCCCAGTAGGTGACTGGATCCCGGACGAGCCCCCAAATTGTGAGAAACACTCTGTAGCCAATAACTTAGGCTCAGGCGAGGATCTCAGTGAAGTAGCAATTTATTCGCGATTGCAATGGCGGGCGCCCCACAAGCAGGAGAGAGCGCATCTGCTAGTTCCAAAACACAGTTTATATACCTTTTGATGGCAGGACCCTTCCCTGTTTCCCCACTGAGTGGGTAATCCAGGTTCACAATCTATCTGATGCTTCACAAACAATGCATGGCCTTCAGTTGCCGGCCTGTTAAATTTCAAATTTCTTTTGACATTTTTACTGCTTGAAGTGGTAATGTTTCTTCACTTATCTGACTTGACTTGACACCGTGATTTTCACCTAATTGTCCTAAGGAGTCTGGTTGTCTGCATTTTACTAGGTCGCCTGCTAAACATTCTTATCACTGTAAGCATATCTCAGTACCACATTCCCTCCTTCTAAACAATGTAACTCTGCAAAAACAACATTTCTATTCCCACACTTAGGAACAAAGACTGTCCTGGTAACCTTACAGCTTATTCTCCTTATTAACAATCGGACAGTTTATGAGCCTGAAATATGGGACCAAACTGAGGTCAAGGTGTGGGACTCTGCAACTAAAAACGACAAGGTTGCAGTGGGATTGCTCGGCACCTGGCGAGCAGTCTCTGAGGCCTTAAAGAGCCATGTGGGACCACAGTCAGAACCGTGTGGTTTGCCAGATAGTGAGGGAGCTGCGGGCTCCTTTACTGATCCAACTGCTACGCCATGGGCCCCTCTGCTGCTACAGCCATCGAAGGCTTTTGCTGTTCCACCCCCTGCTGACCTGGACGTGCCTTTTGACCCAGGCCTATTGGCCTTGAAAAGGAGATGGATATTCTTTTCTTTGATCTGGGAAGATCAAATATTCTGAATAAAAATATTCTGAATAAAAAGATCTAAATATTCTGAATATTCATTATCAGGGGCAATAATCCTAATAATTTCCCACGGTCGCGCGTCGCCGAGATCTGCAGCTCGGAAGGTGGAAGGGAGTCCCCGCACCCGGGATGAGCCTATATAGGGTCCCGCCGGAAAAGCGCCTCCGAGGTCTTGGCAAAGGCTGCAACCGACGTATATAAAGGTATGGAGAGACAAGCGGCGTATGATTTGCTCAAATGCTTTTTAGAAAAGCGGAGCATTTTAGATATAGATTAGATTTGCCAGGGTTATTAGCATATGGGGTAGCTAAGGGTTGTTTTACAAATCCTGATACAGTATTTGAGCAAGCAGAGTGGCGTAAATTTGGAGATAAATTGTTTGATGATGTTATTAATGAAAATAAGGCTGCTAAAAAATTGATGAAGCCATGGAGAGCAGTGACTAATGCATTAGCCATACATAAAGCTGAACAAAGAGTTGCCGCTGCTGCAACAGAGTGGTTAGGACCACCAGGAAGGGTTAATAATGTTAATCCACAGCAAATAAATATGGAAGGAACAGATTGCCCGTTGCCACCTTCCGTTAGAACTTTTACTATTACACAGGGGGTCTCGGGAATTTCGGGGGTGCCTGTGACAATGTCCTCTGTAGCAGAGGAGGAGCTTTCACTACCAGCAGCTCCAACTGCTCCAATAGAAAGTGAAGAAGGAGCAAGTGGAAGGACCAGTGCTAACTCATTTCTATCAAATACAAATCCCTTCACAACGGGGGCGCAGGGAAGAGAAGGTCTATGGAGGCAAATAGCAAATGAGGCACTGCGTGAAGGGAATTATGAAACGGCAACACAGTTAACACAAGCTTTTCCGGTAGTATACTCGCCACCAGATGCACAGGGGAATGCCACTGTTAATATGACAAATTTAGACTGGAAACTATTAACTCAATTACGATCTACCGTAAATGATTCTGGTTTAAAGGGGGAACCTACTCGGCAAATGTTAGATTATATTTGGGGAACTAATATATTGCTCCCCGGGGACATACGTAGTATAATGAAGGTGATCCTAACACAACATCAACAGCTTCTTTTTAATGCGCATTGGCAAAGTGTTTGTCAAGAGGCAGTAGCTGTGATAAGGGCACCTGGAGATCCGTTGCATGGTGTCACGTTGGAGGAATTGATGGGACTCGGACCATATTATAGATTAGAGGCACAAGCGTTGCTGGGTCCAGACAAAGCTAAAGAATCAATGAGATTGGCTCGGAGAGCCTTGGACCAAATTAGAGAGCCAGGGGGGATACCATCCTATATGGGCATCAAGCAAGGAAGGGAGGAACCATTTGGGTTGTTTATTGATCGAGTAGCAAACGCAATACAAGCGGCTGGGGTACCTGATTATCTAAAGGGCACTATTCTAAAGCAGTGTGCAATTCAAAACTGCAACCCTTCAACTCGTAGTATATTAGCTACGTTACCGAGAACTTGGACAATTGAGGAGGGTTTAGAAAGGATGGCTCAGGTACCCGTGGGTCCGCAGGCTATGTTGGTAGATGTAATAAAACAACTAGGGAATAGCATGAAAGAACAGGCACAGGTATTCAGAGAGACTGCACAGCAATCGCAGAATCAAGTATTCGCTGCCCTTGCTCCTTTGCAAACGCCCGGAGGCCGTCCTACTGGCCGAGGGTCTTCACCGCGACCGCGTTGTTTTCGCTGTGGGATCATGGGACATATGAGATGAGAGTGCAAAACGAAATCAGTGTGGTGTCAGAACTGCCAATCCAATACGCATAACACAGTGACCTGTTGACATGGTGCGTCGGGAAACGGCCAGAGCAGCGGGAAGGACCGCCCCGCGACGACACAAAAAGCGGTATTTACGACAGCGGCCAGAACGACACCGTCACCAATGTCTGCAAAGAATCCCTATCCCTTTACCTCCGACTAGCCACCAGAGGGAGCCTCGGCTTGGACTTGGCAACAGCAGTAGATGTAACGCTATTGGACTCTAAACCCACCAGGGTAAGGACAGGAGTTATGGGACCAGTTATTGTCAATGGTGATCCTGTGGGAGCTTTATTGATCGGAAGATCGTCTGCTACCTTGAATGGATTAAAAATATTGGTTGGACTTATAGATAAAGACTATTTTGGGGAAATACTGATTATGGTTTCTGCAATGTTTCCTCCAATGCATGTGCCGCAGGATACAAAGATAGCTCAATTAATTCCGTTGCCACACCTTGCGGCATCTCTACCACTGATGGTCAATAAGGACCGAGGACTCGGAGCATTTGGCTCCACAGGAAAAGTAGCGTTATTAATGCTTGGCATGCAGCAGAGACCACGACAGAAAATCACAGTATGTTTAAAGGATGAGAAACTGCAAATTGAGGCATTGTTGGACACTGGCGCAGATGTGACAATAATCAGTGCGCAAACTTGGCCACCGCATTGGCCTACATTCGAATCCAGTACCACTGTAGCAGGAGTAGGAGGTATGACTATTGCTCGTCGATCACCAATACTTCAATGGACAATAGTTGACAAAGTTGTAAAATGCAGTGTATCTGTGTTACCGTTGCCAGATGGAGTACAAGCACTGATAGGGAGAGACATTCTTGCTCAGATGGGAATGGTTCTTACGTCAGACCACCATTTATAGGTATGGTCATTGCTTGGACTTTCCCAATCCCACTAAAATGGAAAACTGATGAACCTGTGTGGGTTGAGCAGTGGCTGCTAAAACGGGAAAGTCTAGTACATGCTCACGGACTAGTACAAGAGCAGTGTCAACAAGGGCACCTAAGACTGTCAACAAGCCCTTGGATCACTCCAATTTTTGTGATTCCCAAGAAATCGGGGAAATATCGTTTACTTCACGACCTGCGAGCGGTTAATAATCAAATGTGTGCCATGGGAGCACTGCAACCTGGTCTACCTAATCCTGCTATGATACCAGAGGGTTGGCATTTATTGATTGTGGATCTGAAAGACTGTTTTTTCACAATAGCCCTCCATGAAAATGACAAACAGAGGTTTGCCCTTACTCTCCCGGCAATAAATCGTGAAGGTCCGGATCAAAGATTTGAATGGACTGTATTACCCCAGGGAAGGCGTAATTCACCTATGTTATGTCAGCTTTATGTTGACGCAGCTCTGCAACCGATTCGACGAAAATGGCCAGAGACAATAATCTATCATTACATGGATGATATTTTGTTAGCCCAGAAGGAACCGTTTTCTCTACAACAGAAAAATGACTTAACACTGACCTTAAAACAAATGGGACTCGTACTTGCACCGGAAAAGGTTCAGGAGACAAGTCCCTGGAAGTTTTTGGGTTGGAAAATTACAGATTCCGCCATTCAGCCTCAAAAACTTACAATCCAATCGGACATCAAAACTCTTAATGATGCTCAAAAACTGCTGGGAAATTTACAATGGATCAGGCCAGTAGTCGGGATTCCGAATGAACTGTTAAATCCCCTTCGGCCGTTATTAAAAGGAACTGATCCTGCTTCAAAAGTGACACTATCGGAAAAACAACAAGAAATACTACAACAAATCGCATCATTGATCACAACGAGTGTCACGCATCGACGTATATCTGACAGGCCACTCGATCTTATTTATATGGGGCGAGGTTATGTGTGTATCTCTTCCCCTACAGGGCCAACCTGGGTGCCTAGTCGATGTGTTAAACCAGCCATTGAAGAAAAGTCATCAAGTACGAATAACAGCAACCATGGCTGATCTAACGGCACAAGGGATTCTGGTTGCATTATCTTTGACAATGACGGTTGGACGTAATAGTGCCATCCTAAGCAAAATCGATCCTCAAACCAATATGTGGGTCACTTGGGCAAATCAAACCGGACAAAGTTCATTTTGCCTATCCCTCGCTTCTGCGTCTGATCCTTTCAGAACATGCTTGTTTGGGGTCCCGATAGGAGACCCAGGAGAACTGAGTAAAATGTTAGCACCATATTCTGCCAGTATTACTCTGCTTAATGAAAGTTTTTCTGCAAACGTCTCGGATGGAGTAGTTGCTGCCCTGCAAGCTCTTAATAACTCTCTGCCATGGGACCCTCAAGAATTGGATCTTCTGGGATCTGTGGCTATAGGGAATAGTAGTGACAATTGGACGCAAACATGCTTTGTACTCAATAAAGGGAAACAAAATAAAACGCACTGGACCAACATAACATCAAGGACCTTTGGATTTGAGGCCATGGGACATTACTGCGGATGGAACAACACCGGTAACATTAGTGTACCACTTGGGGTGTATGGAACAGGTGACACCAATTCAACCTATCCTCAAAGTCAGGCCAAAGCCTTACCACCTGGCATGTTTTTGATCTGTGGAGACCGTGCATGGCAAGGAGTACCAGCCAATGCTTTTGGAGGACCGTGTTACCTAGGGCGACTCACACTTTTCGCTCCAGATTTACACTCGTGGCAGAACTCGACAAGGAGCAGAAGAATTAAACGAGAACTAAAAACTTTGGGTTCTGACTGTAATGATGATGTAGAATTGTGGGGTCCAGCAGAAAGATTCTTTTCTTCTTTGGTGCCTGGTGTGGGAACTGCACACGCTTTGACTAACATTAATAAGCTTGCTTGTTGGGCTGTTAAACAATCAAATGTAACAATACAAGTTCTTTCTGAAATGTCACAAGATATGGAGAGTCTAAGACATGCTGTATTGCAAAATAGGGCCGCTATTGATTTCTTGTTGCTGGCTCAGGGACATGGGTGTGAAGATGTAGAAGGAATGTGTTGCTTTAATCTTTCCGACCATGGTCAATCAATTCACGACCAGTTGAAATGGTTAAGGGATCATACGCAAAAAATTGTAGTACAAGATAGTTGGTTTGAAGGTTGGCTTAAATCTGTTTTTGGGAACATGGGTGGATGGGTTTTCTTAGTCAAAGAGGGACTTCGCTTTCTACTTATAATTATATTGATTATAGTTGCTGCACGTATAATCTTTAACTGCCTAACTAAGAAACTAGAGCAACTCACAGAGAAGGTATTTGTAGCGCAAAATAAAAACGGGGGAATTGTGGAGGAATGGTTAAGTGAAGTAGGACATGTGGATGTTGAGCAGTTAGGAGGCAATGGGCTAGTGAAGTACCGTACTCAACCCATATGAGTCTGGGCACGCACACAGCTGGCTGAGAGCCAATCAGGCTCAAGGACACGATGCCCTTGTGTGATTGGGAAAGTCCCTAAGGCGGGACGGTAGCTAAAAGAAGGAGGAACTAACTGAAAAGACCGGGAAGTGTTAGCCAATCCTGAGCTTAGTTTTTGCAATATGTATAAGTTGATTATGTTCGAACTAGATAAAAGGCGACTGAGCTATCCATTAAAGTTGAAGTTCACTGTTCACTCATATTGAGCGTCTGGGTCTTCCTTACGTCGACAACACTATTTAACTGATCTGCCCTCACAATTATCCTGACACGAATTGCCACCCTACTAACCGCATCATACACCCTGTTCATGCTGCTAGTCACCCAATGAGGCTCAATTCCCTCCCATATCACATCCATCCAAAACTCAACCACACGAGAACACCTGCTCATAACACTCCACATCATCCCCATGTTCCTCTTGATCCTCAAGCCCGAACTAATCTCTGGAGCCCCCTTATGCAAGCATAGTTTAAACCAAACATTAGATTGTGATCCTAAAAATAGAAGTTCAAACCTTCTTGCCTGCCGAGGGGAGGTTAAATCAGCAAGAACTGCTAATTCTTGCATCTGGGCTTTAAACCCCAGCCCCCTTACTTTTAAAGGATAACAGTAATCCACTGGTCTTAGGAGCCATCCATCTTGGTGCAACTCCAAGTAAAAGTAGTGAATACGACACTACTCATTAACTCCCTCACACTACTCAAACTAACAATCCTTCTAACCCCAATCATCCTCCCACTTCTCTTTAAAAACTTTAAAAACACCCCCCTCACCATCACTCGCACCGTAAAAGCCGCATTTCTAACGAGCCTAGCCCCAACAACTACATTTATCTACTCTGGACTAGAATCCATTACCTGCCACTGAGAATGAAAGTTCATCATAAACTTCAAAATTCCACTAAGCCTAAAAATAGATCAGTATTCAATAACATTTCTCCCCATCGCCCTATTCGTAACATGGTCCATCCTACAATTTGCCATATGATACATGGCCTCCGAACCGTACGTAACAAAATTTTTCACCTACCTACTGACATTCCTAATTGCCATACTACTTCTAACGACTGCGAACAACATGTTCCTCCTATTCATCGGCTGAGAATGTGTAGGGATCATATCTTTCCTCCTCATCGGCTGATGACAAGGCCGAGCAGAAGCCAACACTGCCGCCCTGCAGGCCGTAATCTACAACCGAATTGGAGACATCGGCCTAATCCTGAGTATAGCATGACTAGCATCAACCTTCAACACCTGAGAAATCCAACAAGCCATACACCCCCACCAAACCCCTATCCTCCCCCTCATGGGACTAATCCTCGCAGCCGCAGGAAAATCCGCACAATTTGGCCTACACCCATGACTGCCCGCAGCCATGGAAGGCCCCACCCCCGTATCAGCCCTATTGCACTCCAGCACCATAGTAGTAGCCGGAATCTTCCTACTCATCCGCATACACCCGCTATTAGCCACCAACCAAACAGCCCTAACTACGTGCCTATGCTTGGGCGCCCTATCAACCCTATTCGCCGCCACGTGTGCCCTGACCCAAAACGACATTAAAAAAATCATCGCTTTCTCAACATCCAGCCAGCTTGGACTAATGATAGTCGCCATCGGACTAAACCTCCCCTAACTGGCGTTCTTACACATCTCAACCCACGCCTTCTTCAAGGCCATACTATTCCTATGCTCTGGGTCCATTATCCACAGCCTAAACGGAGAACAAGACATCCGAAAAATGGGCGGCCTGCAAAAAATGCTCCCAGTCACTACCTCCTGCCTAACCATCGGCAACCTGGCACTCATAGGGACCCCATTTTTAGCCGGATTCTACTCAAAAGACCTTATCATCGAAAGCCTAAATACATCCTACCTAAATACTTGGGCCCTGTCACTAACCCTTCTAGCCACAGCATTCACTGCAACCTACAGCATCCGCATAACCCTCCTAGTCCAAGCCGGACAAACCCGCATCCCCCCAATAACACCAATAAACGAAAACAACCCACTAATCACTGCCCCCCTAACTCGACTTGCCCTAGGCAGCATTATGGCAGGGATGCTAATCACCTCCTTATTCACACCAGCCAAAACGCCCCCAATGACCATACCCCTCATCACCAAAACTGCTGCCATCCTAGTAACAATCCTGGGAATCATCCTAGCCCTCAAATTCTCGAACATAACACACACCCTCACCCACCCCAAACCAAACCACCTCATAAACTTCTCCTCCTTACTGGGCTACTTCAACCCCTTAGTCCACCGATTCTGCTCCAAAACCCTACTAGAAAAGGGGCAAAACATCGCCCTACATCTAATCGACCTCTCCTGGCTCAAAAAAATGGGGCCAGAAGGTCTCGCCGAACTACAGGTAGCTGCAAGCAAAGCCGCAACCCTGGCACACACCGGACTTATCAAAACCTACTTAGGATCCTTCGCCCTATCTATCCTAGTAATAATCCTAACCACACAGACCTTCTAATGGCCCCAAACATCCGCAAATCCCACCCCCTGCTAAAAATAATCAACAACTCCTTAATTGACCTGCCCGCACCCTCTAATATCTCCTCCTGATGAAACTTCGGATCTCTGCTCGCCATCTGCCTAGCCACGCAGATCCTAACAGGCCTTCTGCTAGCTATACACTACACTGCAGACACCTCCCTTGCCTTCTCCTCAGTAGCCAACACATGCTGAAATGTCCAATATGGCTGACTCATCTGCAACCTGCACGCCAATGGGGCCTCATTCTTCTTCATCTGCATCTACCTGCACATCGGACGGGGCTTCTATTATGGCTCCTACCTATACAAAGAAACCTGAAATACAGGGGTAATCCTCCTACTCACTCTCATAGCAACCGCCTTCGTAGGCTATGTCCTGCCATGAGGACAAATATCATTCTGAGGGGCCACCGTAATCACCAACCTATTCTCGGCTCTCCCATACGTCGGACAGACCCTGGTAGAATGAGCCTGAGGGGGATTCTCGGTGGACAACCCAACCCTAACCCGATTCTTCGCCATCCACTTCCTGCTGCCCTTTTTAATCACAGGAATTACCCTAGTCCACTTAACCTTCCTACACGAATCAGGCTCAAACAATCCCCTAGGCATTGTGTCAGACTGCGACAAAATCCCATTTCACCCATACTTCTCCTTCAAAGACATCCTAGGATTTATCCTCATGCTAACCCCCCTAATAGCACTGGCCCTGTTCTCGCCAAATCTTCTAGGGGACCCAGAAAACTTTACCCCTGCAAACCCACTAGTAACCCCACCTCACATCAAACCAGAATGATACTTCCTATTTGCCTACGCCATCCTACGATCGATCCCAAACAAACTGGGAGGCATCCTAGCGCTAGCCGCCTCCGTGCTAATTCTATTCCTGGTTCCTTTCCTTCACAAGTCAAAACAACAAACAATAACATTTCGGCCACTCTCCCAGCTCCTATTCTGAACACTAGTGGCCAACCTCCTCGTCCTAACATGAGTGGGGAGCCAACCCGTTGAACACCCATTCATCATCATCGGGCAACTTGCATCAATTACCTACTTCACCATCCTCCTATTCCTCTTCCCCGCTGTAAGCGCCCTAGAAAATAAAATGCTTAACTGCTAAGTACTCTAATAATTTATAGAAAACATTGGTCTTGTAAACCAAAGACTGAAGACTCACCACTTCTTAGAGTATCCCTGGGCCTCAGAAAAAAAGGACTTAAACCTTTATCTCCAGCTCCCAAAGCTGGTATTTTACAATAAACTATTCTCTGACCCTGACCCCTAAACTGCCCGAATAGCCCCCCGAGACAGCCCCCGCACAAGCTCCAACACAACAAATAAAGTCAGCAACAGCCCTCAACCTGCAACCAAAAACATCCCAACCCCCCGCGAATAGAGCATAGCCACCCCACTAAAATCCAGCCACACAGTGAACATCCCAGCACTATCAACAGTAACAACCCCAAACCCCCAAGATCCAACAAACCCCCCCAACACCAACCCCCCTAAAACCACCGCCGCAAGCGCCGCCGCATACCCAATTACACGTCAGTCGCCCCAAGCCTCAGGGAAAGGCTCCGCGGCTAAAGCCACAGAATAAACAAACACCACCAGCATACCCCCTAAATACACCATAAACAGCACCAGAGCTACAAACGAAACCCCAAGACTCAACAACCATCCACACCCAGCCACAGATGCCAAAACTAAGCCAACTACCCCATAATACGGCGAAGGATTCGATGCCACACCCAAAACACCCACCACAAAGCAAATCCCTAGAAAAAATACAAAATAAGTCATTATTCCTGCTCGGCCACTACCCGAGACCTACGGCTTGAAAAGCCGTTATTGTCATCTTCAACTACAGGAACAACCAAAATGACCCAATAATGCTCTTAGCCCCCCCCCCCCTTCCCCCCCCCCCGGGGATTGCGGGGGTTATTTGGTTATGCATATCGTGCATACATTTATATTCCCCATACATTAACCTATGGTCCCGGTAATAAACACTATTAGCCAACTACCCTACATGCACGGACTAAACCCATCACATGTAAACGGACATACCCTACCTAACGGACTACCCTCCCAACATACTCCAGGGTGAATGCTCTAAAGACCTAACTCTCCATATCGCACAACCACCAACTCGCAACCAGAACAAGGCCCCATAAGATGAATGCTTGACAGACATATCCTGATAACCTCTAGGTCCCTACCCCATTACTCATGAAGCTGCGTACCAGATGGATTTATTGATTGTACACCTCACGTGAAATCAGCAATCCTTGCACATAATGTCCGACGTGACTAGCTTCAGGCCCATACGTTCCCCCTAAACCCCTCGCCCTCCTCACATTTTTGTGCCTCTGGTTCCTTGGTCAGGGCCATCAATTGGGTTCACTCACCTCTTCCTCGCCTTTCAAAGTGGCATCTGTGGAATACTTCCACCATCTCAATGCGTAATCGCGGCATCCTCCAGCTTTTTGGCGCCTCTGGTTCCTTTTATTTTTTCCGGGGTTACCTCACAGCTGGCCCTTCCCAGTGACTTCGGGGGTCCCACAATCTAAGCCTGGACACACCTGCGTTATCGTCCTATCCTATATCTCAAGGGTTACTCAATGAGACGGTTGGCGTATATGGGGAACCACCTTGACACTGATGCACTTTGACCACATTCAGTTAATGCTCTCCTCCGTAGCTCTATATAATAGGGCTATTTAGTGAATGCTCGATGGACATACCTTAAAAACAAAAACCACCCCAACTACAACCCCACAATATATATATACACAAACACGAATACATAACAACATGATCTAAACTTATTAGAGAAACTCCAGCACTAAAGGCAACACAAATCTGACAACAATCATTACTTCAACCCAACAAACATTACCCAATTACTAGCCGCTTGCCCTGTCCACATAGCTTAACACCAAAGCATGGCACTGAAGCTGCCAAGACGGCACACAAACATGCCTGCGAACAAAAGACTTAGTCCTAACCTTACAGTTGGTTTTTGCTAGACATATACATGCAAGTATCCGCGCCCCAGTGTAAATGCCCTCAACAGCCTACCCCCAGGCCTTAAGGAGCGGGTATCAGGCACACCCAAGCAGTAGCCCAAGACGCCTTGCTAAGCCACACCCCCACGGGTATTCAGCAGTAGTTAACATTAAGCAATGAGTGCAAACTCGACTTAGTCATAGCAAGCCTCCATTCAAGGGTCGGTAAATCTTGTGCCAGCCACCGCGGTCATACAAGAGACCCAAATCAACTGTTCTACATGAGCGGCGTAAAGAGTGGTAAAATGCCTATCCTACCCAACTAAGATCAAAATGCAACTAAGCTGTTGCAAGCACAAGATGCACCTAAACACACCATCAAAATGATCTTAGAAACTAGCGATTGATTTAAACCCACAAAAGCCAGGGCCCAAACTGGGATTAGATACCCCACTATGCCTGGCCCTAAATCTTGATACTTACCTTACCAAAGTATCCGCCAGAGAACTATGAGCACAAACGCTTAAAACTCTAAGGACTTGGCGGTGCCCTAAACCCACCTAGAGGAGCCTGTTCTGTAATCGATAATCCACGATCAACCCAACCGCCCCTTGCCAAACACAGCCTACATACCACCGTCGCCAGCCCACCTCGAATGAGAGCACAACAGTGAGCACAACAGCACCCCGCTAGTAAGACAGGTCAAGGTATAGCCCATGGGGCGGAAGAAATGGGCTACATTCCCTATGCATAGGGCAACACGGAAAGAAGTATGAAACTGCTTCCAGAAGGAGGATTTAGCAGTAAAGCGGGATAATAGAGCCCACTTTAAGCCGGCCCTAGGGCACGTACATACCGCCCGTCACCCTCCTCATAAGCCACACCCCCATATAACTAATACCACCTAAATGCCAAAGATGAGGTAAGTCATAACAAGGTAAGTGTACTGAAAGGTGTACTTAGAATACTCAAGACGTAGCTATAACCCCAAAGCACTCAGCTTACACCTGAGAGATATCTGCTAAACCAGGTCGTCTTGAAGCCTTCCTCTAGCTCAGCCGCCCAGACAACGCAAAACTAAATAAACCTACTAATTAGACTTAAACCAAAACATTTTCTAGTCCTAGTATAGGCGATAGAAAAGACACTTAGACGCGATAGAGACCAGTACCGTAAGGGAAAGATGAAATAGTAGTGAAAACCAAAGCAAGAAACAGCAAAGACTAACCCTTGTACCTTTTGCATCATGATTTAGCAAGAACAACCAAGCAAAGTGAACTAAAGTTTGCCACCCCGAAACCCAAGCGAGCTACTTACGAGCAGCTATTAGAGTGAACCCGTCTCTGTTGCAAAAGAGTGGGATGACTTGTGTCCTGGTTTCAGTTAGCACAGAATTAATTTTCTTCCTAGTAGCTGGTGGAATGCTGTGTTTTGGCTTAGGATGAGAAGAGTGCTGATAACACCCCGATGCTTTAATTGTTGCAGAGCAGTGCTTATACTAAGCCAAGGACATCTCAGCCTTTTGCTCTGTCCTGCCAACGGACAGGCTGGGGGTGCAGTAAGAGCTGGGAGGGGGCAGACCCAGGACAGGTGACCCAAACTAGCCAAAGGGGTATTCCATACCATCTGACGTCATGCTAAACAATATATAGGGGTGGCTAGCCGGGGGAAGGGGGCCGGACTGCTCGGGGTTAGGCTGGGCATCGGTCAGCGAGTGGTGAGCAATTGCATTGTGCATCACTTGTTTGTACATATTATTATTATTTTCCCTATTATCACCATATTACTATTATTGTTATTATTGTTATTATTGTTATTATTATTTTGTTATTATTATTTTCCTGTCTTATTAAACTGTCTTTATCTCAACTCACGGGCTTCACTTTCCATTTCTCTCCCCCGTCCCAGAGAGGGAGGGGGGAGGGTGAGCGAACGGCTGCGTGGTGTTTAGCTGCCGGCCGGGTTAAACCACGACAGTCTTTTTGGCGCCCAACGTGGGGCCCAAAAGGTTGAGATAACGGCAGATCTGACCAGAGTGTGTTAAACTAAAATTGGTGTAAGGATTAGACCTGCTTAATAGTCACTTGTCATGATGCTGATTGCTTTAATCTCAACTCTGCTGCGCCTGTTTTCCAAATTGAGTATTATAGTACATTATTTTCCGTATTTGCTCTCTGTCGTGTTGTTTATCCTCTCCGGGCCCTGGTTTCAGATCATTATGGTACTGTGTGTTGTAGCAATGGCTTATGAGACGATGAAATATGTGGTCATGACTCTAACTTGTTATTTGTATTCAGTAACATCGTCGACTCTGTACTTTGGAAACTGTATCTTGGAAACTATTAGCAATTATACCTATTGTTTTTTTTCATTAGGGAGTCAATCTGTGGAGGGGAAAGGGGAGGATATTTTTCCTTACTTGCTTACTCTCCCTTTCTCCTTCACCCCCCCTGTATCCTCCTGGATCACTCTGCCTTCCTCCTTCACCACTCTCTTATCCCCTGAGCTTGTCACAATAGCTCTCCAAGATATTGAATATTTCTGGAATACTCAGAATACCATAGTCTTGTTGTTCTGCCTCCTGAATGCACTTCAGGTTCTGCTTAAAGTTAAACAACTACTTGGGAAGCTCATCCGGATATCTGCCCGGAGGCAGGATAGTTGTGGGTGGCAGGGAGTATGGGCGGATATGGGCAGGCATCTAGAGCAGTTGGCACCCCCAGTGTGTTGGAAATTCACCCCTGAACAATGGCAAAATCCTCAAAAACTGGCAGAATGCTTGAAAAAAAGGTGTCATGATTCTGGCAGTTCCAAAGTAACACAAATCATTGTAACGTGCTGGGGCCTGGCTCATGCCTATCGAGCTGCCATTGATACTGCTATCAACTTAGTGACAGACCCTGCGGCCACTCCAAGCCCTGTGACAGATCCAACGGCCACTGTGACCCCTACGGTGGATTCTGCAGCCGCTCCAGCCCCAGCTCCTGCAGCCACTCCAGATCCGGTTCCTGCAGCTGCTCCAGCTCCAGCTCCTGCAACTGCTCCAGCTCCAGCTCCTGCAGCCGCTCCAGTCCCAGCTCCTGCAGCCGCTCCAGTCCCAGCTCCTGCAGCCGCTCCAGCTCCTGCAGCCGCTCCAGTCCCAGCTCCTGCAGCCGCTCCAGCTCCAGTTCCTGCAGCCGCTCCAGCCCCAGCTCCTGAAGCCGCTCCAGCTCCAGCTCCTGAAGCCGCTCCAGCTCCAGCTCCTACTGCTGCTCCAGTCCCAGCTCCTGCAACTGCTCCAGCTCCAGCTCCAGCTCCTGTAGCCGCTCCAGCTCCAGTTCCTGCAACTGCTCCAGCTCCTGCAGCCGCTCCAGCTCCTGTGGCCGTGTCAGAGAAACGAGCTGTAGCAGTGCAAGTTGACCCTGCAGAGGGTATTCCAATCCCTGTAACGGGGTCAGAGAAACGAGCAGTAGCAGTGCAAGCTGCCCCTGCAGAGGGTATTCCAACCCCTGTAGCAGACTCTGTAACAAAGTCAGAGAAACGAGCAGTAGCAGTGCAAGCTGCCCCTGTAGAGAAGGTGAAAAAATGGTATAGAGATTCAGGTCGTTTAGAACGCAGAGAGTCTTCTGCCAACCCAGGTAAGGCTTCTGCCAAAACTAGGTATAGAGATGACGAAGATGACGACGACGCTGGGCCATCAAGGATTCAGGAGGAGGAAGATGAGGATGTCGAAAAATCAACAGTAACTACCCGAAGCCTAAACGAGCGCGAGCTACGAGATGTGCGAAAAGATTTTGGTCGCTGTATAGGTGAGCAGCTTGTCACCTGGCTGCTCCGGTGCTGGGACTCTGGAGCCAATTGTGTGGAATTAGACGGCAGGGAAGCCAAGCGGCTGGGATCCCTTGCTCGAGACGCCGGCATTGACAAAGCAATTGCAGATGGAGCACAATCCACCAGCCTCTGGAGGCGTCTCCTCTCAGCTGTGAGGGAAAGGTATCCCTTCAAGGAAGAACTTTTATGTCTACCAGGCAAGTGGACCACTATGGAGAAGGGAATCCAGTACCTGAGGGAATTAGCCGTACGGGAAGTGATTTATGAGGATCCAGACCTCAGACAAACATCCAAAGATCCAGATGAAGTCAAGTGTACACGACCCATGTGGCGGAAGTTTGTACGGAGTGCACCATCATCATATGCCAGCTCATTGGCAATAATGGCCTGGAAAGAGGATGAGGAACCCACAGTGGATGAAGCGGCTAAACAACTCTGGCAGTACGAAGAAAGTCTCTCCTCTTCCTTACAGGCCTGCGTCTCAGCTGTGGAGAAACTTTCTGAAAAGGTTCACCAACTTGAAGAGAATCTATTGTCCTCCCCACCTGAACCAACCAGTGTCCACCGACCAAAAGAGAACACCTGGGAGAAAACACTTTCTGAAAAGTTTCACCAACTTGAAGAGAGATTATTCTCCTCCGCACCTGTACAAAGCAGTGTCTCAGCTGTCAGGGGTAGGCGTTCACCCACACAAGGAAGACGATATGGTGGGTACTCACCCCGTGCCACCCTGTGGTTTTACTTACGAGACCATGGAGAGGACATGAGAAAATGGGATGGAAAATCTACCGCGACCCTAGAGGCACGGGTACGTGAGTTGCAAAAGAAAACAATCAGGAAAAAGGGATTCTCCGAAAAGTTTGCTGCTCCAACTTCCAGCAGACAGTCCTTCAAACACAGAAACGAAGAAGATTCTGACCAGGATTAGGGGGGCCCTGCCTCCAGCCAGGGGGAGGAAAGGGACAATCGAGTTTATTGGACTGTGTGGATTTGATGGCCTGGCACATCACATGCACAGAAGTATAAGGCTTTAGTAGACACCGGTGCACAATGTACTATAATGCCATCAAGCTATAAAGGACCAGAGCCCATCTATATTTGTGGAGTGACAGGGGGATCTCAGCAGTTGACTGTATTGGAGGCTGAAGTGAGTCTGACTGGGAATGAGTGGGAAAAGCACCGCATTGTGACTGGCCCGGATGCTCCATGTATCCTTGGCATAGACTATCTTAGAAGAGGATATTGCAAGGACCCAAAAGGGTTCCGGTGGGCTTTTGGTATAGCTGCCTTAGAGACAGAGGGCATTAAACAATTATCTACCTTGCCTGGTCTCTCAGAGGACCCCTCTGTTGTGGGGTTGCTGAGGGTCGAAGAACAGCAAGTGCCAATCGCTACCACAACTGTGCACCGGCGGCAATATCGCACTAACCGAGACTCACTGATCCCCATCCATAAGCTAATTCGTCAATTGGAGAGCCAAGGAGTGATCAGCAAGACCCATTCACCTTTCAATAGTCCCATATGGCCAGTGAGAAAGTCTAATGGCGAGTGGAGACTAACAGTGGACTATCGCGGCCTGAATGAAGTCACGCCACCACTGAGTGCTGCAGTGCCAGACATGCTGGAACTTCAGTATGAACTTGAATCGAAGGCAGCCAAGTGGTACGCCACAATTGATATCGCTAATGCATTTTTCTCCATCCCTCTAGCAGCAGAGTGCAGGCCACAATTTGCCTTCACTTGGAGGGGAGTCCAATATACTTGGAATAGGCTGCCCCAGGGGTGGAAACACAGCCCTACCATTTGCCATGGACTGATCCAGTCTGCGCTAGAGCAGGGGGAAGCTCCTGAACACCTGCAGTACATCGATGACATTATTGTGTGGGGTGACACAGCAGAGGAAGTTTTCGAGAAAGGGAAGAAAATAGTCCAAATCCTTCTGAAAGCCGGTTTTGCCATAAAACAAAATAAAGTCAAAGGACCTGCACGAGAGATCCAGTTTTTAGGAATAAAATGGCAAGATGGACGTCGTCAAATCCCAATGGATGTGATCAACAAAATAACAGCTATGTCTCCACCAACTAACAAAAAAGAAACACAGACTTTCCTAGGTGTTGTGGGGTTTTGGAGAATGCACATCCCAAATTACAGTCTGATTGTAAACCCACTCTACCAAGTAACCCGTAAGAAGAATGAGTTTGAGTGGGGCCCTGAACAACGACAAGCCTTTGAACAAATCAAGCAGGAAATAGTCCATGCAGTAGCCCTTGGGCCAGTTCGAACAGGACCAGATGTAAAGAATGTGCTCTACACTGCAGCCGGGGAGAACGGCCCCACCTGGAGCCTCTGGCAGAAAGAACCTGGGGAAACTCGAGGTCGGCCCCTGGGGTTTTGGAGTCGGGGATACAGAGGATCTGAGGCCCGCTATACTCCAACTGAAAAGGAGATATTGGCAGCATATGAAGGAGTTCGATCTGCTTCGGAGGTGGTCGGTACTGAAGCGCAACTCCTCCTAGCACCCCGATTGCCGGTACTAGGCTGGATGTTCAAGGGAAGGGTCCCCTCTACGCATCATGCAACTGATGCTACATGGAGCAAGTGGGTTGCACTGATTACTCAGCGGGCTCGAATAGGAAACCCCAGTCGCCCAGGAATATTGGAAGTGATCATGGACTGGCCAGAAGGCAAATACTTTGGGATATCATCAGAGGAGGAGGTGGGTCGTGCTGAAGAAGCCCCACTGTACAACCAGTTGCCAGAGAATGAAAAGAAATATGCCCTGTTCACTGATGGGTCCTGTCGTATTGTGGGGAAGCATCGGAGATGGAAGGCTGCTGTATGGAGTCCTACGCGACGAGTTGCAGAAGCTGCTGAGGGAGAAGGTGAATCGAGTCAGTTTGCAGAAGTGAAAGCCATTCAGCTGGCTTTAGACATTGCTGAACGAGAAAAATGGCCAGTTCTCTATCTCTACACCGATTCATGGATGGTAGCAAATGCCCTGTGGGGATGGTTACAGCAATGGAAGCAAAACAACTGGCAGCGCAGGGGCAAACCCATCTGGGCTGCTGCATTGTGGCAAGATATTGCTGCTCGGGTAGAGAACCTGGCTGTGAAAGTACGCCACGTAGATGCTCATGTGCCCAAGAATCGGGCTACTGAAGAACATCAAAACAACCAGCAGGTGGATCAGGCTGCTAAGATTGAAGTAGCTCAGGTAGACCTGGATTGGCAGCATAAAGGTGAATTATTTATAGCCCGATGGGCCCATGACACCTCAGGCCATCAAGGTAGAGACGCAACATACAGATGGGCTCGTGATCGAGGGGTGGACTTGACCATGGACGCTATAGCACAGGTTATTCATGACTGTGAAACATGTGCTGCAATCAAGCAAGCCAAACGGTCAAAGCCTCTTTGGTATGGAGGACGATGGCTGAAATATAAATATGGAGAGGCCTGGCAAATTGATTACATCACACTCCCTCAAACTCGCAATGGCAAGCGCCACGTACTTACAATGGTGGAAGCAACCACTGGATGGCTGGAAACATATCCTGTGCCTCATGCCACCGCCCGGAACACCATCCTGGGCCTTGAAAAGCAAGTCCTATGGCGACATGGCACCCCAGAAAGAATAGAATCAGACAATGGGACTCACTTCCGAAACAACCTTATAGACACTTGGGCCAAAGAACATGGTATTGAATGGGTGTATCACATCCCCTATCATGCACCAGCCTCCGGGAAAGTTGAACGATACAATGGCCTGTTAAAGACTACCTTGAAAGCAATGGGCGCTGGGACGTTCAAAAACTGGGATACGCATTTGGCAAAGGCCACCTGGTTAGTCAATACTAGGGGATCTACCAACCGAGCTGGACCTGCCCAATCAAACCTGTTACGTACTGTAGATGGGGATAAGGTTCCTGTAGTGCATGTAAAAAATATGCTGGGTAAAACAGTCTGGGCTACTCGTGCCTCAGGAAAAGGCAAACCTATTCGTGGAATTGTTTTCGCTCAGGGACCTGGATACACTTGGTGGGTGATGCAAAAGAACGGAGAGGTCCGGTGTGTACCTCAAGGAGATTTAATACTGGGTGAGAATAGCCCATAAACTGAATTGTACCATGTTAATTAGTATATTACACTGTATGTTATCACTACCATGATTACTATAGGTGACTAATTAGAATGTATGGAAAAGAGTGTAACCTGAGCATGACATAAATGGTATGGAATAAGGGGTGGATAGATGTCCTGGTTTCAGTTAGCACAGAATTAATTTTCTTCCTAGTAGCTGGTGGAATGCTGTGTTTTGGCTTAGGATGAGAAGAGTGCTGATAACACCCCGATGCTTTAATTGTTGCAGAGCAGTGCTTATACTAAGCCAAGGACATCTCAGCCTTTTGCTCTGTCCTGCCAACGGACAGGCTGGGGGTGCAGTAAGAGCTGGGAGGGGGCAGACCCAGGACAGGTGACCCAAACTAGCCAAAGGGGTATTCCATACCATCTGACGTCATGCTAAACAATATATAGGGGTGGCTAGCCGGGGGAAGGGGGCCGGACTGCTCGGGGTTAGGCTGGGCATCGGTCAGCGAGTGGTGAGCAATTGCATTGTGCATCACTTGTTTGTACATATTATTATTATTTCCCTATTATCACCATATTATTATTATTGTTATTATTGTTATTATTATTTTGTTATTATTATTTTCCTGTCTTATTAAACTGTCTTTATCTCAACTCACGGGCTTCACTTTCCATTTCTCTCCCCCGTCCCAGAGAGGGAGGGGGGAGGGTGAGCGAACGGCTGCGTGGTGTTTAGCTGCCGGCCGGGTTAAACCACGACAACTTGTCAGTAGAGGTGAAAAGCCAACCGAGCTGGGTGATAGCTGGTTACCTGTGAAATGAATCTAAGTTCTCCCTTAATCCTCCCTACCGGACAACACCCAGAGCCACAATGAGATGATTAAGAGTTATTTAATGGGGGTACAGCTCCATTAAAAAAGGACACAACCTCGACTAGCGGATAAATCTAAACACCAACCTTACTGTGGGCCTTAAAGCAGCCACCAACAAAGAGTGCGTCAAAGCTCCCCCACCCAAAAATGCCAAAACAAGATGAATCCCTTACCACAAACAGGTCAACCTATGAATATAGGAGAATTAATGCTAAAATAAGTAACTTGGGGCCACACCCACCCCTCTAACGGCGCAAGCTTACATGAGAACATTATTAACAGACCCAGACATATACAAAAACCCCTACAAGACCCGGTATAAACTAACCCTTTTAACCCGACTCAGGAGCGCCCATAAGAGCGATTAAAATCTGTGAAAGGAACTCGGTAAAACCACAAGGCCCGACTGTTTACCAAAAACATAGCCTTCAGCAAACAAACAATTATTGAAGGTGATGCCTGACCAGTGACCTAGGTTAAACGGCCGCGGTATCCTAACCGTGCAAAGGTAGCGCAATCAATTGTCCCATAAATCGAGACTTGTATGAATGGCTAAACGAGGTCTTAACTGTCTCTCACAGATAATCAGTGAAATTGATCTCCCCGTGCAAAAGCGGGGATGTGAACATAAGACGAGAAGACCCTGTGGAACTTAAAAATCAACGGCCACCGCGAACCTAAAACTAAACCCACCGGGACCACCACCAATCGCAGAGCATGGCCGATATTTTTCGGTTGGGGCGACCTTGGAGAACAACAGATCCTCCAAAAACAAGACCACACCTCTTTACCTAGAGCCACCCCTCAAAGTGCTAATAGTGACCAGACCCAATATAATTGATTAATGGACCAAGCTACCCCAGGGATAACAGTGCAATCCCCCTCAAGAGCCCCTATCGACAGGGGGGTTTACGACCTCGATGTTGGATCAGGACATCCTAATGGTGCAGCCGCTATTAAGGGTTCGTTTGTTCAACGATTAATAGTCCTACGTGATCTGAGTTCAGACCGGAGCAATCCAGGTTGGTTTCTATCTATGAACTACTCTCCCCAGTACGAAAGGACCGGGAAAGTAAGGCCAATACCACAAGCACGCCTTCCCTCTAAATAGTGAAGCCAACTGAACTATGAAGAGGACTCCTCCCACCACCCCAATCCTAGAAAAGGATCAGCTAGAGTGGCAGAGCCCGGCAAATGCAAAAGGCTTAAGCCCTTTACCCAGAGGTTCAAATCCTCTCCCTAGCTGCACATGCCACAAATAACAATAGTAAGCTACCTCATTATATCCCTGCTATACGCCGTCCCGATCTTAATTGCCGTGGCTTTCTTAACTCTAGTGGAACGAAAAATTCTAAGCTACATACAATCTCGCAAAGGCCCCAACATTGTAGGGCCTTTTGGCCTGCTCCAGCCAATTGCAGACGGAATCAAACTATTCATTAAAGAGCCCATTCGTCCCTCCACCTCTTCACCACTCCTCTTCATCATAATGCCCATACTGGCCCTCCTCCTAGCCCTCACCGTCTGAGTACCCCTCCCCCTCCCATTCTCCCTAGTAGACCTAAACCTTGGAGTCCTCTTCATGGTAGCCATGTCAAGCTTAGCCGTCTACTCAATCCTATGATCAGGCTGAGCCTCAAACTCAAAATACGCACTAATCGGAGCCCTGCGGGCAGTCGCACAAACCATCTCGTATGAAGTAACATTAGCACTCATCCTGCTATCAGTAATTATACTAACCGGAAACTACACACTCAGCACTTTCGCCATCGCACAGGAACCCCTTTACCTCATCTTCTCCTCATGGCCCCTGGCAATAATATGATATGTATCTACCCTAGCAGAAACAAACCGAGCCCCATTTGACCTAACAGAAGGCGAATCTGAACTGGTCTCAGGGTTTAACGTTGAATATGCCGCAGGACCCTTCGCCCTATTTTTCCTAGCCGAATATGCCAACATCATACTAATAAACACACTTATGGCCATCATCTTCCTAAACCCCAGCGCCCTAGGACCCTCTCCAGAACTATTCCCTATCATCCTGGCCACAAAAGTCCTCCTACTATCCTCCGGCTTCTTATGAGTCCGAGCCTCCTACCCCCGATTCCGATATGACCAATTGATGCACCTCCTATGAAAAAACTTCTTACCCCTCACACTAGCTCTATGCCTTTGACACACTAGCCTACCCATCTGCTATGCAGGCCTACCTCCTTCCATAAGGAAATGTGCCTGAACCCAAAGGGTCACTATGATAAAGTGAACATAGAGGTACAACAGTCCTCTCATTTCCTATTGACCTTAGAAAAGTAGGAATTGAACCTACACAGGAGAGATCAAAACTGTCCATACTTCCCTTATATTATTTTCTAGTAGAGTCAGCTAATCAAACTACCGGGCCCATACCCCGGAAATGATGGTTCAACCCCCTCCTCTACTAATGAACCCCCACGCAACCCCAGTCCTAGTCCTCAGTCTCGCATTAGGCACAACAATCACAATCTCTAGTAACCACTGAGTCCTAGCCTGAACCGGACTAGAAATTAATACGCTAGCCATTATCCCCCTAATCTCCAAATCCCACCACCCACCACCCGCAACAAAATACTTCTTAACACAGGCAGCTGCCTCCGCCCTAGTACTATTCTCTAGCATAACCAACGCCTGAGCCACTGGCCAATGAGACATCACACAGCTTAACCACCCAACCTCATGCCTACTACTCACAACAGCAATCGCAATCAAACTAGGCCTAGTCCCATTTCACTTTTGATTCCCAAAAGTCCTACAAGGATCCCCCCTAATAACAGCCCTCCTACTCTCAACCCTCATAAAATTCCCCCCACTGACCCTCCTCCTAATGACATCCAAATCCCTCAACCCAGCCCTACTAACCACGATAGCCCTAGCTTCAGCAGCATTGGGGGGCTGAATGGGACTAAATCAAACACAAACGCGCAAAATCCTAGCCTTCTCATCCATCTCCCACCTAGGCTGAATCG
The DNA here is from genome assembly GCF_963932015.1 of Anas acuta. Taxonomy (NCBI): domain Eukaryota; kingdom Metazoa; phylum Chordata; class Aves; order Anseriformes; family Anatidae; genus Anas; species Anas acuta. The sequence goes on from NC_089016.1 coordinate 17,949,070, forward strand.
CCATCATCCTAGTCTACAGCCCCAAGCTAGCACTACTTACCTTCTACCTCTACACAATCATGACATCAGCTGTGTTCATGGCCCTCAACAAAATCAAAGCTCTCAACCTATCCATAATCCTAACCTCTTGAACAGAAACCCCAGTACTAAACGCCACCCTAATGTTAGTACTGCTGTCCCTAGCAGGCCTCCCCCCACTAACAGGATTCATGCCAAAATGACTCATCATCCAAGAACTAACTAAGCAGGAAATAACACCCGCAGCCATAGCAATTGCCATATTATCCCTACTTAGCCTATTCTTCTACCTACGCCTTGCATACCACTCAACAATCACCCTCCCACCGAACTCATCCAACCACATAAAACAGTGGTACACTAGCAAACCCCCAAGCACACCTACAGCAATTCTAGCCTCACTATCAATCCTTCTACTCCCCCTCTCCCCCATAATCCATGCTATTGTCTAGAAACTTAGGATAACACCCCCTTAAACCGAAGGCCTTCAAAGCCTTAAATAAGAGTTAAACCCTCTTAGTTTCTGCACTAAGACCAACAGGACACTAACCTGTATCTCCTGGATGCAAACCAGATGCTTTAATTAAGCTAAAGCCTTTACTAGACAGACGGGCTTCGATCCCGTAAAATTTTAGTTAACAGCTAAACGCCTAAGCCTGCTGGCTTCTGCCTAAGGCCCCGGCACACTCTCATGCGCATCGATGAGCTTGCAACTCAACATGAACTTCACCACGGGACCGATAAGAAGAGGAATTGAACCTCTGTAAAAAGGACTACAGCCTAACGCTTTAACACTCAGCCATCTTACCCGTGACCTTCATCAATCGATGATTATTCTCTACCAATCACAAAGACATCGGTACTCTATATCTTATCTTCGGGGCATGAGCCGGAATAATTGGCACGGCACTCAGCCTACTAATCCGAGCAGAACTAGGCCAGCCAGGAACCCTCCTGGGCGATGACCAAATTTATAACGTGATCGTCACCGCTCACGCCTTTGTAATAATCTTCTTCATAGTAATGCCCATCATAATTGGGGGGTTCGGCAACTGATTAGTCCCCCTAATAATCGGTGCCCCCGACATAGCATTACCACGAATAAACAACATAAGCTTCTGACTCCTCCCACCATCATTCCTTCTACTACTCGCCTCATCTACCGTGGAAGCTGGCGCTGGTACAGGCTGAACCGTGTACCCACCCCTAGCAGGCAACCTAGCCCACGCTGGGGCCTCAGTAGACCTAGCTATCTTCTCGCTCCATCTAGCCGGTGTTTCCTCCATCCTTGGAGCCATTAACTTCATTACCACAGCCATCAACATAAAACCCCCCGCACTCTCACAATACCAAACCCCACTTTTTGTCTGATCAGTCCTAATCACCGCCATCCTGCTCCTCCTATCACTCCCCGTTCTCGCCGCCGGCATCACAATGCTACTAACCGACCGAAACCTAAACACCACATTCTTTGACCCCACCGGAGGGGGAGACCCAATCCTGTACCAGCACCTATTTTGATTCTTTGGCCACCCAGAAGTCTACATCTTAATCCTCCCAGGATTCGGGATTATCTCCCACGTGGTTACATACTACTCAGGCAAAAAAGAGCCCTTCGGCTATATAGGAATAGTCTGAGCCATGCTATCCATCGGCTTCCTAGGATTCATCGTCTGAGCCCACCACATGTTCACCGTAGGAATAGACGTTGACACCCGGGCCTACTTCACATCCGCCACCATAATCATCGCCATCCCTACCGGAATCAAAGTTTTCAGCTGACTTGCCACTCTGCACGGGGGAACAATCAAGTGGGACCCCCCAATACTCTGAGCTCTAGGGTTTATCTTCCTATTTACCATCGGAGGATTAACAGGAATTGTTCTTGCAAACTCCTCCCTAGACATCGCCCTGCATGACACGTACTACGTAGTTGCCCACTTCTACTACGTACTATCCATGGGCGCTGTCTTTGCCATTCTAGCCAGATTCACTCACTGATTCCCCCTTCTCACAGGATTCACCCTACACCAAACATGAGCAAAAGCCCACTTCGGAGTAATATTTACAGGAGTAAACTTAACATTCTTCCCCCAACACTTCCTAGGCCTGGCAGGAATGCCCTGACGATACTCGGACTACCCTGACACCTACACACTGTGAAACACCATCTCCTCTATTGGATCCCTAATCTCAATAGTAGCCGTAATCATACTAATATTCATCATCTGAGAAGCCTTCTCAGCCAAATGGAAAGTCCTACAACCAGAACTAACCGCCACAAACATTGAATGAATCCACGGCTGCCCTCCCCCATACCACACTTTCGAGGAACCAGCTTTCGTCCAAGTACAAGAAAGGAAGGAATCGAACCCCCATACACTGGTTTCAAGCCAGCTGCATTAACCATTCATGCTTCTTTCTCATGAGACGTTAGTAAACCAATTACATAGCCTTGTCAAGGCTAAATCACAGGTGAAAACCCTGTACATCTCATGTGGCCAATCACTCCCAACTAGGATTCCAAGATGCCTCATCACCCATTATAGAAGAACTTCACGACCATGCTCTGATTGTTGCCCTAGCCATCTGCAGCCTAGTCCTATACCTCTCAGCCCACATACTAATAGAAAAACTGTCATCCAATGCAGTAGATGCCCAAGAAGTAGAGCTAATCTGAACGATCCTGCCCGCCATCGTCCTAGTACTCCTCGCCCTCCCATCCTTACAAATCCTATACATAATAGACGAAATCAACGAACCAGACCTCACACTAAAAGCCATCGGCCACCAGTGGTACTGAAGCTACGAATACACAGACTTTAAGGACCTCTCATTCGACTCTTACATAATTCCCACCACAGACCTGCCAAATGGCCACTTCTGACTCTTGGAAGTTGACCACCGTGTAGTCGTACCCATAGAATCACCGATCCGCGTAATTATCACTGCCGGGAACGTACTCCACTCGTGAGCAGTCCCAACACTCAGAGTTAAAACAGATGCAATCCCAGGCCGACTAAACCAAACCTCATTCATTACCACCCGGCCCGAGATTTTCTACGGCCAGTGCTCAGAAATCTGCGGAGCCAACCACAGCTACATGCCTATTGTAGTAGAATCTACCCCACTCTCACATTTTGAGGCCTGATCATCCCTCCTGTCGTCATCCTAATCATTAAGAAGCTATGCAACAGCACTAGCCTTTTAAGCTAGCTAAAGAGGAATTACCCCCTCCTTAATGATATGCCTCAACTCAACCCCGCACCATGATTCTCAATCATAATCATAACCTGACTGACCCTCGCACTCCTAATCCAACCAAAACTACTAACCTTCACCGCAACAAATCCCCCGTCAAAAAAAATGTCACTCACTACTAAACCCACACCATGAGCCTGACCATGAACCTAAGCTTCTTTGACCAATTCTCAAGCCCCCACCTGCTCGGCATCCCCCTAATCCTACTGTCCCTGCTCTTCCCAGCCCTATTGTTCCCATCCCCAAACAACCGATGAATCAACAACCGACTATCCACCATCCAACTGTGGCTCCTACACCTAATTACAAAACAACTGATAATCCCACTAAACAAAAACGGCCACAAATGAGCCCTAATACTAACATCACTAATAATCATACTTCTTACAATCAACCTTCTAGGACTCCTTCCATATACATTCACCCCAACCACCCAGCTATCCATAAACATGGCCCTGGCCTTCCCCCTATGACTCGCCACCCTACTAACAGGCCTACGAAACAAACCATCGGCCTCCTTGGCCCACTTACTGCCAGAGGGCACCCCAACACCCCTGATCCCCGCACTAATCCTAATCGAAACAACCAGCCTACTGATCTGACCCTTAGCCCTAGGGGTCCGCCTCACAGCAAACCTCACAGCAGGACACCTACTTATTCAGCTCATCTCTACAGCCTCCATCGCACTCATGCCCATCCTCCCCGCAGTATCAATCCTAACAATAGTCATCCTGCTACTCCTCACCATCCTAGAAGTAGCAGTGGCCATGATCCAGGCCTACATTTTCGTCCTCCTTCTAAGCCTGTACTTACAAGAAAACATCTAATGGCACACCAAGCACACTCCTACCACATAGTTGACCCCAGCCCCTGACCAATCTTCGGGGCAGCCGCCGCCCTACTCACAACCTCAGGACTAGTCATATGATTTCACTACAACTCATCTGCCCTACTAGCCTCCAGCCTCCTATCAATGCTCCTGGTAATACTCCAATGATGACGGGACATTGTCCGAGAGAGCACCTTCCAAGGCCACCACACCCCTACAGTCCAAAAAGGCCTACGGTACGGCATAATCCTCTTCATCACGTCCGAAGCATTCTTCTTCCTAGGATTCTTCTGGGCATTCTTCCACTCAAGCCTAGTGCCAACCCCAGAACTAGGCGGCCAATGACCCCCAGCAGGCATCAAACCGCTCAACCCCATAGAAGTCCCACTACTAAACACAGCCATCCTTCTGGCTTCAGGCGTAACTGTCACATGAGCCCATCACAGCATCACAGAAGGAAACCGGAAACATGCCATCCATGCCCTAACGCTGACAATCCTCCTGGGATTCTACTTCACCACCCTACAAGCAATAGAATATCATGAAGCCCCATTCTCAATTGCCGACAGTGTCTACGGCTCCACTTTCTTTGTTGCCACCGGATTCCATGGACTCCACGTGATTATTGGGTCCACCTTCCTAACTGTCTGCCTCCTCCGACTAATCAAATTCCACTTCACATCAGACCATCACTTCGGATTTGAAGCCGCAGCCTGATACTGACACTTCGTAGATGTTATCTGACTATTCCTCTACATAACCATCTACTGATGAGGATCTTGCTCTTCTAGTATATTAATTACAATTGACTTCCAATCTCTAAAATCTGGTGCAAGCCCAGAGAAGAGCAATGAACATACTCACATTCATATTCTCCCTATCACTGGCCCTAAGTGCCATCCTAACCGCACTAAACTTCTGGCTCGCCCAAATAACTCCCGACTCAGAAAAACTCCCGCCATACGAATGCGGATTTGACCCCCTCGGATCTGCCCGCCTACCATTCTCAATCCGATTCTTCCTCAGTAGCCATCCTGTTCCTCCTGTTCGACCTAGAAATAGCCCTCCTACTCCCTCTACCATGAGCGATTCAACTACAATCGCCCCTGATAAACCCGCACCTGAACCGCAGCTATCCTATTTCTCCTAACACTAGGACTAGCCTACGAATGAGCCCAGGGGGGCCTAGAGTGGGCAGAATAACAGAAAGTTAGTCTAATCAAAAGACAGCTGGTTTCGGCCCAGCAGACTACAGCCAACCCTGTAACTTTCTTATGTCACTCCTACACCTGAGCTTCTACTCAGCCTTCGTCCTTAGCGGACTGGGGTTGGCCTTCCACCGAACCCACCTAGTATCAGCCCTACTATGCCTTGAAAGCATGATACTTTCAATGTTCGTAGGCCTAACAATATGGCCCATCGAAAACCAAACCCCCTCATTCACCATGGTACCAATCATTATACTCACCTTCTCAGCATGTGAGGCAGGCACTGGCCTAGCTATCCTAGTAGCCTCCACACGCACCCACGGCTCCGACCACCTGCACAACCTAAACTTGCTACAATGCTAAAAATTATCCTGCCAACAATTATACTCCTCCCAACAGCCTTACTATCCCCACCAAAATTCCTATGAACTAATACTACCATGTATAGTCTACTGATCGCCGCCCTCAGCCTCCAATGACTAATCCCGACCTACCACCCCTACAAATTCCTGTCCGATTGAACAGGAATTGACCAGATCTCTTCCCCCCTCCTAGTACTATCCTGCTGACTACTCCCACTTATAATTATAGCAAGCCAAAACCACCTCCAACAAGAACCCCTACCACGAAAACAAACTTTCATTTCAACCCTAGTTATAGTCCAACCATTTATCCTTCTAGCCTTCTCCACCACAGAACTAGTGCTATTTTACATTGCATTCGAAGCCACACTTATCCCAACCCTAATCCTGATCACACGATGAGGAAGTCAACCCGAACACCTCAGCGCCGGCACCTACCTACTATTTTACACACTAGTGAGCTCACTGCCCCTTCTAATCACGATCATGCACCTGTACGTAAAAATCGGCACCCTACACCTACCAACCCTAGAATTAACCCACCCAACCCTATCCACCTCATGAACAAGTATCCTATCAGGACTAGCACTGCTCATAGCATTTATAGTAAAGGCCCCTCTATATTTAGAATATTCTGGGAAGAAGAATATTTAGAATGTTTGATGTTCGTGTGTGTGTGTTGGTGGAGCGTAGACTCCCCACACACCCAGTGCTGTTTACTTGCCTTTTACACCTCTTATAAATATTTGTTTTATAAATATTACTAAATTCAGATTGAGTTGAGACTTAATTTATAACAGGGAGCATAACTTGTCTCCTTCTCCAAGAAAGGAATCATTGTTTACATATAAATTTAAAGCCTGAATTTTCATTCATTTGCCAAAATACTGCTGTTTCCTTAAATGGTTCTTTTGTCTGGACTGATACACACTATTTAACCTTTTGTTTTTTTCTTTTAGCATAGTTCCTTAACACAGTTTATATACTTTTTTTTTTTTCCCTGGAGGACCGGGACCCTCCCCTGTTTCCCCATTTACTGGGTAATCCAGGTGCTTCACAGACAATACATGGCTTTCCCTTGCGGGCCTGTTAGAAGTCAAATTTCTTTTGACTTTTATACTATTTGAGGAGGTAATGTTTCTTACATGGTGATTTCTGCCTAATTGCTCTAAGGATTCTGGTTGTCTGCATTTTACAAGGTAGTCTGCCAAGCTTTCTTATCACTGCAAGCATATCTCAATACCACATTCCTTTCCTCTAAACAATGTAACTCTGCAAAAACATTTCTATTCCCACACGTTGCAAAAAAAAAAAAAAACAAACACATTTTCCTGTTGGCCAGTTGCTCCTATTACATTTACAGACTAATTAACGCAGAGAAAGAAGCTCCCATAACCAACAAAAAATTCAAGCCTCTCTTCGTTCCCTAGCTGTATTTCAACCAGTGGACCTGCTAGGGTAGAAGTCCCAGGTCCCTGTCATTCCAGCCTGCAGCCTAAGACAATTTCTTTCTGATTTCAGGGGCCAATTGACCCTAGCCAATTGCCTCTGTTTGTATTCTGAAGCCAGGTCCAAATTGTTTTTGTTTGTTTTGTTTTCCACTGCATTTCAAAGTTGGTCCAAAAATTCCATAGGGGTTTCTTTTGGACCTTCTTGGAACAGATTCTCAATTCCCAATTTAACCAGATTTTGGTATTTACTTTACCGTTTTCATTATTTCCGGGGTGATTAGGGTCTCAGTGGGGGGTTGGTCAGGGGAATGCAATCGTAAATAGTTCCCTGAGCGGTCCCATTGGCAATCTGAGCTCACACATGAACTCAGTTTGTTTTAAGAGTTAGCTGCTTTTCTGTTTCCGTGACAACTCTCTTGGACCCATCATGGTCCCTCTGTCCCAGAGGGCTCACACCTGTGATTTTGAGATCACAGCCTCCTGTTGAGGCAGAACTACTAACATTCCTACATCCTCTTTCCCTGCTCATTCAACTTCAAACAACTCTGTCAAATACTACATGCCACACAACCTTTAACACCTTCAACAACCCTTTTAACCCTTCCTTTATCTTTCTCCAGCCTGTACTTTTCTCATGCCAGCACCAAAGGCTCAGTCAGGGACCAACTTAATTCCATACATTTTCCCTCCAAGATGCTGAAACAACATATCAGTATACAACATTTCATCCTATTTTCCTTCTCTCCTCAAAAACAGTATTAACTGCAAGATAGTGTTATAGTCGATTGATCCATAAAGTGGCCATTTAGCTTATATAGTGGCCACCATTGACTGCAATACTTAGTGAAAGTCCTCTTGCTTTGTGCCCCCCCAATTCTAACAAGAGCCTTCCAATGTGCTAATATGCACCCAAGGAGGCTTTCTTTAAAACGCCTTTGTTTTGGATATTACCCATGTGAAATGTGTTCATCTGATTCGTGTCAATATGGAACAATGCTAGGGCCGCATGGTATGATGAATGTGACCTTCTGTCTTACATACCCTTGTATAACCACAAGTCTAAGAAAAACAGAGTGGTTAATGTATATAGTTCTTGTATCTTGCAAAGGAATGTTTTAGCAATTCGTGTCAATAGAGAGCTTGAAGGGAAATGCATTTGTAGGCTTTTCCTTGAAGTCTCTGATATCTGGGGGGTTTCAGAATACCTGCTAACTATTATGACTATTGCATGGGACACTATGCAAGTCTCTGATATCTGGCCAGGAGATTAAGGAGACGGGGAGAGCTGAAGAACAACTAAAAGACAAAGCTTGCAGGGGACGCTGCACAAGTCTCTGACATACAGCCAAGTTGGACAAAGGAGAAGGACAAGAGGGAGGAAGACTATGAGCCTTCAGCATGAAAGACCCCCAGAGACCCCCAGAGGGACCACTGGAGACTGATACGCATGCTCCAGTAGGAGGGTTTGGATTCCAGAAACTAATTATAATAACCCTGTGGTTTTTTTTAGACGTAGTAATGAATATGTATCAGCCTAGGAGCATAAAAATCAGCTGCTTGATGTAACGGGTGTGTGTCTTGGTGGAGCAGAGACTCCCGGCGCACCCAGAACTGTTTGCTTACCTCTATTCCTTTAATAAATTGTAAACTTTGATTATAGCCCTATTTTGAAGACTGAGCGATTTATAACACCCATTTCCTTGATTTCCCATTCCCTTTTATTTATTTATATTAGTTACTGTCCGTTGTTTCAATTTCCAGGCAAACCTTTTTATTGCAGGTTTTTACTATCTTTTCCTAATCTTCTTCCCAAATGTCCCAATTCTCTGGGATTAAACTCTTCTTTCCACATACAAACTTTATTATCTCAGATTATTAATGAGCCCCGTTCCAATCATAAATCCACAGGACTTCGGGAAAACACCTGAAGCACTCAGCCTTCAGTCTTCTAGACAAACAATCCCACATTTTCCAGAAAATTTACATTTCAACAGGACCGAATTTCAAGACGAATGCCATTTTTTCTCATGCACTTTGTTAGTAAGCCCCCACTGTCCTGGTTTCAGTTAGGACAGAGTTAATTTTCCTCATAGTAGCTGGTAGGGTGCTATGTTTTGGATTAGGATGAGAAGAGTGCTGAAAGCATGCTGATTTTTTAATTGTTGCAGAGTAGTGTTTACACCAAGCCAAGGACTTTTCAGCTTCTCACTCTGTCCTGCCAGCCGGCAGGCTGGGGGTGCAGCAGGAACTGGGAGGGGACAGACCCAGGACACCTGACTCAAACTGGCCAAACGGGTATTCCATGTCATCTGACATCATGCTAAACAATATATGGGGTGGCTAGCTGGAGTGGGGGGGCTGGCTGCTCAGAGTTAGGCTGGGCATCGGTCATTGGGTGGTGAGCAATTCCACTGTGCATCATTTTTTTCATACACATTATTGTTATAAATTAAGTCTCAACTCAATCTGAATTTTGTAATATTTGTAAAACAAATATTTCTAAAAGTTATAAAAGGTATAAAAGCTATAAAAGGTGTAAAAGGCAAGTAAACAGCGCTGGGTGTGTGGGGAGTCTACGCTCCACCAACACACACACACGAACATCAAACATTCTAAATACACAGAACATTGCTTTTACATACTAAACCCGAGTATGCCTATACAATCAGGAAAGGTAACAAACAATCCTTTAAGTTCCATGACTTAACAGTCTCAATTTTCCATTCCTTTTCTTGATTACAAACAGCAGTCTCCATTTTCCATTCCTTTTGAACAATATATATCGCTTTAAGTTGTCAAGCAACTCGGTCTTCAGGCCTTACGTATCCCGTTCTTCCCAGATTGAAGAAAAGCATATCCATCTCCTTTTCAAGGCCAATAGGCCTGGGTCAAAAGGCACATCCAGGTCAGTAGGGGGCGTAACAGCAAAGGCCTTCGATGGCAGTAGTGGCGGGGGGGCCCATGGTGTAGCAGTCAGATCAGCCTCAGAGACTGCTCGCCAGGTGCCAAGCAATTCCACTGCAACCTTGTAATTTTTAGTTGCAGAGTCCCACACCTTGACCTCAGCTTGGTCCCATAATTCAGGCTCATAAACTGTCCGATTGTTAATAAGGAGAATAAGCTGTAAGGTTACCAGGACAGTCTTTGTTCCTAAGGACATATGATTCCCCATAACGCCCAACTGCTTACCAGCGAGAGGCAGTTGTGTGCACAGATTGAATAAAAGATCGAATCCGAAATTCCTTTAAGTGGTATATTCTTTATTGCAGCGCTGGATGCACGGGGGATCTCTCCACCTATCGTGCATACCCAAAGCGGAAAGCAGTCTTGAATTTATACAATCAATCAATATTCTACAAGCGCCTATATATATTCATTACCTATCCCCGCCTTCCCTCGCTTCTCATGCTAATTAGCCTTTTGGCACCTTGCGCCTGCGTAGAGCCTCCCAAGAATTGCGGGCAGGGGTCTATGGGACGTGGGCAGTGGTCTTTGGGAGGAAGACCCCGAGTCTTCCTCACAGTGTACTTTTCACCTTTGGTCAGGATTCTGCTGAGTTGGCACGTTTCTTAATTGCAAGAGCTGGCTTTTGCTAATTCTTCCGTTTGTTGTATCTTTATCATGAATTCCAATGTCCAGTTTCGAGATTTATAGTCCTTACATTTGTTTCTTTGTCTGTCTGCTGCTTCCTTATCTGGGGATTGTCCTTGCCTCCCCAATCATATAACCATGATTCGTGGAAGAACTCGATAACTCAAATCAAATAAGTTATATAGTAGGTATGCAGTTTATTTCAGCGCTGGGCACATGCAGGATAGCTCCCAAAGGCATGCGCACCTTAATGCAGCAAATTGCTTTGGTTATATGCAATAAAAAGTTACATATGCATGAAGTTTACCAATATGCCTATACATATTCATAACCTATCCCCGCTGTGTATTAAAATTAGCTCCAAGAAGTCATTTCCATAAACTCCTCCCTTCTGTGCCTGCGCAGTGCCTTCTGGTGGTGGTCACTGGGGGGTCGTGGGGATGTGTAGTGGGTTTACATGGCAAGGTTTTGGTAGCAGGGGGCCATAGGGGTGGATTCTGTGAGAAGCATCTAGAAGCTGCTCCATGTTTGGTAAGGGCCCCACTGTTCACCAGAGCCGAGCCAATAAGCGATGGTGTTTTGCACCTCTGTGAGAGCATATTTAAGTCAGGGAAAAAAACGCTGTGCCACACAGCAGCTGGGAGAGTAAGTTCAATGAGGAACAGCCTTGCAGGCACCAAGGTCAGTGAAGAAGGAGGGGGAGAGGTGCTCCAGGCACCGGAGCAGAAGTCCCCTGCGGCCTGTGGTGAGGACCATGGTGAAGCAGGCTGTCCCCCTGCAGCCCATGGAGTAACACGGTGGAGCAGGGTTCCACACTGCAGCCCGTGGAGGAGACCATGGTGGAGCAGGTGGACCTGCACCAATGGAGGCTGCCACCTGTGGAAGACCCCTGCCGGAGCAGATTCCGGGCCGGACCTGTAGCCCATGGAGAGGAGACCATGCAGGAGCAGGTGACCTGACCAGAGCAGGTGATCTGAGCCAACAAGCGATGTTGTTTCCACCTCTGTGAGAACAAATTTAAGAAAGTAAAAAAAAAAAGGAAAAAAAAAAAGCTGCCTCACAGCAACTGGGAGAGTGAGAGGAGTGAGAAATAGCCTTGCAGGCGCCAAGGTCAGTGAAGAAGGAGGGGGAGAGGAGCTCCAGGCGCTGGAGCAGAAGTCCCCTGCGGCCTGTGGTTGAGAGAGGGAGTTAGGAGAATACAATAAAAGAATTTTTTAGAAAAGGGAGGACTGAGAGAGGGAGTTAGGAGAATCTTAACAAGTAGAGATAGAGTGCTGATGGCATTAAACTAGGATGCTACTTAGTGTCTTTGCTAACTATGGTGCTTTGTGCAAATTAACTAAAGCAAGAAGCCTTGAGCCCCTTACCAAGATCAGTCTCTTAATAAGAGTGTGAGCCTATCTTAAGAAACTGGCAGAAACTGGTCCTGCGGATGGACAAGAGACAAGGAGCAACTGAGTCTGCGCAAAGACAAGAGGTCAACTAGTGACAGTGAAGAGTCATCAACCTTCATCCCCACGACCCCCGACGACCACCACCAGGAGACACAAAAGGGGAAATAAATTGGATGATGCAGGAGCCAAAGGGGTGGCAGAACAGGCATCTGAGAGTCAAATTTTGGCACTACTACTAGGAAGAGAAAACCAGGCATTAACAAAAGCCTTAGAAAATTAAGTAGAATATTCTAAGATGTAAACAGAAAATGTTACCTGCAGGTTTAATGTAAATAAATGATGGGAGAATTGTGATGCCATATTAAATTGAATGGTAACTGGAAAACATAATAAAGCATGCTGGAGAGCTGAAGTAGTATAAGAGTTTTTAAGTAGAAAATGGATAGGGCCTAATTTGTATATCATTGTTAGACAGGTATAAAAGTAATCAAGCTCCAAACGGTGGCAAATTATTTTTTTGAACTCACAAGAAAAGGTGGGTATCAGTATTTATTGGTATTAACTAACACCTTTTCAGGATGGCCAGAAGCATTCCCAACTAGAACAGCCAAGGCTGGGGAGGTAATTAAGATACAAGAAATAATACCACGTTTTGGAGTTCCAGCAACTATATCCCCTGACAGGGGACCACACTTTATCTGAAGTGTGGTACAAAAAATTAGCCACCATTTGGATACAGACTAGCAACTTCATATTCCATATCGCCCTCAGTTGAGTTGCCAAGCAGAAAAAATGAACCACTTAATCAAACAGCAAATTGTGAAACTGGGACAAGAAGGAAGTTTGGCCTGGCCTCAGTATCTTCCTTTAGCCCTTTTTGCGTATACCTAGGGCAAAGGAAGGGCTAAGCTCCTTTGAAATATTATATGGACGACCCTATGGCATACGAAGAGGAATATCCATGCAAGCTGGGGATGAAATTATGTTAGTTCCTCATTGAACTTGATGAAATTATATAGTGGTTTTAGGTAAACAGCTTAATTAAATTGGAAAGCATGTGAGTGGGACTCCGGGTAGAGGGTTAGATGGACCGGTGCGCAATAGACAACCTGGAGATTATGTGTATGTAAAGTCTCTTGCAGAGAAGACCTTGAAACCACAGTGGGAAGGACCGTTCCAGGTCACAGCGATCAGAATCAAGGAGCAGAATGCCTGGATCCATTACACCAGAGTGAAAAAGGCACACAAGACCCCATGGAAGGTTACTCAGGTGTGACCTGGAAGGTTGCATTTCTCACAGTCTTAATGGTATCATTGGTCAAGGAAACTGAACAGTGGGTGCACAATACCTATGTGAAACTCACCCAGGCAGTGAGTAATAGTTTCAACCTTCCTGACTGTTGGGTGTGCACAGTGCTGCCTAGAGGCAACCTAGAATTATGAATTGGACATTGACCTTTGCGCACCTAAGAAATGGAACGTCCATTTGGCAAGGATGATTGTGAACATCTAGGGGAGAGATCTGAACTACTCCCACGTGAAAATGTTAACATATACACCAGATGCTTAAACGATAAAACCCCATGCGTAGGTACAGGTCCACTTAGTTATTTAGCCCTGGAACCTGACAACTGTAGTATGGCAGAATACGTAGGAACTTTTAATCTTACTAAAATTAGAGATAATGGTGTAGGTGTCACAATATGTGCTGATAAAAAGGATACGAACTCAGGATCTCATGGCCTCAATTCTCTCATGCAAATTTGCAAGCTACAAAAAGGATTCTATTGGCTATGTGGAGATGGGCGTGCTAGAAAAAAGCTTACCCTTAAATTGGAAGGGTCATTGTATTGGGGGCTATCTTAGCCCTCGAGGGGGTATATTCACTAAACCACCTCTGGGAATAGTCTGGACCTTATGGAGACAAACACGTACTGTTTTGAATAACCCCCTCGTGATGAGACCCATGGGATTCCATAGTTTTGTAAGGTGGTTGATTCCATCCCTGGGAATAAGTGAATTAGTAAAAGCTGTTGTAAATATCTCAGACACATTAGAAATTATTGAAAATGCCACAGCCTATGCTCTTTCAGCATTATAGGAAGAAATTTCCTCCCTACACAAAGTAGTGCTTCAGAATAGGATGGGATTAGAAGTGCTTTTAGCCAAGGAGGGAGGATTGTGTACAGTCATAAACCAAACTTGCTGTGTATACATGTATGTTAACAAACAAAAACAGATTGAGACTGACCTGGAGAAGATTTGGGAAAAGAATAAAATTTTGCATGCAGTAGCTCAGGATGATATATCCTGGGGATTTACAGACTTGGTAGAAAAATTAACTTCCTGGTTGCCAAACCTAACCTAGCTGAAACAGTTGTTTATCACAATAATCATGGTCGTAGTTTTATCCATGGTCCTTTGTGTAGTGATCCGATGTACCTTATGGTGTTTTAGGAGTACAGGAAACTCCTGCAGTGAGTGGAAAAAGAACCAACTCAGTCAGAAACTGGAGTCTAACAGATATTTTGAAAGAGTGATAGAGAAACACTATATTGAACCTAGAAATAGTAAAAGAATTCACTAACTTTTTAGAAAAGGGGGGACTGAGAGAGGGAGTTAGGAGAATCTTATCAAATAGAGATAGAGCACTGATGGCATTAAACTAGGATGCTACTTAGTATCTTTGCTAACTATGGTGCATTGTGCAAATTAACTAAAGCAATGTTGTGGTATAACTCAACCGGCAGCTAAACACCACACAGCTGTTCTCTCACCCTCCCCCCTCCTTCTCTGGGATGGGGGAGAGAAATTTGAAAGTGTAGCCTGTGGGTTGAGATAAAGACAGGAAAATAATAATAATAATAATAGTACTACTAATAATAATGTGTACTAAACAAATGATGCACTATGCAATTGCTCACCACCCGTTGACCGATGCCCAGCTTATCCCCGAGCAGCCGCCCCCCCCCACCCCGGCTAGCAACCCCTATATATTGTTCAGCATGACATCAGATGGGATGGAATGCCCTTTGGCCATTTTGGGTCAGCTGTCCTGGGTCTGTCCCCTCCCAGCTCCTGCTGCACCCTGTCCTGGTTTCAGTTAGGACAGAGTTAATTTTCTTCCTAGTAGCTGGTAGAATACTATGTTTTGGGAGGGTGAGCGAATGGCTGTGTGGTGTTTAGCTGCCAGCTAGGTTAAACCACGACAACCCCCAGCCTGCCCGCTGGCAGGACAGAGCGAGAAGCTGAAAAGTCCTTGGCTTGGTGTAAGCACTGCTCTGCAACAACTAAAACATCAGCATGTTATCAGCACTCTTCTCATACTAATCCAAAACATAGCACCCTACCTACTAGGAGGAAAATTAACTCTGTCCTAACTGAAACCAGGACAAGCAAGAAGCCTTGGGCCCCTTACCAAGGTCAGTCTCTTATTAAGAGTGTGATCCTATCTTAAGAAACTGGCAGAAACTGGCCCTGTGGATGGAGAAGAGACAAGGAGCAACTGAGTCTGTGCAAAGACAAGAGGTCAACTAGTGGTGACAAGGAAGAGCCACCAACCTTCATCCCCATGACCCCAATGACACTGTGCAAGAGCAGATGGGAGGAGCTTATGGAAATGACTCCTTGGAACTAATTTTAATATTGTGAGGAATGTTTTAACAATTCCAATTCGTGTCCATAAATTCGTGTCCATAAAGAATAATTCTGTTTGAATCCTGTCTGCCTCTGGGCCCTGCACTGGCAATTTAGTTCTTGAACCACAGATGCAGTGTGTCCCAGTCTCCCCCTCATTCCAGTCAATTTATCAAGTCTTCAGAAAACACTCCTTAAATTTATGAACCTGTTTGCTTTTGTTATTCCTGACTTCTAGTTCTAACAGTTACAGTTTTTCTTTTCTGTCTTCTTCGAGATTGATTTAACACTGCTATAGATGTTATGTAGATGACTGTGAATAGCTGGGAAAGAATGTTTTAATTGCTCGTGAGTCGCCAACCTGTTTGGGAGTTTCAGAACAACTGATAATAACCGGTGACTGCTGGTGACTGTTATGGGATCCTTGGTATCTGGCCAGGGGGGGCCAAGAGATTAAGAGGAAGAGAAAAGAAGCTGAAGGACGGTTGGGAGACAAGACCTGCGGAGAGTGTACAGAGAGTGTTCCATAAACTTGGAATAGTGCCGAGTAAGTACAAAGGGTGAGAGGAAGACTACGAGCCTTCAGCATGAAAGACCCCTAGAGACCCCCAGAGGAGACTGATGCGCATGCTCTAGTAGGAGGAACTGGACCCCGGAAGCTAATTATAATAATCTACTTTTTTAGAAGTAGTAATGAATATGTATTAGTCTAGGTGCATAAAAATCAGCTGCTTGATGTAACTGGTGTGCTTCCTGGTGGAGCAGAGACTCCCGGTGCACCCAGCGCTGTTTGCTTACCTCTATTCCTTTATATTCTTTTAATAAATCATATTTTTTTATTTAATCCTAATTTGAATCCTGAGCCATTTATAACAATTTGGGGGCTCGTCCGGGAGGGCTATAGTTCCTGAATTCTGATTTAATCTAGGAGAGGCGCCCCACCATTTGGTGGCTCCTGTTTGAGTCAGATCGGGACTAATGCCATCCTGAACCTGAATAAAGGTAAGCAAAGAATTTGATTTTTTTTGAGCTCCCTTGTTGCCGGCTGTTTTTTGCCCGTAATTCTGCGCGCGAAGATCCGGATGAAGACGACAGAGTCGTTTGGATACCGTTCGGTTGGATTCCGGTGTCCGGGATCAAATCGGATGAAGACGACAGTCGTTTGGATACCGTCTGGTTCGATCCCAGACGAAGACAGCAGAGACGCTGGTGGATACCGTCCGATTGGAGTCTGGACGAAGACGACTGATTCGTAAGATACCGTCCGGTTAGGTAAGGGTACGGTTGCCATTTTTTGTGTGTGTGAGTGTAACTGAGACTTCTAAAGTCAGCGTGGAGGTCTTTTTGTTTTCTCACTGGTTCTAATCTCCTGTCGGGGGGGCTAGACTGGTGAGAAGAGGGATACGTGGGTGGGTGATAGGTCCTAAACCCCCTGCAAGACACTCTCACTGGGCAGCCAAGGGCTGGGGGAATTGCCACTAGTAAAATTCCCGGATGGGTCAGATAAAATCGAAGACCAAGGACCAGAAAGGGAGCAAATTACCAGATATATGACCAAAAAGTCCATTATGAATAATGATTAGAAATTGGAACAATAGGGGCCCCAGAAAATTAAAGAGTAAATTGAAAATGATCCAGTATTATATGATAGAATGACCAAAAAGAACCCTTAAGACCCCCTGTATTTTGATCCACGGAGGACGGGGTCTGTCAGGCTTTGAACATTAATAGTAGAATACCCGTGGATCCGGAAAAGAGCAAGCTGAAACATTGGAATTAGAAATTAGAGAGCAGTTGATTAAGAATGAATATGTGCTACATTTGTGCCTGTGCTGCACTTATACCACCAGATAACAGGAGCCTCTCGGGCCCCGAGAACCAGATCAAAAACAACCTCATGGTTCAGACTTTAACCAAGGGGTCTAAAATAAGGAGGACTGTTCACAAAGGGACAGGCTATGCATATGTATAGGAATGTTCATGTATATGTAACTCTTTACTAAAGCAATTTGTCACGTTAGGCCTGCACGACTTTGGGGGGACTACCCGCCCCGTGCTGCACAGAACTGAGTAAACATACCTACTTTACAATCCTACTGATTGTGGAGTCAGCTTTCTGAGAGTCATTTTGGTGAGCCAGGCAGGAGACACTCTGCTCGGCTGCGGGATCGGCTGCAGCGTGGACGCCCCTAGGTGCACCCTGAGCGTTTTGCTCGGAGGGGACTCCACTCTCAGCTGCTCACCGCAGGAGCAGAGATCTCCTGGAACTGCAGACAAATGGTATGTTTTCGGCTGCTGGAGGGATACTAACTGGAGTGTTAATAATTGTATGTGTTTTTATGTATGTATTTTGTGTTGAAAGTATTTGTGTAAATGTAAGGGTTTGAAACAAAGTGTTACAAGTCACTTCACGAAGAACACAGTCAGAGACAATACTTGTTTGGTTGGTTATCATTCTAAATTATATTCCTGTGGTATGAATGAGATGTGCTGGAGGCCTCCGTGTGCGAGTGTGCTGTGTGAGTGAGACGCAGCGTTGCTGCAAAGCGAGTGCAGAGTTCCGATCCCTGGTTCCGTACTCTCTGCAAGGGAGTGGGCAGAGACGAACGAAGTGCTTGACAGACTGAAAAGAAGTGCTGTTTTATCCAAGTTTTGAGTGGTGGTGCCTAATATATGGGCCCGGTGTATCTTGTGTATCCTATTTTTGCTCTTAAATGTTTTGACTGTGACAAGAAAAAGGCAGGAGCATGATATGACATGCTTCCTGCAACATATGAGGCCCGCACAGGCCGAGACCTGGACTCGCTGAGACCTGGACTCGCTGAGACCTGAACAGGCCGAGAGACCGGAGCGGCGCCGAGAGACCGGAGCGGCGCTGGGAGGCCCGAGACACTACGGAGGGACTACCGCTGGACGGAGAGAGCCCTGAGAGACGCTGCAGAGCCACGGACGGCTCTGAGAGACACAGAATAGACCTGACAGAAGCTGCAAAACGCGGGGAAATTGAAGTAATTGCGGAACATCCGAGATCGAGTTGCTACGGGAGACCAGAGGCGTCAGTGGACACCGGTAGCTGACCCTCAGCGTGTGGCGAGTCGGCACAGAGCAGAGGGGCGGACATCAGGACCCTGCAGCCTGTCTGACATAACCATGGAGGCAGCAGCAGCGGCTGTGCTGCTTCTCTCTGGCATTCTTTTTATAAGAGGTTTATCTTGCAATGCAAAAAAGACTATTCGTCCCCAGATCGGTGTTATAACTATGTTTCTGGATAACATTCCGTGGGGTTGCCTCATTCTACGGACTATTAATGACGATTTAGCTCTATTGCAGGGCAGGAGTGCAGAGACGCAGATTACACTGCCAAATGACCACCGGCAGGCTCTTTCACAAACCTAAGGTTGCAGCTGGCACTGCCTGCAGCCGTATAGCAGACGTTACACTCTCTTTCCTAATTAGTAATCATGTGTCTTATCCATTTGTGGTGAATGGCCAGTGACAAAAAGAAAAGGGGGGAGACAAAGACAGAAACGGTACAAGGAGGATGCCACTGACACTAACAGCATGGGTAATAGGAGTAGTATAAGTGACACAGGTGACGGTGCAGGGCGCTCTGCCTGTTGCTCGCCTTCGCCTGACTGTGCACTGCTGCCAACGGTGCTAGAGTAAAATGTGAAGACTGCTCAGATGGCAGTGATGAGAGTGCTTGTGTGAAGAAGATGTGTACTGAATCTGACTTTGTGTGCATAGATATCAATAAAGTGTGTAACCAGCAGAGAGACTGCAAGGACTGGGGTGATGAGCCCCTGAAGGAATGCAACATAAATGAATGTGACTGTCCAGCTGGGTTTGACTTTGTAGAAAAGAGAAACTGTGGAATTGATGAATGTCAAAACCCTGGTATCTGTAGTCAAATCTGTATCAATCTGAAAGGTGGCTACAAATGTGAACGTAGCCGTGGCTATCAGATGAATCCTGCTACAGGAACTGGGAAAGGGCCATACCGGTACAAAAACACAAATAACACCTGTGATTACAATGACGCTGCTAAGCAGGGTTTAGGAGTTTATAGCATGGAGACAAGGGGTAACAACTACAGTGTTTGGAACAATTGTACAGCTTTGGCCTTGCCTCCTGATGTGCTTCTGATTTGTGGGGATGGGGCCTGGCATGGTATCCCTGCAAATGCTATCAGATGTCCATGTTACTTAGATAAACTCATTGTATTCGCTTCTAGCTTGTTACAGTTGCGTGAGATCACCAGACATAAATGGGCATTGCTTGCACCGGATAGCAATGATAATGTTGAATTGTGTGGGGTTGCAGCTAGAGCAGCATTGGCAATTTTAGTGCTTGGAGTGGCATCTGCGGCTGCACGTAACAACTTAGAAAAATTGGTATGCTGGGCCAAGAAGCAAGCCTATGCCATGACAGAGATACTTGAGGAGATGTTACCAGATCAAAATAGTCTGCGACATCTGCTTTTACAGGATCAAGCTGCTATTGACTTTTTGCTTTTGGCTCAAGGGCATGGGTGTGAGGGACTGTACCTTGTTTTACTGACTACTGAAACAGCTGTGAGAACCGCAGAAAGGGACCCATGCATCCAGAATAAAAGGACCAGTAACTACTGAAACTTGGAGGGTTGAGTCCACTCCTGGGAAACTGAAACTCATGCTAAGGAAGAACTAATATTCTGGCAATGAGGCTCTGCATGAATTAAGGATGCCAAATAAAGGGGACAAGCCTGAAGGGAGGAAAGGGAGAAGGCAAGACCGGGGCAGGACCCTCCACTGCGGTGTGTATGGTCTACCGAGGGAGGCAACCCCTATGGGTATTGACTGCCGAGTGAGAGGGCCTCGACCGGACTTCTCCCACACTAAGATCAGGTTGGCCAGGTTGTCCCGAGAAAATAACATAAGAACCTTTTTTAAACCTATATAAAATTGTGATTCGTTTTACAGGAGCTGGATCACCCTGACAGGCCGAATGGTAACACAAGCCTGAATCGACCCTGAAGGTGTTTGCCTATTATGATCCAGATACGTGGGCAGAAGACAGATCCTGGGACTATAGGACCCCAGTATATATATACTTAATAGAATAATTAGGTTATTAGCTGAAATGGAAATAGTTATAAATGATGAGAACTGCTTTGTATCAAAATTGCCTAGCTTTGGATTATTTACTAGCACAAGAAGGAGAAGTCTGTGGAAAATTTAGCTTTAGTAATTGCTGTTTAAAGATTGATAAAAAGGGTGTTTCTTCCTAGTAGCTGATAGAATGTTATGTTCTGGTTTAGGATGAGAAGAATGTTAATAATATGCTGATGTTTTAATTGTTTTTAATTGTTACAGAGCAGTGCTTACACCAAGCCAAGGACCAAGCCAAATTCAGCTTCTCACTGTCCTGCTAGCAGGCAGGCTGGGAGGAGGACCGGACTGCTCGGGGTTGGGTTGGGCATCGGACAGCAGGTGGTGATCAATTGCATTGTGCATCACTTGTTTCGTATACATTATTACTAGTAGTAATATTATCATCATTATTATTGTTATTATTATTATTATTATTATTTTCTTGTTATCTCAACTCACAGGCTTCACTTTCCCATTTCTCTCTCCCATCCCAGAGAAGGAGAGGGGGGAGGTGAGCGAGCAAGCACAAACCTGGAAGGATATGGAATGGGATTTATTTTTATGGCTGCCTGGTGGACCATGGGTTAAAAGAGTGTTATATTTATTGTGATGTGGTGTAAAGATGTTATTGTTTATACCTTGTATGATACCTTGTCTTACATTATTAGTACACCAGGTGATAAATAGTACATTGGTAATAACTTCATTAAAAAAAAAAAAAAAAAGGGAATATGTCAATTATGATGCTTAAGAATTGGACCCTCCAAGAACAAACTGATGAAATCCAATTATTAATAACAGAAGAGACACGAATTGGGGATATTAAAAAGAAGATAAGGGATTGTGAGGAATGTTTTAACAATTCCAATTCGTGTCCATAAATTCGTGTCCATAAAGAATAATTCTGTTTGAATCCTGTCTGCCTCTGGGCCCTGCACTGGCAATTTAGTTCTTGAACCACAGATGCAGTGTGTCCCAGTCTCCCCCTCATTCCAGTCAATTTATCAAGTCTTCAGAAAACACTCCTTAAATTTATGAACCTGTTTGCTTTTGTTATTCCTGACTTCTAGTTCTAACAGTTACAGTTTTTCTTTTCTGTCTTCTTCGAGATTGATTTAACACTGCTATAGATGTTATGTAGATGACTGTGAATAGCTGGGAAAGAATGTTTTAATTGCTCGTGAGTCGCCAACCTGTTTGGGAGTTTCAGAACAACTGATAATAACCGGTGACTGCTGGTGACTGTTATGGGATCCTTGGTATCTGGCCAGGGGGGGCCAAGAGATTAAGAGGAAGAGAAAAGAAGCTGAAGGACGGTTGGGAGACAAGACCTGCGGAGAGTGTACAGAGAGTGTTCCATAAACTTGGAATAGTGCCAAGTAAGTACAAAGGGTGAGAGGAAGACTACGAGCCTTCAGCATGAAAGACCCCTAGAGACCCCCAGAGGAGACTGATGCGCATGCTCTAGTAGGAGGAACTGGACCCCGGAAGCTAATTATAATAATCTACTTTTTTAGAAGTAGTAATGAATATGTATTAGTCTAGGTGCATAAAAATCAGCTGCTTGATGTAACTGGTGTGCGTCCTGGTGGAGCAGAGACTCCCGGTGCACCCAGCGCTGTTTGCTTACCTCTATTCCTTTATATTCTTTTAATAAATCATATTTTTTTATTTAATCCTAATTTGAATCCTGAGCCATTTATAACAATATGAAGCGGGGACAGGTCATGAATATCATAGAATCATAGAATCATAGAATATCCTGAGTTGGAAGGGACCCTTAAGGATCATCAAGTCCAACTCTTGACACCGCACAGGTCTACCCAAAAGTTCAGACCATGTGACTAAGTGCACAGTCCAATCTCTTCTTAAATTCAGACAGGCTCGGTGCAGTGACCACTTCCCTGGGGAGCCTGTTCCAGTGTGCAACCACCCTCTCTGTGAAGAACCCCCTCCTGATGTCAAGCCTAAACTTCCCCTGCCTCAGCTTAACCCCGTTCCCGCGGGTCCTGTCGCTGGTGTTAATGGAGAAAAGGTCTCCTGCCTCTCGACACCCCCTTACGAGGAAGTTGTAGACTGCGATGAGGTCTCCCCTCAGCCTCCTCTTCTCCAGGCTGAACAGGCCCAGTGCCCTCAGCCGTTCCTCGTACGTCTTCCCCTCCAGGCCTTTCACCATCTTCGTAGCCCTCCTCTGGACACTCTCCAACAGTTTCATGTCCTTTTTATACTGTGGTGCCCAGAACTGCACACAGTACTCGAGGTGGGGCCGCACCAGCGCAGAGTAGAGCGGGACAATCACCTCCCTCGACCTACTAGCGATGCCGTGCTTGATGCACCCCAGGACACGGTTGGCCCTCCTGGCTGCCAGGGCACAGTGCTGGCTCATATTCAGCTTGCTGTCTACCACGACCCCCAGATCCCTCTCTTCTAGGCTGCTCTCCAGCGTCTCATCGCCCAGTCTGTACGTGTAGCCAGGGTTTCCCCGTCCCAGGTGCAGGACCCGGCACTTGCTCTTATTGAACTTCATGCGGTTGGTGATCGCCCAGCTCTCCAACCTATCCAGATCCCTCTGCAAGGCCTTTCCACCCTCATTCGAGTCCACAACTCCTCCAAGTTTGGTGTCATCAGCAAACTTGCTCAAAATACCTTCTATTCCTACATCCAGATCGTTTATAAAAATATTGAAAAGTACCGGCCCTAAAATGGAGCCTTGAGGGACCCCACTGGTGACCGCCCGCCAGCCTGACGCAGCCCCATTCACCATAACCCTTTGGGCCCTGCCCGTTAGCCAATTGCTCACCCATCGTATGATGTTTTTATTTAGCTGTATGGTGGACATTTTGTCCAGTAGGATCCTATGGGAAACTGTGTCAAAAGCCTTGCTGAAGTCCAAAAAAATCACATCAGCTGGTTTCCCTTGGTCCACCATACGGGTGATCTTATCATAAAAGGAAATCAGGTTAGTTAGGCAGGAGGTATATGTATATGTATAGGTGCATTGTGAAACTTCATGCATATGTAACTCTTTGCTGCATATAACCATGGAAGTTGCCATCAGGTGCGTACGACTTTGGCAGGACTACCCCCCGTGCTGCCCAGCGCTGAATAAACATACCTACTTTACAATCTTACTGATTGTGGAGTCCGTTTTCCGCAAGTCTTGGTGAGGACCATTGTGAAGCACGCTGTCCCCCTGCAGCCCATTGTCCTGGTTTCAGTTAGCACAGAATTAATTCTCTTCCTAGTAGCTGGTGGAATGCTGTGTTTTGGCTTAGGATGAGAAGAGTGCTGATAACACCCCGATGCTTTAATTGTTGCAGAGCAGTGCTTATACTAAGCCAAGGACATCTCAGCCTTTTGCTCTGTCCTGTCAACGGGCAGGCTGGGGGTGCAGTAAGAGCTGGGAGGGGACAGACCCAGGACAGGTGACCCAAACTAGCCAAAGGGGTATTCCATACCATCTGACGTCATGCTAAACAATATATAGGGGTGGCTAGCCGGGGGAAGGGGGCCGGACTGCTCGGGGTTAGGCTGGGCATCGGTCAGCGAGTGGTGAGCAATTGCATTGTGCATCACTTGTTTGTACATATTATTATTATTTCCCTATTATCACCATATTATTATTATTGTTATTATTGTTATTATTGTTATTATTATTTTGTTATTATTATTTTCCTGTCTTATTAAACTGTCTTTATCTCAACTCACGGGCTTCACTTTCCATTTCTCTCCCCCGTCCCAGAGAGGGAGGGGGGAGGGTGAGCGAACGGCTGCGTGGTGTTTAGCTGCCGGCCGGGTTAAACCACGACACCCATGGAGTATGACGGTGGAGCAGGATTCCACACTGCAGCCCGTGGAGACCACAGTGGAGCAGGTGGACCTGCACCAAAGGAGGTTGAGGCCTGTTGAAGACCCCTGCCAGAGCAGATTCCAGGCTGGACCTGTAGCTCGTGGAGAGGAGACCATGCAGGAACAGGTGACCTGACAGGAGCTGCTGCCCATGGGGGACCCAGGTTGGAGCAGCTTGTGGAGGAATCGTTAAGTGAGGCAGGACATGTGAATGTTGAGCAGTTGGGAGACAATGGGCTGGTGAAGCACAGTACTCAACTCACATGAGCCTTGGCACTTATGCAGCTGGCTGAGAGCCAATTAGGCTCAAGGACACAATGCCCTTGGGCGATCGGGAAAGTCCCTAAGGTGGGACAGGTAGCCAAAAGAAGGAGGACCAGACTGAAAAGCCTGGGAAGTGTTAACCAATCCTGAGCTTAGTTTCTGCAATATGTATGAGTTGATTATGTTCGAACTAAATAAAAGATGACTGAGCTATCCATTAAAGTTGAAGTTCACTGTTCACTCATATTGAGCGTCTGGGTCTTCCTTCCGTCGGCAACAAATTGGCGCCCGAACAGGGACCGGTCTGAACGGGATTTGGACACTGCTGGCAGTGATCCAGGGCCACGGTTGGACGGAATAAGGGAAGCCGGTCCTGCAACGCAGCCCAGGAGGTGAAAAGGACAAGAATCCCCGCACCCGCGCCGGGAAGGTGAAAAGGACGTGGAGTCCCCCGCACCCGGGAGTGGATCCCGCCGGTCGCGCGTCGCCGAGATCTGCAGCTTGGAAGGTGGAAGGGAGTCCCCGCACCCGGGATGAGCCTATATAGGGTCCCGCCGGAAAAGCGCCGCCGAGGTCTTTGCAAAGGCTGCAACCGACGTATATAAAGGTATGAAAAGGTAAGCGGCGTATTATTTGCTCAAATGCTTTTTAGAAAAGCGGAGCATTTTAAATACAGATTGTAGAAAAAGATTTGCCAGGGTTATTAGTATATGGGCTAGCTAAGGGTTGTCTTACAAGGCCTGATACAGTTTTTTGAACAAACAGTGGCGTAAATTTGGAAATAAATTGTTTGATGATGTTAGGAACGATGTTAAGCTTACTGGGAGATTTGATGAGGCCATGGAGAGCAGTGGCTAATGCATTAGCCACACATAAAGATGAACAAAGAGTTGCCGCTGCTGCAACAGAGTGGTTAGGACCACCAAGAAGGGTTAATAATGTTAATCCACAGCAAATAAATATGGAAGGAACAGATTGCCCGTTGCCACCTTCCGTTAGAACTTTTACTATTATACAGGGGGCCTCGGGAATTTCGGGGGTGCCTGTGACAATGTCCTCTGTAGCAGAGGAGGAGCTCTCACTACCAACAGCTCCAACTGCTCCAATAGAAAGTGAGAAAGGAGCAAGTGAAAGGACCAGTGCTAACTCATTTCTATCAAATATAAATCCCTTCACAACAGGGGCGCAGGGAAGAGAAGGTCTACAGCCATCGAAGGCCTTTGCTGTTACGCCCCCTGTTGACCTGAACGTGCCTTTTGACCCAGGCCCTATTGGCCTTGGAAAGGAGCGATGGAGGCAAATAGCAAATGAGGCACTGCGTGAAGGGAATTATGAAACGGCAGCACAGTTAACACAAGCTTTTCCGGTAGTATACTCGCCACCAGATGCACAGGGGAATGCCACTGTTAATATGACAAATTTAGACTGGAAACTATTAACTCAATTACGATCTACAGTAAATGATTCTGGTTTAAAGGGGGAACCTACTCAGCAAATGTTAGATTATATTTGGGGAACTAATATATTACTCCCCGGGGACATACGTGGTATAATGAAGCTGATCCTAACACAACATCAACAGCTTCTTTTTAATGCGCATTGGCAAAGTGTTTGTCAAGAGGCAGTAGCTGTGATAAGGGCACCTGGAGATCCGTTGCATGGTGTCACGTTGGAGGAATTGATGGGACTCGGACCATATTATAGATTAGAGACACAAGCGTTGCTGGGTCCAGACAAAGCTAAAGAATCAATGAGATTGGCTCGGAGAGCCTTGGACCAAATTAGAGAGCCAGGGGGGATACCATCCTATATGGGCATCAAGCAAGGAAGGGAGGAACCATTTGGGTTGTTTATTGATCGAGTAGCAAACGCAATACAAGCGGCTGGGGTACCTGATTATCTAAAGGGCACTATTCTAAAGCAGTGTGCAATTCAAAACTGCAACCCTTCAACTCGTAGTATATTAGCTACGTTACCGAGAACTTGGACAATTGAGGAGGGTTTAGAAAGGATGGCTCAGGTACCCGTGGGTCCGCAGGCTATGTTGGTAGATGTAATAAAACAACTAGGGAATAGCATGAAAGAACAGGCACAGGTATTCAGAGAGACTGCACAGCAATCGCAGAATCAAGTATTCGCTGCCCTTGCTCCTTTGCAAACGCCCGGAGGCCGTCCTACTGGCCGAGGGTCTTCACTGCAACCGCGTTGTTCTCGCTGTGGGATCACCGGACATAGGAAATGAGAGTGCAAAACGAGATCAGTGTGGTGTCATCTGTCGGTATGGTGCGTCGGGAAACGGCCAGAGCAGCGGGAAGGACCGCCCCGCGACGACACAAAAAGCGGCATTTACCACAGCGGCCGGAACGACACCGTTTACCTCCGACCAGCCACCAGAGGGAGCCTCGGCTTGGATTTGGCAACAGCAGTAGATGTAACGCTATTGGACTCTAAACCCACCAGGGTAGGAACAGGAGTTACGGGACCAGTTATTGTCAATGGTGATCCTGTAGGAGCTTTATTGATCGGAAGATCGTCTGCTACCTTGAATGGATTAAAAATATTGGTTGGACTTATAGATAAAGACTATTGTGGGGAAATACAGATTATAGTTTCTGCAATGTTTCCTCCAATGCATGTGCCGTGGAATACAAAGATAGCTCAATTACCTGGTCTACCTAATCCTGCTATGATACCAGAGGGTTGGCATTTATTGATTGTGGATCTGAAAGACTGTTTTTTCACAATAGCCCTCCATGAAAATGACAAACAGAGGTTTGCCCTTACTCTCCCGACAATAAATCGTGAAGGTCCAGATCAAAGATTTGAATGGACTGTATTACCCCAGGGAAGGCGTAATTCACCTATGTTATGTCAGCTTTATGTTGACGCAGCTCTGCAACCAATTCGACGAAAATGGCCAGAGACAATAATCTATCATTACATGGATGATATTTTGTTAGCCCAGAAGGAACCG
Source organism: Anas acuta (assembly GCF_963932015.1). Classification (NCBI taxonomy): domain Eukaryota; kingdom Metazoa; phylum Chordata; class Aves; order Anseriformes; family Anatidae; genus Anas; species Anas acuta. The sequence goes on from NC_089016.1 coordinate 17,977,039, forward strand.
TTTTCTCTACAACAGAAAAATGACTTAACACTGACCTTAAAACAAATGGGACTCGTACTTGCACCGGAAAAGGTTCAGGAGACAAGTCCCTGGAAGTTTTTGGGTTGGAAAATTACAAATTCCACCATTCAGCCTCAAAAACTTACAATCCAATCGGATATCAAAACTCTTAATGATGCTCAAAAACTGCTGGGAGATTTACAATGGATCAGGCCAGTAGTCGGGATTCCGAATGAACTGTTAAATCCCCTTCGGCCGTTATTAAAAGGAACTGATCCTGCTTCAAAAGTGACACTATCAGAAAAACAACAAGAAATACTACAACAAATCGCATCTTTGATCACAACGAGTGTCACGCATCGACGTATATCTGACAAGCCACTCGATCTTACCGTTCTATGTGGCTCAAAATGCCTGATGGGTGCCATAACACAGCAAAAAATAAAAACGGGGGAGAAGGGAGGAGGAACTGTGGTATTAGAATGGATAGCTCCTCCATTACAACCTCGACGAACAATTCAAGAAAAAATTGCAACATTAGCAGAATTAGTAAAGAAGGGGAGGAATTGAATATTGCAAGTGGATGGGGTTCCTCCAAATATTATCTGGTTACCCATGAAGCCAGGCGATTTGGAATGGTATATACAAAACTCTGAAGAGTTACAAGCTGCACTACTACAGGATGGCGCTACTATAGTAGCAAAAACGTTACAATCAACTGCTCTGACATGGATGGAAAACCAGGGATGGATAACTAAGCCAAAACGATCGTCTATCCCACTTAAGAATGCAGTGACAGTTTTCACTGATGCAGGAAAACGTTCTCGAACTGCTGCAGTGACTTGGAAGGATGAGCATGGTTGGAAACATCAAATTTTACAAGCCCAAGATAAAGACTCATTACAGACACTAGAACTTCTTGCAGTAGTATGGGCATTTATAAAATGGAGAGATGTTCCATTAAATGTGGTATCCGATTCCTTATATGTAGTAGGCATAGCAAATCGTATAGAAGACTCAGCCTTGAGAGACTTAAAAAATGAACGGCTGTCAGAATTAATAATCAGTCTACAGATCGCCATAGCTCAAAGAAGTGAACCGTACGCAGTAATACACATAAGGAGTCATCAGTGGGAAGAAGGCCTGAGAGAAGGCAACGCTCGAGCGGACCGACTAGTCGCTGCAACAGCTACTGAAGCACCACTGTCACCCTTTTGCAGAACTCGGGAGGCTCATGCTATTTTTCACCAGAACGCTAAAGGACTTGCGCGGGCTTACAAACTGTCTAGAGCTGATGCGCAGGCAGTAGTAAAAGCTTGCCCAACGTGTAGTCATTACAATTCGGGTGTGGGAATCGGAATCAGAACAAACCCGAGAGGGATTAAAACCAACAAAGTGTGGCAAATGGACGTCACTCATGTCACAGCATTTGGCAGATTGAGATATCTGCATGTAACGATAGACACTTATAGTCACATGATTTGGGCTACACCGCAGCCTGGGGAAAAAGTTCGGGATGTACGACGTCATCTTGCCAGTTGTTTTGCAGTAATGGGAGTACCACAAACCATAAAGACAGATAATGGTCCAGCCTATGTTAGTGGGCCACTTAAGCGATTTATGGAACTGTGGGACATTAAGCATATAACTGGTATTTCACATACACCAACTGGTCAAGCTATAGTAGAAAGAGCTAATGGAACAGTTAAGCAGTATTTGGAAAAGTTTAAAGACATTACAGATATTAGAGAGAGGGTGGATAAAACCTTATTTGTTCTCAATCATTTGTGTGTATTTGGAGATGATGAGGAACCACCCGCGACACGTCATTACATTAAGTCTGAAAATGATAATAAATGTATTATGAGAGTACTGTACCGAGATATGAAAACGGGACAATGGCTGGGGCCTGCTGATGTGATTTATATGGGGCGAGGTTATGTGTGTATCTCTTCCCCTACAGGGCCAACCTGGGTTCCTAGTCGATGTGTTAAACCAGCCATTGAAGAAAAGTCATCAAGTACGAATAACAGCAACCATGGCTGATCTAACGGCACAAGGGATTTTGGTTGCATTATCTTTGACAATGACGGTTGGACGTAATAGTGCCATCCTAAGCAAAATCGATCCTCAAACCAATATGTGGGTCACTTGGGCAAATCAAACCGGACAAAGTTCATTTTGCCTATTCCTCGCTTCTGCGTCTGATCCTTTCGTTGATGAGTTGATTATGTTTGAAATGGTTAAGGGATCATACGCAAAAAATTGTAGTACAAGATAGTTGGTTTGAAGGTTGGTTTAAATCTCTTTTTGGGAACATGGGTGGATGGTTTTTTCTTCGTCAAAGAGGAACTTCGTTTTCTACTTATAGTTATATTGATTATAGTTGCTGCAAAATAAAAACGGGGGAATTGTGGAGGAATCGTTAAGTGAGGCAGGACATGTGAATGTTGAGCAGTTGGGAGACAATGGGCTGGTGAAGCACCGTACTCAACTCACATGAGCCTTGGCACGTATGCAGCTGGCTGAGAGCCAATTAGGCTCAAGGACACAATGCCCTTGGGCGATCGGGAAAGTCCCTAAGGTGGGACAGGTAGCCAAAAGAAGGAGGACCAGACTGAAAAGCCCGGGAAGTGTTAACCAATCCTGAGCTTAGTTTCTGCAATATGTATGAGTTGATTATGTTCGAACTAAATAAAAGGCGACTGAGCTATCCATTAAAGTTGAAGTTCACTGTTCACTCATATTGAGCGTCTGGGTCTTCCTTCCGTCGGCAACAGCAGCTTGCTCAAGAGGGATGGACCCTGTGGTACAGACCCATATCTGGAGCAGTTCTGGAAGAGCTGCTGCCTGTGGGAAGCCCACACAGGATCAATTCAGGAAGGACTGCATCCCGTGGGAGGGACCCCACAGCACAGGGGATGAGAGTGACCGAGAAGGAGCAGCAGAGAAGAAGCGCTGTAGACTGACCATAACCCCCATTTCCCCGTTCCCCTGCACCACTCAGGGGGAGGAGGTGGAAGAGGGTGAATGAGGGGAAGGCATTTTTGTTTTTTATTTCCTTTGTTTCTCACCTCTCTATCTTGTTAGTTAATAGGCAATAAATCTTACTATCTCCCTAAGTCTGTTTTGCCCATGACTATAATTACTGAGCGATCTCCTCATCCTTATCTCAACCCTTGAGCCCTTTTCATCATATTTTCTCCCCTTTCCTCTTTGAGGAGGGGGAGTGAGAGAGTGGTTGTGGTGGAGCTCAGCCGCCCACCTGAGTAAAACCACCACGATTGAGGAGTCCGGGCACCCACCTGAGCAAAACCACCACAACTGTGGAGTCCCATCAGCTCGCTGCTAATCTTCTGGCCCTTCCTGTCTTTGACAGACTTCAGCAGTCAAGCCAGTTCTTGCTGGTTCCCTTATCTATGCATACAGTCTCCCTTATCTTTGGGGTCGTTAACATACAATTGTGCTAGCTAAGACCTAGGAATCAACATCCTTTTTCTTGTTCCCTGTCTCAAGTCCCCCCTTTTCTTTATCCTAAGGCAAATTCTTTTGCTTATAGCACTCCTTCTTGATTCAAAGTTTTCATAAAATTCTTACCGGTTTCTACTTGGTGCTTGATTCGGTTACACTTCCAGGTTTCATAATCATCTAGTCCTTTTATACAGCACCAAAATGCACACTGTACTAATACACAGGGTAAGAATACTAGTATAAGCAAGATCAATATTCCTATAAACAATTGCTTAAGCCAAGAAAATTTGGGTAACCAAGAGGTCAGTTCGTTCCATAATTCTCAAAAACCTCACAAGGTGTCATCTTGAACTACCTTATGTAAGATCTTGGTCTTTTCCAAATATTTTTTGAGATCAGTCTCAATTCGTCCTGCCTCATTTACATACATACAGCTACAAATATTTATTAAAGTGCATACTCCCCCTTGGGAGGCTAATAAAAGGTCTAGTGCCTAAAACGTTCTTACTGATTTGTTCTAGTTGCTTGCCCAAAACTATAATATGTTGTCATAAATATTGGTTTCCTACTTGCGTTAGATCTTCTCCTTTGTATGGCATTTGGTAAGGCCTGCCATACAATATCCCAAAGGGGCTTAGTTTTTCCTTGCTCCTAGGCCTAGTTCTAATTCTAAGTGCCATGGGTAGCGCCTGATACCAATACATATTGGTTTCTTGACAGATTTTAGCAATCTGTTGTTTTATCAAATGATTAATTTTTTCCACTTGGCCACTCGCCCCTGGTCTATACAGAGTGTGTAGTTGCCAGTCAATCCCTAGCACTTTGCTGACTTGTTGGGTCAGTTCTGCAGTGAACTGTGGTCCCCTGTCAGATGACATCACTGAGGGTACACCAAATCTCACTATAATTTCATTCTCTGGCTTTGTTAGTTCTACATGGGAATGCTCCCGGCCATCTGGAAAAGGTGTCTGTTAGTACCAATAAACATCTAAACCCCTCTTTTCCTAGGAGTTTGAAAAAGATCAATTTGCCACTGTTTCCCAGGAACATTTCCCTTCCCTATTGTTCCCATTTGGGGTTTGATTCCTGTCTGTGGGTTATTTTTAAGATATATGACTGGCACTGTTTTGATACCTGTCTGACAATAGTATACAAATTAGGCCCTATCCATTTTCTACTTAAAAACTCTTATACTACTTCAGCTCCCCAGCATGCTTTATTATGTTCTTCAATTACCATCCAATATAATATGGTATCACGATTTTCCCACCATTTATTTGTGCTAAACCTGTAGGTAACATTTTCCATTTACATCTTCAATTAATTGCTAATTCTAATCGATCTTAGAATATTCTACTTAATTTTCTAAGGCTTTTGTTAATGCCTGGTTTTCTCTTCCTAGTAGTAGTGCCAAAATTTGACTCTCAGATGCCTGTTCTGCCACCTCTTTGGCATTTGCGTCAGCCAATCGATTTCCTCTTCCAATATCAGTATCCTGTTTGATGTCCTTTACAGTGCATAATGGCAACTTTAATAGGCAGGTATACCGCTTGGAGTAACTTCAGTATCTCTTCTGCATGTTTAATCGAGGATGATAAGAGTCCTCTCCCCTTCCAAACTGCCCCGTGTGCATGCACCACACCAAAGGCATATTTCGAATCTGTCCAAATGTTAATTCTTTTCCCTTTTGCCAGCTCAAGAGCTCTTATCAAGGCTATTATTTCTGCCTTAAGTGAACTCCCTGGCAGATGAAGCTGCTGCCATATATATACCAATCCTCCTCATCTTCTAGGGGTATATCCTTTAAGTCTGGATGGCTGGAGACCGTTTCCATGGTCTTGATGCAATCACAAATGGGTGATCTGGAAACTGTTACTTAAGGAAAGAGGCTGGGTTCACAGTATTAGTGCCAAAAAAATTTAGTAAACTAATAGTCCATTATACACGTTCCTTTTCTTCTTCAGTAGCTATCAACAGGTGATCTACGTATTGCAGCAGTGTCCCTTTTTCCTGAAGGGGTTTTCCAAGCTTCAAGATTATAGGCTAGTTGGTTCCCGAATATGGTGGGGCTATTCTTGAACCCCTGTGGTAACACTGTCCAAGTAAGCTGAGTTTTTCATCCTCTATTAGGATTTTCCCATTCAAAGGCAAAGAGTTTCTGGCTTTCAGTCACCATGGGCAGGCAGAAAAAGGCATCCTTTCAATCTAGTACCGTGAACCAAACTTGACTGTTTTCTAATTTTGTCAAAAGGTTATAGGGGTTGGCTACTACAGGGTATAAATCTTTTGTGATCCTATTGATGGCTCTTAAGTCCTGGACTATACGATAGGTTCCATCTACCTTTCTAACTGGGCCTATATGGAGTACTATATTCTGACTCACATTCTACTAATAGCCCATATTTAAGAAAGTTATTAATTATTCCTTCCATTCCCCTTCTGTGTTCTACCTTTAGTGAATATTCCTTTTGTCATACCTTGAGAGCATTTTCCTTTAAACCAATTTTTTTTTCAGGTACTCTCCCAGGTACTCCTGTAGCCCAAACTCCCATATACACTTGGTTCAGTTCTTGCTGGTTCCATTATCTATGCATAGTCTTTTACTCCCTTATCTTTGGGGTCGTTAACATACAATTGTGCTAGCTAAGACCTACAGGAATCAACGTCCTTTATCTTGTTCTCTGTCTCAATACTGATTAATTAGTATGTAAACCACTTTGCTTGAATAGCACAGGGCTGTTAAAGGCAGGTGTTTTGGAGGTCCACCACTCCTCTGTCTTGTCCACTGGCTGAACCTACTTTGTAGCAAATAGAGACAGCTTGTCTGCTGTTTTCTTCTGCCTTTACCACCCCGACACAGACTTCAGGACACAAAGCCAACGATCCCAAACCAGAAACTGGAATTTCACTAAAGCTGCCTCAATTGAGGTTGCCACTTCAGAGGCACTGAGCCAGAGCTGACTCACGGTCCCCAGGGGACACAGCCAGACCAAGTCCATGTCACCCTTGGGGTCTGGACTCCCCACCCTTCTCAGTACATTCAAGAGACACATGTGGCAGCCTGGCTCGCTGGGACATTACTTTTTTATTGAACGCTTTAAATAAGCTGGGTATATATTACTAGCAATTATTATTAACATTAATAAAAAATGCAAGAGTTTTACATTCACCAGTGCATTGTGCAGGAGGGAAGAAAGCTGGCTCCCATCCTTGCTAGGCATATCTCCCCTTGTCCCCCTGGCTACCCAGGAGGCACTGGGGGGGGGGGGGGGCACAGGGTACTCACTGCTGGTGGGGGGCAACGCAGATGTGTCCCCGCAACCCTGGTGTGGTGTTGGGGCAGGAGGGTGTCCCGCATGCCAGAGGGCTCAACACCCAGGGAAACCCAAGCAGTGGCACCCTCCTGCTGTGCTGCACCCTCCTAACATCACCACTCTGCATGCCCCTGTGGGGGACTAGGAATGTTCCCCACACTTGTGGGGAGGCAGTGGGACATCCCCCCCCATCCCAGGGGGCTGCAAGAGCCCACTGAGGGGTGAGCTCTTGGGGATAGAGGATGGGCCCTGCCGCCTGGGGCAGCAGTGTTATTGCACTACAGCCCAGCCCCACTGGGACCTCTGCAAAAAGCCAGCCTGCTTGGGTGCTGCCTGCAGCCCCCCCCAAGGCCAATCCCATTGGAACAGGCACCTCAGCATTGCCATCATGGCCACCAGGTGAGCAAGGACAGACTCATTGGAGGGGGGAACAGGACACAAAACCCCAGGCTTACAAAGCCACCCCACACACAAGGGGAGCTCCCAGGAGCACCTGGCTGCAGCTGTGGTCTCCAGCACTAGAACTGCACTCCTGGCAGCTTCAGGCTGGGCTCCGCCAGCATCAGCCCCTGGGCTTTCTGGAGGCGGCTGTGGTCGCAGCAGAGGAGGCTCTTGGCTTAGCAGTTGAGGTTCTGGTAGTGGGGAGGGCTGGGCGCAGGCTGGTGGAAAACGGAGGTGAAAGTGAAAGGCCCCAAGCAGCAGCCAGGGCAGTACAGCACCTCATCCAGCTCCAACAGTGCCAGTGCTATGCCCAGGCAGCAAGGCCACGTGTTCCGTCTGCTCCAGCGCTGCTGCCGCACAGGGGATGCTGAGCTGGGAGAAGCCACTTTCCAACCTGCTGCTCCCAGCCAGTGGCTTGCTGACCACCACATGGTTGTTGTTGATGAGCAGCCCATTGGGTGCCCATGGCTCCATTTATCAGGGCTGGGCACCTGAGGCTGTCACATGGATGAATTTGCTGGCAGCATGTGCCAGATCACAGACCTACAGCAGCTTGGGGCTGTGGGGGCTGCAGTCCATCTGTTCCCCTGCTGTGGGACCAGGGGGGGAGGCGTGAATCCCACTTCCCAGCTCTCCAGCATCCTCCCGGCTCCACTTCGAGCTGGGGGGCTGGGCAGGCGACTCCACACCCAGTGCCAGGCCCCCATGGCAGGGCAGCTCAGGGGAGGTGGGCAGTGAGTGGCACTTGTGGGGGGCTGCAGCAGGCACCAAGAAGTCACACTGCACTTCTATGGCTGGCTCAGGCGTCATGGGGGAGCAGAGCTGCAGCGAGGCCGGAGGGGGCAGGTCAAAAGTGAACGAGATGACAGACTTGCTGGGCATATCAAAAAGCTTGATCTTCCCCCCCTTCAGGTCCTCACGCTGGGAGAAGGGGTTGATGCGCAGTAGTGTCTCCTTTGTCCTGGCCCTGCCACAGGGCTCAGGCAGCTGTAGCAAGGTGGGCAATTTGGAGGGGAATATGTCGGACTGGCTGCAGGACAGGTGCTGGTCCAGTTGCAGGTGCTGTGTCCCCAACTCATGCAGGAGCAACTGCTTGGCATGGCTGGCTGGCCTCCTGGCTACTCCTGAGCAAGGGCACAGGAGTGTGTGTGTGTGTGTGTGTGTGTGTGTGTCTGTCTGTCTGTCTGTCTCACTGGCGCCCTGGGTGTGCCCAGGCACCATGGGGCAAAACAGGAAGCAGCCCAGGCAGTGAGAAGTGGGGCTGCTTCCTACAAACCTACCCCAGCCTGCTCCCCAATAGCTGGTGGGGTGGTAAAGGGGCACCCCCCCGCCCCCAGGACACCCACATACCGTTGAGCATGGGTGCTGTGCTGGGCACAGGCAGGCTGTCCCTGGTGCTGAAGAGGGGGGCCCCCAAACCCTCGGTGCCTAGCTGGTGCTGCAGGATGCCCTCCAGGCACTGTGTGATTTCCAGGAACGAGGGGCGGGAGGTCGGCTCCATCTGCAGGCAGGATGGGTCCCCATTGAGGGCTGCAGTACACCCCCCAGCCCTTGGGGTGCACCACCTGGAAGCAGCTCCAGTAGGCAGGGAAAGGCAACCCCCGATGGGACACCAGGATTTGGACATCCCCGCGGCAGGGGCTCACACTGCAGCAGTGGAAAGCCATCTGGAGGAAGGCCGCTGGGCAGTCAAGTCCCACCATGGTGTGGAAAGCAGTGACATTCAGGCCAAAATCCTGTGCCAGGGAGATGGGGAAGAGTGAGGCCAGGTGCCACAAGGTGACACGCCATGGTTGCATAAAGGAAGGAGGGACCCTGTGGTAACCCAAGCAGGGGGAAGGTTGCAGGGTGCTGGGACACAGATCCCTCCTGCTCCCTGCCTGAAGGCACCCACTCTCCTCTCTGGGCTGATTCTGGGCTCCAAAGACAGGTTATGGGCAGAGAGCATCCCTCTTGCTGCCAGGAGACATTGGGGATGTGGTATCCCCACCCCAAGATGTGGGGCAGCTCCCCATAGCCTCTGCCACAGGCAGGGAGCTCTGCTCACATTGGTCCCCCTTGTTTGGTGACATGTCCCCAGGTCCCACCGCGTGTCATCCTTGCTCCCTCTGTCCCAGTGAGTCACCTCGGTGCGGGGCAGGTAGTCAGGGTCCGCGGGGACACGAGCAATGGTCTCACACAGGATGATGCCATATGCAAACACATCAGCCTGCAGAGAGAGGGGAGTCATGGGGGGTCCTGCAGCCCAAGGCGACATGCCTCTGCTTCTGTGAGCTCTCCCTGCAGAGCGGCACTGGGTCCCCACCTCCTCAGCACCCTGGGGATGCCTGTTCCCATCCCTCCATGCCCCTCTGTGTGCCCAGCTGACCCCAGGGCTGCAAACCCTGCAGATGGCCCCATGCAGCATCACCTTCTCATTGTAGATCTCCCCTCGCAGCAACTCGGGCGCCATCCAGTACGGGGAGCCCACCACAGCCAGCGGCTCCTTCTCACTGCCCTCGCTGGGGGACACAGCAGGATGTCAGAGGCCCCCATCCCCCCCCAAACCTCCCTCTCCCTTCCTGCGCCAGCAGTCCTCCATGCACCCCATGACTCATCTCTCCCTGCCACCAGGCAACCCACACCATGCCCTTTCCCCATCCCCAGACGTATTCATCCGTCCCATGGGTCCCCAGCACATGGGAATCACCCCACTGCCCCCATCCCTGCCCTTCTAGCTGGACCCCAAAAGTCCATCCCTCCCCAGCTCCTGCTCCCATCAAGCTGGAACACCTTGCTCCAAAGATGGGGACGGACAGGCAGATGCCACCCATGCACCTGTAGGTGGGGATCTTCTCCGCCAAGCCGAAGTCACCCACCACAGCTGTGTAGCCGTTGGCCTCGCAGCGCACCAGGCAGTTCTGGGGGGACAGGGGGACCCTGTCACACCGCCAGCCCCCACCTCACCAGCCGCCACTCCTGGGATGCCCTGGGCACCGTGCAGCTCCTCAATGTGTATGGGGAAGCTAGGGCAGCAGGATGGACCATACCTTGGAGGTGAGGTCACGGTGGAAGATGCCCTTGGAGTGCAGGTAGTGCAGCCCACGGGCAATGTCGAGGGCCAGCTGGATGCGTGTGGACCAGGAAAGGGGCACAGGGCTGTCCAGCAGCTGCTCCAGGTTGCCGCCGTTGATGTACTGGTGGAACAGCCATTGCCTCACTGCACCCCCCTCTCCATCCCTTAAAGCTGGGTCCCCACCTCTCTTCCCACCCCATGGCACAGCCACCCTGTCCCCATGGAAACCCCCAGACTCACGGCTGCCATCCCGCTCTCACCTCTGTCAGTGCGTGTAGCTGCCCCTGGTGCACGCACACCCCCATGAACCTGCAAGACAGAGAAGGGCTGAACGTGGCCCAGGGGGCGGTGGATAGACGGGACACAAGCCCCAGGAGCTCGTCCAGCCCCCCAGGCTCCGGGGAGTGGGACCTACCTGAGTATGTTGGGGTGCGAGAGGCGGTTCATCAGCTGCACCTCCCGCAGCATGTTGCCCCGGTTGCTTGTCAGCTTGTTCATCTTCAGCACCATGATCTGCCCCGACTGGCGGTGCCGCACCTGCAGGGGGGTACAAGGGAGGGCTCAGTACCCCACACGTGGAGCACCCCAGGGACTGACAGAGTTTGGGGGGGAGGCTCTCCCAGCCCAACAGCACCCCAAAGCCAACCCCACCCTCCCTGAGGCACTCTACTTTTTGTGCTCCCCCCAACATGTGGGTGCGGGACCCGCTGAGTTCGGCACGGGGAAGCAAGTGATCAACTCAGTATGAGTGGTAATACAAGCTTCAACTTTATTGCACAGATATCCGTATATTTATACACACAGCGATAATTATGCCTACTGGTCACTATCCTATTGGCTAAGCCTAGAAGTGTTCCTCCTACTTGCGGTTACAGCGTATAAGCTATTTCCTTATCTTCCCGGGCCTCAGATCCACCCGTTTATCTCTCTCTCAAGGACAGAGTGCTCCTTGCATATTTCACAAGAGTGCTTCCCATCCGGCCTACTCCATAGCTATAAACTCTGTATTTTCTTTGCCTTGCTTGTACAATTCCTCTAGGGACCCGTGCCCTTGCTCTTTGAGCCATTCTTCAACACCAACACATGCCCAGACCCCCAGAGACATGCTGGCAGTTACTGCAAGCCAAAATCTCAGCCCCAGAGGTACAGAACTGGGGCACAGTCAGGTGTGCAGCACAGGCTGGCTTTTTTGGCTCAGCATCACAAGCCCAGCCAGACCCCAAACAGCTGGTGGGGGGTGAGGGCAGAGGGGATGCATCCTGCCCAAATCAGCCCTGCAGGGCACAGCGCTTGGTTGAAGCCATATATTTAGCTGGCTCCAGCCCAATGCTGTTGCATGAACCAGGAGTTGGCCCCCTGCCAGGAACAGCAGCTGGGAAGGCAGTCAAGCCTGGACACCCCTGCCCCCCCCCACCCTGCATGGGGGCAAGGGACAGGCACAGGGGCCCCAGCTCTGGATAGGGGACAATACCGGGGATCCCCTCCTGAGCAAGTGCAGGGGGTGGGATGGGACCCTAGTAGCAGCTGCCCCTCTGGCACACAGGGAGCTGCACACAGAGGCACAGGCATTCCTCAGCACTGCTGTCAGCTCAACACTCTTCTCCTTTTTAGTCAATGCTGGTTGAAGCTGCTGTGCCCGTGCCAGCCCCTGGCCTTCCCCATGCTCCGCCCTGCCCCCCTCCCCCTGGCAAAACACAAAGGGCATCTGCAAAACAACAGGATCCCCAAGCACATGCTGCAGAGATAGGGACAAGAGGGACACGTGCCAGGGATGAGATGTGTTTCACTGACACCCCCAGCCCCACGAGCTCCCGGTGGTGGGCACCAGCATCTGGCACATCCCAGCATGCAGAGCCAGCTCATCCAGCAGGCAGTGCTGCCCTCCCATGTGGCATGGGGCTGGCGGGACCAGCTGGGTCACTCCAGCTTGGCACTAGCAGCTGCCGGGTGCCGACACCTGGCTCAGTCCCATGATGCTGCCTCACACAGGGTTGCCACTCAGCTGCAATTGGAACATCCAGTGGCATGCACTGTGGCACTCCCCAGTTGCCATCCACTGTGGGAAGGGCCGGATCCAGGCCAGCAGCAGTGGGGAGCATCCCCTGGTGGGTGGTGGCTCACTCCAAGTGGCTGAGTTGCACCCACAGCCCAATTCCTCACTAACAAACCTCCTCCCATTGCAATAGCCAAGGTCAGGCCTGAGCACACCATGTGGCGTCTAATGTAATCCTGGAGGATCCTGTAGGAGGGAAGCTCTGGGACCCCTCCCCCCCCGCCGCCATGGGATCTCTCCCAGGGATCCCAGTGAGTCCCCCGGCAGTGCAGCCTGGCCTTGGTGCTCAGAGGGTCCCAGCACAGCCCCACCCACAAGCCCACAGGGTCATCTAGCACCCTGAGCTTGCTCATAAGCTGTCCTGCCATCTGTCCTGCCTGCTCCACGGCTGGAGGACACCCCTGGTCATGCAGGAGAAGGGGTGAGGGTCCTCCGGCCTGGCAGGTGGCTTTCCACATGCACTGTCCCCTTCACCCAGCATTGTCAGGGGCTGGCACAATCCCAGCACCTTGAATGCCTTCCAGAAGCAGTGACAGCCCCTAGACGTAGCAAGCCATGGCCTCAGGTGACGCAGGCCCACACTGATGGGGTTTCCATCCCCTTCCTGTCGTGTCTGCCCCCCCCCCCCCAATGCCAGCATCGAAGGGAGTGGACAGCAGAGCCTCCCCAGGTAGCATGAGTTCCCCCCTCACCTCTCCACACTCTGGCCTTGTACACAGGAATTCCAGCACATTCCCCGGAGCTGAGCTCAGCCTGGCACTGGGGGAGGCAGCAGCCTACCGATCCCTACCTGGGAGCCAACCCTCACCCTCCGCTGATGCCTCCCAGCACCCTGTGTAGCCCCTGCATCATGCGCCTAGCAGGAGACACCTCACCTGACCTGCAGGTCCCTGCTCCCCATCCCATCTGCTGCCAGTGCCGCCCACATGGGCTGGGGGAAGGGATGGGGCTGGTAGCAGCCCCAGCCTGGGCACAAGGGATATGGGCCCTTTTAACAGCAAAAAACAGAGTTTTGTTTAAAGAGCATGCTAATCAGAGTGAGCAGAAGGCCTGGGTCCTCCCCACAGCTGGCACTCCCATTTAAACGCAGTGCAAAGCCCCCAGAGGGGCTCGGTACTCCCCCTCCCCTCCCCCAGCATTCCTCCAGTGTCCCAGCCCAGAGCTGTCTCGCAGGGGCAGCATCCTGCACCCCTGCTCCCCATTGGACAGCATGGGAAGGTGCTGAGGGCAGGTAAAGGAACACACAATGCCACAGACAACTCCATAGCAGCTGTGCCTAAGCTCCCAGGTATCCCAGTAGTGCAACAGGTCTTCTACTGGGCAGGACTGGAAAAGCTGCTCATCATGCAGAAAAGGCGGATCATTCAAGAAAAACTGAATTGCTGCTCCTGGGCCTGCCTCAGCGAATTTGCTTCCTCCCTGCCTGCCCCTTCCCCATGGAAAATGAGACTGTTAAGTTATGGAACTTAAAGGATTGTTTGTTACCTATCCAGATTGTATGTATGTATAGGCATACTCGGGTTATTATGTAAAGCAGTGTTCTGTATACATTTATTTATAATGTTTGATGTTCGTGTGTGCGTGTTGGTTGAGCATAGACTCCCCGCACACCCAGCGCTGTTTAATTGCCTTTTATAGCTTTTATACCTTTAAAAAAATATTTGTTTTATAAATATTACAAAATTCAGATTGAATTGAGACCTCATTTATAACACATATGTACAATCAGGAAAGGTAACAAATAATTCTTTAAGTTCCATGACTTAACAGTCTCCATTTTCCATTCCTTTTGAACAATATGTCTTGCTTTAAGTTGTCAAGCAACTTGGTCTTCAGGCCTTATGTATCCCGTTCTTCCCGGATTGAAGAAAAGCATATCCATCTCCTTTTCAAGGCCAATAGGTCCTGGGTCAAAAGGCACATTCAGGTCAGCAGGGGGCGGAACAGCAAAAGCCTTCGATGGCTGTAGCAGCAGAGGGACCCATGGCGTAGCAGTCGGATCAGTAAAGGAGGCAGGCAGGGCTTTTTTTCCAGCATTGAGACCACTTGAGGCAACCAAGGGAGCTGCCAGGAACCAGCAGCCCTCGCGAGGATGTGAGAAACACTCAGTAGCTAATAACATAGGCTCAGGCAAGGATCTCAGTGAACTAGCAATTTTATTCGCGATTGCAATGGTGGGTGTCCCACAAGCAGGAGCTCACCTTCTAGTCACATTGTACAGTTTATTTACTTTATTTCTCGAAGACCAGGACCATCCCCTGTTTCCCCATTACCTGGGGAGTCCAGGTTCACAACATATCCGATGCTTCACAGACAATACATGGCTTTCAGTTACTGGCCTATTAAATTTCAAATTTCTTTTGACTTTTTTACTCTGTGAGGTGGTAATGTTTCTTCAGTTAGCTGACTTGACACTGTGATTTTCACCTAATTGCACTAAGGAGTCTGGTTGTTGGCATTTTACAAGGTTGTCTCTTAAGCTTTATTATCACTGCAGACATATCTCAATACCACATTCCTTACCTTTAAACAATGTAACTCTGCAAAAACAACATTTTTGTTCCCACAAGGGAGGCTGATGAGGTGTAGGCAGAGCCAGCAACATCAGCGGTGGTGAAGCCAGGGATAGAAGAATGGGGGCTTGTTGCAGGAAGAACGGCCGAAGACATGACACACACCAACATGGTCAGATCATGCTCCCTCTTTATTACCCGAATAGCCTGACTTTTATAGCAAATTTAATAGAGGCAGATAGTGTCTCACACAAGACTATTGGTCAAAAGCACTCAGACAAACCACTGCAAGAAAACAACCCCACCTGCAAGAAAACAACCCCCTTGTGATTAGCAGTCACATAGATCCCGTCCTTGAAGCCAGCTGCTGGCAACAATATTTTTTAATTCCGCAAACGGCGATATGGGAACACTGTAATGGGAACTTCTTGTAGTCGTCCTGGTAGTTTGGATTGCTCAGCTGAAGAAAGTCATAGCCTCCTTGCTGTTTCAAAAATCCCTCAACAATTCCCCCTTTTTCTTTTTGAGCAAACCAAGCCCGATGTAACAGTTTTGCAAGTAACACTTTAACCACATTTATTACAATACAACACGCAATGATGATTATAAATCCCTCTTTGATTAATCCCAGCAACCATCTATGCATCGTTTCAAACAAATCAGTGAGCGATTGATCGAAAAGATTAATATCATATTGAATCTTTCTCATGTGCTCTTTCTGGAAAGTAATGGATTTGTGAATTGACTCATTATGATAAAAAAGGTTTAAACAGCACATTCCCTCAAAGTCCTCACACTCATGCCCTTGAGCCAAAAGCAAGAAGTCAACAGTAGCTCGATCCTGTAAAAGCACATGTCGCAGACTATTTTGATCTGGTAACATCTCCTCAAGTATTTCTGTCGTGGCATTGGCTTGCTTCTGGGCCCAGCATACCAATTTTTCTAAATTATTGTGTGGCCGCAGATTAAGTTGTTATTTTCTAAATTATTATGTGTGGCCTGGCACAAAAATTGCCAATGCTACTCTAGCCGCAACGCCAAGCAATTCAACATTATCATTGCAATCAGGTGTGAGCAAATATAGTAAGTTTACCTAAGTAACATGGACCTCCAATAGCATTCGCAGGGATACCTTGCCAGGCCCTATCCTCGCAAATCAGAAAAACATCAGGAGGTAAGGCCATAGCTGTATGATTGTTCCAAATGCTATAGTTGTTACCCCTAGTCTCCGCACCATAAGCCCCTAAACCCTGCCTAGCAGTGCCATTGTAATCACAGGTGTTACTTGTATTTCTGTATCCATATGGCCCTTTCCAAGTTCCTGTAGCAGGATCTCGGTAATTCACTCTTATTTGTGGTATATTTATTGTTTGAAAATGAATACTCACAGGAGGGTCTTCTCGGTCACCAGTCAAACATAAATGATTCAAGACAAACAGCACCTTGGACAACGGCTGATTGATGTCCTTGATTTCTTTTAATCTCGCTAATTGTTCCTTCAAAACCTGATGTGATTGTTCGACAATCGCTTGGCCCGTGGGAGAGTATGGAACACCTGTGATATGCTTTACTCCCCACATTTTCATAAATGTTCTAATCTTTTTGCTGACATATCCTGGGCCACTGTCTGTCTTGATCTGCTGTGGCACTCCCATAATGGTAAAACACCCCGTGAGATGTCTGCACACATGGAAGTGCTTTTTCTCCCCCCTGCGCCGTTGCCCATATGAATCTTGAAAAGGTATCAATACCCACATGCACATATCTTTTAGTACCAAATTCCGGTACATGCATTACATCCATTTGCCATACCTCAAGTGCCTTAACACCCCGTGGATTAATACCCAAACCTAACCTTGGTCCATGATGACTACAGGAAGGGCGCACTTTTACTATTCCTTTCGCCTCTGTCCAAGTAAATCCAAGCATTCTCCAAAGACCCTTTGCATTCTGATGTAAAATTTCGTGCAACACTCGCGCATGTGCAAAATCACTCTCAGGCCCCTTTGTGACTATAGTCACCAACTTGTCTGCTTGTGAATTACCTTCTGTTAACCCAATCGAGACCTGATGACTACGGATATGGATAACACAGTAAGGTGCAGTTCTCCCTTGAATGGCGTCTCGCAGCTGCAGAAATAATCTGTCCCTCTTAGTGTGCCGTATCAAGGCATTCTCTATCTGGTTTACCACGTTGACAACATACAGAGAGCCTGAGACGATATTAATCAGCTCATGCATCCAGCATTGACAAGCCCAAACAACTGCAGACAATGCCAATGTTTGTAATGAATCCCCTGTCTCCCCCGGAATTATGTATTTCTCTCAACTTCTGTTCTTGTACCACAAACACACAGCCTTCCTACTTGCCTCACCTGCATCAGTGCATACAATGTGACCCACCACTGGTTGGGATGAAAGCCATGGTACTATCTGCCATTTATATGGTCTTATAACTTGCCAGAGAGGCCCCTTTGGAGTTCAGGAATGTACCAATCCTGGGTAACCTAACACAGCTTCTTGCAGTGGTATGGATTGCTGTAAACACCATTTCAAATGTTCCTAAGTCATCGGCAGACTAATATCTCCTGGTTCCTGCCCGCTGATCTCAATCCTCTGAGAGCAACTCTTACGTACTAACTCTGTGATAGCTTCTGCCCGTGTTTGAACAATTGTTTTTGGCTGAATCGGTAGGAAAATCCATTCCAAAATTCGAAAATGCTGCCCTATCATTCCACCCTTGCTATCTCCTGTTTCATTTATGCCATTCCTATTCCCAGTGCTGTTAATGTCAGTGGCATCCTCCTGATACCGTTAATGTCTTTTTGTCCAGGATGCAGCCAAAGGGCTGCATCCTGGAGCCAGCATCTCCATGAGGACAGTGATGTCCAGGCACAGCCCCCGGGGGGGGTGAAGCTAGGATGCTGCCTGCAGCCTCCATGCCTGCTGTGGATGGCACATGGAGAAGCAAGCAAGGGATCTGGGGAGGAGATGCAACAGTGGTTTAAAGGATGGAAAAAATGTCTGACACAGACACACCAGACTCAATCTGCTCCATCTATCAGAGAGATGGAGAAGCAGCTTGCTGCAATGTCCACACACCCTAGAGAATGGGTGGGCCTGGCACCTCCAAAATCACACTGGGGAAGGAGAAGAAAACCAGCTGTTGGGGAGAGAAACCTGGCCCAGCTTTGTAACAGTGCAGGGCCTGGCAGGAAGCAGCCCCCAGGGACAAGGGCAGCTTTGTATCGTCAGTGATCCCATCTGTTCCACACGGCCTCTCCAAGAGATGCGCTCGGGCTCTGGCTGCACCGGGAGTGATCCTGGGAATGCTGTCAGATGGCTGTGCTGGCACCCACTGCCCTGCCTGCCCCTGGGCCAGCTGTGTGCCAGGGCATGGGGATGGAGGTTCAGGTCCCCTCCTCACCCCCCTTCACCCACCCAACCACTACAACTGAAATGAGTCAGGACCTGGTGTCTGTATGGAAGAAGGAGCTGCAAGCACCCACGGCCACAGAAAGTGCTGTGGGAACAAGGGAGGTGGGAGAAAAGGGGATCCTGTGCTGCCCTGACAAGCTGCATCCTCCTCACGAGCCTCACCAGCCCCAAACCCCAAGCTCAGAGGCTGGGCCTGCTCCACCATCCTGCTGAGATCTTGGCCTCAACCCACCATGCAGCACATAACCCCATCTGGCCTCCTCCTGACCCTGCCTCCCACTGCTGCCTGCTCTAGGCTCCAGCCCCAGCCCCTCCGCAGGCATGGCCCCACCGGGGGAAGCAGTGCTGGAGCACAAGGAGCACACTGTGGCTCCTGGGGGGGAGGGTGAGCCAGGGGAGCAGGGACGGTGAACAAGGAGACACCTTAGCCTAGCAGAGACAGGGCAGCATCCATTATTAAAGAGTTGTATCCACACCTGGCATTATTAAATCCCTCTGCTCCCAGGTGCCGCCACATGCTTCCAGCCAGGAATCGATAACAGGAGCCCAGACAATGGAGAGGCCATGGCCTCGTGGGAGCAACCATGAATGAGTGTTCCCCCTGCGTCCCCACCCTGGATCCCTGGATCCCCCCTCCCCACATGCTGCTCCTCCAACAGGCAGGATCCCAGTGATGGCAGCGGGGTCCTGGCAGGGCAGAGCTGCTCTCAAAGCTGCTCCAAGTGTAAGGGCAGCACTTGCCCAGTGGTTTACGGCATGCTGAGTGATGACACCGAGGACAAAAACAACATGCACGTGCACTTCCCCTCAGCTGGGACACAGCGGCAGTAGGTGGGTGCCACTGCTAGGACCCCAACCTGTGCATAACCACATGAAAAGCGTCCCTGCTCTGGCAGGCTGTGCCCGCCCACCCTGAGCATCAGATGGCTGTAGCATGAAGGCAGCTGCGGGGTGACAGCCGGGGAGGCTCTGCAGTATCACCCCACTCCTACCCCTCTCACTTTCAGCGAGCTCCCTGTGTACCTAACTGGGGATTGCCCTGGAGCGGCTGCACCTCCTGCCACCAGCACACCTGGACCCCACAGCGGGCTCTGGGCATCCCCCAGGGGCTGTCTCCCCCGGTAACCCCAGTGCAGAACAGATCTGCCGCTACCCTCCACCCTCCGATGGAGGGACAACAGCAGCAGCGGCTGCCGGGCTCCCCAAGCACCTCCACCAGACCCCCCCCACTAAACCCCATCGCGGCAGTACAGGGGACGCCCGGACCCCTCCCCAAAGACCCCCGGCGAGCCCCCGGGGGCGGCGCATACCTTGAAGACCTCAGAGAAGAAGCCGGCCCCGATCTTCTCGCAGTAGAAATCGTCGATGCGCGCCAGGGTGGAGACTGCGCTGCGCAGCGCCTGATACGAGGAAGGCCGCAGCCTCCCGCAGCCCGGCCACGGCCCCGCCGCCTCCCCCTCGTCTTCCTCGACCCGTTTCCCCCTCAGTGCCAGCCCAGGCCTTCGCGGCTGCTTCTCCCGCTCCATATCGGCTCCACCGAGCACCCCTAGCGCCGTTCACATCCCCCCGAAGCACGGCGCTGGGGGAGCTCCGCCGCCACCCGGTCCGGCTTAACCCAACGCTGCTAATGACAGAGACAAGGAGCCGGTGGGGTGCGTGGTGCTCATAGCCCAGTAGCAAAACCCCAACCCCCGCCACGACACAGCGCTGCGCCTCTGCCGCCCCGAACGCAGGCGCAGGCGAGGCGGAGCCGGGGCGGGTTCAGCCCTTAACTCCTTGGCGGCCGCCGGAATGGGCTCTGGTCCCTGCTTTACAGCCAACCAGGATCGGATGGAGGCAGGGGGGTGTGGGGGGCATTTGCCTCTCCTTGCGTGCCCACCCTTGCCCGACTGGTGCCCCTGAGGAAGTGGGAAGCGCAGCTAGAACGCCCCGTGTCTCTTGCACTCTGCCACGTTTCTCTTTTTCCCGAGCTCCCTAATGTCTCCCCATTTTCCTC
This sequence comes from Anas acuta, assembly GCF_963932015.1. Taxonomy (NCBI): domain Eukaryota; kingdom Metazoa; phylum Chordata; class Aves; order Anseriformes; family Anatidae; genus Anas; species Anas acuta. The sequence continues at coordinate 17,997,320 of NC_089016.1, forward strand.
CTTGCTGCTCCTGTCACAGGCCTTTTTCCTGCTCTGCGGGTGATCTGCCCCGTTCTTCCTGCCGCGGGGCCTGCCTGTGCTCCATTCCACACGCCTTGTACCCACCCACCTACCTGCCTGCCTCAGCCCTTCCCGGGATGCTGTCCCACTGCTGCCAACCCTGTTGGGAAAGGCAGTCCCATGGAGTGTCTCCCAGCATGGCATTTTTGGCCAGTGCTTGGCTCCAGGTACAACAAACACAGCACAGACCAAGAGCCCTGGGTTTTATCCCAGGAGGGGAGGACAACCTAGAGCAAGGGACCCGAGCTTCTGATTTCTTTGCAGCAGGAGCAGCTTATCGGTGGTGGAGGGAGCTGCTTAGAGGAGCAAAGCCAGCTCAGGTGGGGCCAGGCCTCCCCATCTCTGCCCTTCCCTTGAGCACACACGAGCAGCAGCCCCAGCAGGGCCAAAGCAGAGATGGGGAGGCCTGGCAAGGCATCTTACAGAGGGAAGCTCACAGGACCACACCTGTTCCAGGCTCCTGCTGCTTACAAGTGGCTGAGTTCACATCCAATTAAGCTGTAACAGATAAATGAAAGCTCCGGAGACGGTCCTGACTGTGGAAACTGTTGCTGCAAGATTTATGGTCCCTTCTCTTAAAGCCAGGGATAAAAGAATGGGGGCTTGATTAATTGCTTTAAAATAGATATTGCTGAGTGTCTTTGCTTACTACTGTGCAAATTAACCAAAATGAGGAGTCTTGGGGCCCCTCACAGAAGATGTTTCCTGACAAAAATGGGGAACATGTCTCAAAAAACAGCTGAGATCGACCTTGTGGTTTGGACCTTGTGGTTTGGTTTGTGGAGTCTCTGATATCCAGCCAAGATGGACAAAGGAGAAAGACAAGGACAAAGCCTGGGAGGAAGACTACGAGCCTTCAGCACGAGAGACCCACAGAGGGACCACCGGAGACTGATACGCATGCGCCAGTGGGAGGCTTCGGATTCCGGGAACTAATTATAATAACCCTGTTGCAGGAAGAACGGCTGAAAACACGACAGATGCCAGTATGGTCAGATCATGCTCTCCCTTTATTACCTGAATAGCCTGACTTTTATAGCAAACTTAACATTGGTCAAAAGCACTGTGAGTGTCGTGGTTTAACCCGGCCGGCAGCTAAACACCACGCAGCCGTTCGCTCACCCTCCCCCCTCCCTCTCTGGGACGGGGGAGAGAAATGGAAAGTGAAGCCCGTGAGTTGAGATAAAGACAGTTTAATAAGACAGGAAAATAATAATAACAAAATAATAATAAAATAATAACAATAATAATACAATGGTGATAATAGGAAAGTAATAATAGTATGTACAAACAAGTGATGCACAATGCAATTGCTCACCACTCGCTGACCGATGCCCAGCCTAACCCCGAGCAGTCCGGCCCCCTCCCCCCGGCTAGCCACCCCTATATATTGTTTAGCATGACGTCAGATGGTATGGAATACCCCTTTGGCTAGTTTGGGTCACCTGTCCTGGGTCTGTCCCCTCCCAGCTCTTACTGCACCCCCAGCCTGCCCGCTGGCAGGACAGAGCAAAAGGCTGAGATGTCCTTGGCTTAGTATAAGCACTGCTCTGCAACAATTAAAGCATCGGGGTGTTATCAGCACTCTTCTCATCCCAAGCCAAAACACAGCATTCCACCAGCTACTAGGAAGAAAATTAATTCTGTGCTAACTGAAACCAGGACATCTATCCACCCCTTATTCCATACCATTTATGTCATGCTCAGGTTACACTTTTTTCCATACATTCTAATTAGTCACCTATAGTAATCATGGTAGTGATAACATACAGTATAATATACTATTTAACATGGTACAATTCAGTTCATGGGCTATTCTCACCCAGTATTAAATCTCCTTGAGGTACACACCGGACCTCTCCGTTCTTTTGCATCACCCACCAAGTGTATCCAGGTCCCTGAGCGAAAACAATTCCACGAATAGGTTTGCCTTTTCCTGAGGCAGGAGTAGCCCAGACTGTTTTACCCAGCATATTTTTTACATGCACTACAGGAACTTTATCCCCATCTACAGTACGTAACAGGTTTGATTGGGCAGGTCCAGCTCGGTTGGTAGATCCCCTAGTATTGACTAACCAGGTGGCCTTTGCCAAATGCGTATCCCAGTTTTTGAACGTCCCAGCGCCCATTGCTTTCAAGGTAGTCTTTAACAGGCCATTGTATCGTTCAACTTTCCCGGAGGCTGGTGCATGATAGGGGATGTGATACACCCATTCAATACCATGTTCTTTGGCCCAAGTGTCTATAAGGTTGTTTCGGAAGTGAGTCCCATTGTCTGATTCTATTCTTTCTGGGGTGCCATGTCGCCATAGGACTTGCTTTTCAAGGCCCAGGATGGTGTTCCGGGCGGTGGCATGAGGCACAGGATATGTTTCCAGCCATCCGGTGGTTGCTTCCACCATTGTAAGTACGTGGCGCTTGCCATTGCGAGTTTGAGGGAGTGTGATGTAATCAATCTGCCAGGCCTCTCCATATTTATATTTCAGCCATCGTCCTCCATACCAAAGAGGCTTTGACCGTTTGGCTTGCTTGATTGCAGCACATGTTTCACAGTCATGAATAACCTGTGCTATAGCGTCCATGGTCAGGTCCACCCCTCGATCACGAGCCCATCTGTATGTTGCATCTCTACCTTGATGGCCTGAAGTGTCATGGGCCCATCGGGCTATAAATAATTCACCTTTATGCTGCCAATCTAGGTCCACCTGAGCTACTTCAATCTTAGCAGCCTGATCCACCTGCTGGTTGTTTTGATGTTCTTCAGTAGCCCGATTCTTGGGCACATGAGCATCTACGTGGCGTACTTTCACAGCCAGGTTCTCTACCCGAGCAGCAATATCTTGCCACAATGCAGCAGCCCAGATGGGTTTGCCCCTACGCTGCCAGTTGTTTTGCTTCCATTGCTGTAACCATCCCCACAGGGCATTTGCTACCATCCATGAATCGGTGTAGAGATAGAGAACTGGCCATTTTTTCTCGTTCAGCAATGTCTAAAGCCAGCTGAATGGCTTTCACTTCTGCAAACTGACTCGATTCACCTTCTCCCTCAGCAGCTTCTGCAACTCGTCGCGTAGGACTCCATACAGCAGCCTTCCATCTCCGATGCTTCCCCACAATACGACAGGACCCATCAGTGAACAGGGCATATTTCTTTTCATTCTCTGGTAACTGGTTGTACAGCGGGGCTTCTTCAGCACGACCCACCTCCTCCTCTGATGATATCCCAAAGTATTTGCCTTCTGGCCAGTCCATGATCACTTCCAAGATTCCTGGGCGACTGGGGTTTCCTATTCGAGCCCGCTGAGTAATCAGTGCAACCCACTTGCTCCATGTAGCATCAGTTGCATGATGCGTAGAGGGGACCCTTCCCTTGAACATCCAACCTAGTACCGGCAATCGGGGTGCTAGGAGGAGCTGCGCTTCAGTACCGACCACCTCCGAAGCAGATCGAACTCCTTCATATGCTGCCAATATCTCCTTTTCAGTTGGAGTATAGCGGGCCTCAGATCCTCTGTATCCCCGACTCCAAAACCCCAGGGGCCGACCTCGAGTTTCCCCAGGTTCTTTCTGCCAGAGGCTCCAGGTGGGGCCGTTCTCCCCGGCTGCAGTGTAGAGCACATTCTTTACATCTGGTCCTGTTCGAACTGGCCCAAGGGCTACTGCATGGACTATTTCCTGCTTGATTTGTTCAAAGGCTTGTCGTTGCTCAGGGCCCCATTCAAACTCATTCTTCTTACGGGTTACTTGGTAGAGCGGGTTTACAATCAGACTGTAATTTGGGATGTGCATTCTCCAAAACCCCACAACACCTAGGAAAGTCTGTGTTTCTTTTTTGTTAGTTGGTGGAGACATAGCTGTTATTTTGTTGATCACATCCATTGGGATTTGACGACGTCCATCTTGCCATTTTATTCCTAAAAACTGGATCTCTCGTGCAGGTCCTTTGACTTTATTTTGTTTTATGGCAAAACCGGCTTTCAGAAGGATTTGGACTATTTTCTTCCCTTTCTCGAAAACTTCCTCTGCTGTGTCACCCCACACAATAATGTCATCGATGTACTGCAGGTGTTCAGGAGCTTCCCCCTGCTCTAGCGCAGACTGGATCAGCCCATGGCAAATGGTAGGGCTGTGTTTCCACCCCTGGGGCAGCCTATTCCAAGTATATTGGACTCCCCTCCAAGTGAAGGCAAATTGTGGCCTGCACTCTGCTGCTAGAGGGATGGAGAAAAATGCATTAGCGATATCAATTGTGGCGTACCACTTGGCTGCCCTCGATTCAAGTTCATACTGAAGTTCCAGCATGTCCGGCACTGCAGCACTCAGTGGTGGCGTGACTTCGTTCAGGCCACGATAGTCCACTGTTAGTCTCCACTCGCCATTAGACTTTCGCACTGGCCATATGGGGCTATTGAAAGGTGAATGGGTCTTGCTGATCACTCCTTGGCTCTCCAATTGACGAATTAGCTTATGGATGGGAATCAGGGAGTCTCGGTTAGTGCGATATTGCCGCCGGTGCACAGTTGTGGTAGCAATTGGCACTTGCTGTTCTTCGACCCTCAGCAACCCCACAACAGAGGGGTCCTCTGAGAGACCAGGCAAGGTAGATAATTGTTTAATGCCCTCTGTCTCTAAGGCAGCTATACCAAAAGCCCACCGGAACCCTTTTGGGTCCTTGCAATATCCTCTTCTAAGATAGTCTATGCCAAGGATACATGGAGCATCCGGGCCAGTCACAATGCGGTGTTTTTCCCACTCATTCCCAGTCAGACTTACTTCAGCCTCCAATACAGTCAACTGCTGAGATCCTCCTGTCACTCCACAAATATAGATGGGCTCTGGTCCTTTATAGCTCGATGGCATTATAGTACATTGTGCACCGGTGTCTACTAAAGCCTTATACTTCTGTGCGCGTGATGTGCCAGGCCATCGAATCCACACAGTCCAATAAACTCGATTGTCCCTTTCCTCCCCCTGGCTGGAGGCAGGGCCCCCCTAATCCTGGTCAGAATCTTCTTCGTTTCTGTGTTTGAAGGATTGTCTGCTGGAAGTTGGAGCAGCAAACTTTTCGGAGAATCCTTTTTTCCTGATTGTTTTCTTTTGCAACTCACGTACCCGTGCCTCTAGGGTCGCGGTAGATTTTCCATCCCATTTCCTCATGTCCTCTCCATGGTCTCGTAAGTAAAACCACAGGGTGGCACGGGGTGAGTACCCACTATATCGTCTTCCTTGTGTGGGTGAACGCCTACCCCTGATAGCTGAGACACTGCTTTGTACAGGTGCGGAGGAGAATAATCTCTCTTCAAGTTGGTGAAACTTTTCAGAAAGTTTCTCCCAGGTGTTCTCTTTCGGTCGTTGGACACTGGTTGGTTCAGGTTGGGGGGAAGATAGATTCTCTTTAAGTTGGTGGACCTCTTCAGACAGTTTCTCCACAGCTGAGACGCAGGCCTGTAAGGAAGAGGAGAGACTTTCTTCGTACTGCCGGAGTTGTTTAGCCGCTTCATCCACTGTGGGTTCCTCATCCTCTTTCCAGGCCATTACTGCCAATGAGCTGGCATATGATGATGGTGCACTCCGTACAAACTTCCGCCACATGGGTCGTGTACACTTGACTTCATCTGGATCTTTGGATGTTTGTGTCTGGTCTGGATCCTCATAAATCACTTCCCGTACGGCTAATTCCCTCAGGTACTGGATTCCCTTCTCCATAGTGGTCCACTTGCCTGGTACACATAAAATATCTTCCTTGAAGGGATACCTTTCCCTCACAGCTGAGAGGAGACGCCTCCAGAGGCTGGTGGGTCGTGCTCCATCTGCAATTGCTTTGTCAATGCCGGCGTCTCGAGCAAGGGATCCCAACCGTCTGGCTTCTCTGCCGTCTAATTCCACACAATTGGCTCCAGAGTCCCAGCACCGGAGCAGCCAGGTGACAAGCTGCTCACCTATACAGCGACCAAAATCTTTTCGCACATCTCGTAGCTCGCGCTCGTTTAGGCTTCGGGTAGTTACTGTTGCTCTTTCGGCATCCTCATCTTCCTCCTCCTGAATCCTTGATGGCCCAGCGTCGTCATCATCTTCGTCATCTCTATACTTAGTTTTGGCAGAAGCCTTACCTGGATTGGCAGAAGACTCTCTGCGTTCTAAACGACTTGAATTTCTGTACCATATTTTCACCTTCTCTACAGGGGCAGCTTGCACTGCTACTGCTCGTTTCTCTGACTTTGTTACAGGGTCTGCCACAGGGGTTGGAATGCCCTCTGCAGGGGCAGCTTGCACTGCTACAGCTCGTTTCTCTGACCCCGTTACAGGGATTGGAATACCGTCTGCAGGGTCAACTTGCACTGCTACAGCTCGTTTCTCTGACCCCGTTACAGGGGTTGGAATACCCTCTGCAGGATCAACTTGTACTGCTACAGCTCGTTTCTCTGACCCCGTTACAGGGGTTGGAATACCCTCTGCAGGGTCAACTTGCACTGCTACAGCTCGTTTCTCTGACACGGCCACAGGAGCTGGAGCGGCTGCAGGAGCTGGAGCAGTTGCAGGAACCGGAGCTGTAGCGGCTACAGGAGCTGGAGCTGGAGCTGGAGCAGTTGCAGGAGCTGGGACTGGAGCAGCAGTAGGAGCTGGAGCTGGAGCGGCTGCAGGAGCTGGAGCTGGAGCAGCTTCAGGAGCTGGAGCTGGAGCAGTTGCAGGATCTGGGACTGGAGTAGCGGCCGGAGCTGGAACTGGAGCGGCTGCAGGAACTGGGACTGGAGCGGCTGCAGGAACTGGGACTGGAGCGGCTGCAGGAACTGGGACTGGAGCGGCTGCAGGAGCTGGAACTGGAGCGGCTGCAGGAACCGGATCTGGAGTGGCTGCAGGAACCGGATCTGGAGCAGCTGCCGAGTCCACCGTAGGGGTCACAGTGGCCGTTGGATCTGTCACAGGGCTTGGAGTGGCCGCAGGGTCTGTCACTAAGTTGATAGCAGTATCAATGGCAGCTCGATAGGCATGAGCCAGGCCCCAGCACGTTACAATGATTTGTGTTACTTTAGAACTGCCAGAATCATGACACCTTTTTTTCAAGCATTCTGCCAGTTTTTGAGGATTTTGCCATTGTTCAGGGGTGAATTTCCAACACACTGGGGGTGCCAACTGCTCTAGATGCCTGCCCATATCCACCCATACTCCCTGCCACCCACAACTATCCTGCCTCCGGGCAGATCTCCGGATGAGCTTCATAAGTAGTTGTTTAACTATAAGCAGAATCTGAAGTGCATTCATGAGGCAGAACAACAAGACTATGGTATTCTGAGTATTCCAGAAATATTCAATATCTTGGAGAGCTATTGTGACAAGCTCAGGGGATAAGAGGGTGGTGAAGGAGGAAGGCAGAGTGACCCAGGAGGATACAGGGGTGGTGAAGGAGAAAGGGAGAGTAAGCAAGTAAGGAAAAATATCTTCCCCTTTCCCCTCCACAGATTGACTCCCTAATGGAAAAAAACAATAGGTATAATTGCTAATAGTTTCCAAGATACAGTTTCCAAAGTACAGAGTCGACGATGTTACTGAATACAAATAACAAGTTAGAGTCATGATCACATATTTCATCGTCTCATAAGCCATTGCTACAACACACAGCACCATAATGATCTGAAACCAGGGCCCGGAGAGAATAAACAACACGACAGAGAGCAAATACGGAAAATAATGTACTATAATACTCAATTTGGAAAACAGGCGCAGCAGAGTTGAGATTAAAGCAATCAGCATTATGACAAGTGACTATTAAGCAGGTCTAATCCTTACACCAATTTTAGTTTAACACACTCTGATCAGATCTGCCGTTATCTCAACCTTTCGGGCCCCACGTTGGGCGCCAAAAAGACTGTCGTGGTTTAACCCGGCCGGCAGCTAAACACCACGCAGCCGTTCGCTCACCCTCCCCCCTCCCTCTCTGGGACGGGGGAGAGAAATGGAAAGTGAAGCCCGTGAGTTGAGATAAAGACAGTTTAATAAGACAGGAAAATAATAATAACAAAATAATAATAAAATAATAACAATAATAATACAATGGTGATAATAGGAAAGTAATAATAGTATGTACAAACAAGTGATGCACAATGCAATTGCTCACCACTCGCTGACCGATGCCCAGCCTAACCCCGAGCAGTCCGGCCCCCTCCCCCCGGCTAGCCACCCCTATATATTGTTTAGCATGACGTCAGATGGTATGGAATACCCCTTTGGCTAGTTTGGGTCACCTGTCCTGGGTCTGTCCCCTCCCAGCTCTTACTGCACCCCCAGCCTGCCCGCTGGCAGGACAGAGCAAAAGGCTGAGATGTCCTTGGCTTAGTATAAGCACTGCTCTGCAACAATTAAAGCATCGGGGTGTTATCAGCACTCTTCTCATCCCAAGCCAAAACACAGCATTCCACCAGCTACTAGGAAGAAAATTAATTCTGTGCTAACTGAAACCAGGACAGTGAGAAACACTCCATAGCCAATAACTTAGGCTCAGGCGAGGATCTCAGTGAAGTAGTAATTTATTCGCGATTGCAATGGCGGGCGCCCCACAAGCAGGAGAGAGCGCATCTACTAGTTCCAAAACACAGTTTATATACCTTTTGATGACAGGACCCTCCCCTGTTTCCCCACTGAGTGGGTAATCCAGGTTCACAATCTATCTGATGCTTCACAAACAATGCATGGCCTTCAGTCACCGGCCTGTTAAATTTCAATTTTCTTTTGACATTTTTACTGCTTGAAGTGGTAATGTTTCTTCACTTATCTGACTTGACTTGACACCCTGATTTTCACCTAATTGTCCTAAGGAGTCTGGTTGTCTGCATTTTACAAGGTCGCCTGCTAAGCTTTCTTATCACTGTAAGCATATCTCAGTACCACATTCCCTCCTTCTAAACAATGTAACTCTGCAGAAACAACATTTCTATTCCCACAATTCCCCCCTTTTCTTTTTTTATAAACTGTTGATTTTTGCAAAACCTTTCTCTAAGGTGTAATTTGGTAGATTTCTTCTTTGCTTTCTTTGCTTTCCATCTCCTCATTATCACCTTATCTGAGTAAGGTGGTAGCTCCATGGTCATTTGTTTCAATAGTGCGGTTTCAGTTAACCACTGTACTAGTCCTCTTGTACAGGGGATAATGCAGCAACCAATGGCTGTCAAAACTCAAAACTACAACTACGATCAAGGATGTAAATATGCCTACTTTTTCTGCCAATTCACTGGCAAGGGTGGTAAGCCCTTGCAATGCTCTTGTTACCGAGCCATCTGGGACAGTATTGTTGGGTATGAGTGCAACAATGGTTGCTCAGTATCACACACACAAACACACACACACACACCTCCTTCCTCCGCGAGCATCATATCTAATGATGTTCTGTTTTCCCAAGCCATTTTACTGGTGGCATCTAGTTGTTCAGCGATTCCTCTCATCGCATCCCTGGTATAATTGATGAATCTCTGCTGATCATAATAGATATAATTAATCCAATCCACATTTTTATTTATTGTTACCCACCAGAACAGTGACTCAAACCCTGCAGCAATTTCATTTCTGGTTTTATGTTCATCCGGAACTCCTCTAGGCACCCCCATGGAATCTATGTATAATCTATTATCAAAATATATTCCTAGGCCTCTTTTACTTCTTCTGGGTATTTGTGATGTTTCTCTTTCAAATGCCAGGGTGAAGGGTATAGCTAATTGAACAAGTGCACAAGTGCCTCCCCAATTAGATGGTAGGATGGACCGTAAGAGCTTCCCTCCACCGTACCACCAGAGATCTGCCCTGGGGATCTCTAGTCTTGAGCAGTTTCCCATCAAGTCCTTGGTAGCACAAGGCAAATTCTCCCAGATGCCAGGTAGCACTCACACCCTGCCGTGAGAGGCAAGCTGTATGGTTACCTATAGCTGTAGAGAATGCAGGGGGACCACGATATTGCTATCATGCAAGGAACAGCAAAGAGAGACTTACAGGCCTCATTTCCCCAGGCAGTCTTTTCTTGGTACAATGCAAGCATACATCGCATCCCTTGGGAGTCTTCGGTCCACCCCCATGGGAAGGGCACTATCTGGGCAATCGGTCATCCTGAGGCACAAGCATAGCAGTAGCTACGGTTGAGACTCTGGACAGTATATTTGACCCATTCTATCCAGGCATTCACATCCCCATACCCTGTTTGAATCTCAAATGTTTGAACTGCCACATTTCAGAGGGCCTCCTGTTTTCTCTCCTGTTTTCTCCTTGAGTTTCTCCCTTTCTCTGATGGCAAGAGAGGATTGCTTCCATACAGCTGTTCTCAATCTGGCTGTTGGGTCTCTCCCAGTTATTTGTTCTCTCTGCTCAATTGTGATTTAAAGATCAAAGCCGAAATTTCTTTAAGTAGTATATTCTTTATTGCAGCGCTGGATGCACGGGGGATCCTTCTGCCTATCGTGCATGTTCGAAGTGACAAACTATCTCGTATTTATACAGTGAAACAATGAATATTCAATTAGCACCTATACATATTCATTACCTAACCCCGCCTACCCTCGCTTCGTATGCTAATTAGCTCATCAGTCCTTGCGCAAAGCCTTCCAAGAATTGTGGGCCGGGGTCTTCGGGATGTGGGCAGTGGTCTGTGGGAGGAAGGCCGTAGGTCTTCCTCGTAATGCACTTTCTTAATCAGTTGTTTTCCAAGCTGTAAAAATGCTGAGTTGTCTTTCGGTTTAACTGAGGGTCGGCAGATAACAGGATGTCTCAGTTAACAAGACATAACAGACAGTTGACTCAAGTTATCTCAAGTCTCAGCCCGACTGAGGGTTAACGGATAACGGGATGTTTTCAAATAACAAAATGCTTAAACATAACAGAAGGTCTACAGATAACAAGATGTCATTTACTTTGTCCTTGCTAACTTTTAACTACAAGTTCTATTCTATCCTAAAGTGAGTTTATATTACATCAATTGTCATTGGGCATTTAAATCTCCACAAGCTAACACCTCACAAGCATCAAACGTGACGGCTTGTGGTACATAACCCTCTGTCACAGTCACCCATATTTTGATGGGGTATCCCGTTTTTGCTATTATCTGGTCATGCCTTTTCCAAGTTACCAATTGACCGAGGCCTTCTCTGAGGCCTAGAATCACTAAAAACAAAATTAGTACTCGATTTTTCCCTGTCATTCTTCTTAAACCTTAGGTTTCCAAATAATTATCAATACAAAGAATAAGATGTACACTACTACTATAACAACTCCCCCCTTGGGAGCACTGCAATTTGCTATAGATCTGGCCTTTCTCTCAATCACAAGTCACAGTCGTTAGTTACCTGTGAAAATAAAAGGTTAGTTTACAATTGTAAGCTCTTATCCTGCTCAGAGTCCACTATGAGATTTTTATCTTCGGTTTCAACTTCCAACAAGACTTCTGTAGGAACAGCTTCCCAGGTACTAGCGTCGACGGATGCCTTCACTCAAGTATAGTGAGTCCAACCTTTTTCCACAGTTCTTATGGCTGTTTCAGTGGTTAGTAATTGTCCTTCCCATTCACGCAGGAGTTGACCGTTTCCAGGTCCGAATCAGGACCCAATTTCCTGGGTGATGGTGGTGAATGGGGAATTCCAAAGGTGGGGTTTGAGCCGACAACCCACAGGTCCTGAGAGATGACAAAGAAGAGGACAACCCCAGAATACAGTTCTTAAGAAAACTCTCTTGTTTTGAATTGTGGTATCTCATCCCTTCTGCCCAGATAGGGCAATCTGAACAGCATCTCATATGGTGAAATTCCTATATCCCTTCTTGGTGCTGTTTGAACCTGTAGGAGTAAGCATTTTACCCAATGAAGTTGGGTTTCTAACACTAGTTTAGTTAATTGCTTCTTTAATGTCTGATTCATTCGCTCCACCTTCCCAGAAGAGCCGGGGTGCCAGGGGCTGTGAAAATCCCACTCAATCTCTAAGGCCTGCTTTAACCCTTGCAGTAAAGCTTTACACCCATCCAGTCACGTGGTCAATTAGGACAAACAAGTAACTCAATAAAGTCTACCTGCATACTTTGGAAAGGTCACACCCCTGGCTCCCATCCCCCTCTAGATGGGTTACAGAAGACCTTTTTATTTACCTTTTGACATCTAGTACATCCTCTGCATATGTGCTTCCCTAAAGTGTATATTCCTACACAGACATGCTTTCTTAGCACAACATCACACATTGCTTGCACCTCCCAATGACTCTTTTGATGTAAAACAGTTAATATTTGCCTCATTATCACTTTATTCAGCATTTCTCTCCCATCAGGGAGTATCCATTTTCCTTCAGACTTCATGGCACCTGATTCCTTAAAAAAATCATTCTTTTAAAACTTTTTAGTTCTTTCTTAATTTTCAACAATTCCCTGAATCCTCTCTGCATTTATTCTTAATTTTCCCTCAAAGATTAGATGCCTTAAATACCTGACTTCTCTTTCTCCATATTGTAATTTTTTTTTTTTAATACTCCCAAGCCCTGCTTTCCCAGAAAGTTGAATAGCTTGTTAGTAGCTTTCTTCACAACTCTTTTCTCCTGTCCTGACAATAGAAAACGATCCATATATTTGTAATATTAATACCTCCTTGGGGAGTTGTAATTGCTCCAAAATCTTTTTTAGAACTTACCCAAATAGATAGGTGGCCCTGTAAACCCCTGAAGTAAAATTGTCCACCTATATTGTTGCTTCCGCCCCCATTTCAGGGTCTTTCCAGTCAGAGGTGAATATATGTTTGCTCTCAGGGCCTGAGAGCACTCCATTAATAACACTGTTATTCCAGTCTAACAATTTACTAGTTGAATGCCCAATTTCATCATCAAATCCCTTCCCAACAAGTTAGTCCCTGCCTTGGGTACATACAATAATTGCCCAGTGATCATTTTATCCCCTGGTCTCAGCTTGGTATCCCCCAAAAGTGGCACTGTTATCCCAGCCCCTTCTACCCCCATCACTTTTTAGGGTTTCATTAGTTAATTTAATCCCTGATACTTTACAAGCCAGTAATGACCTAGCTGCCCCAGTGTATTGGGTTTGATGGCAAGGTTCGGGGGGTGTGAGGGGTGTGGGGGTGGGAAACTGCAGTGGCAGCCCCCGTGAGAAAAACCCAGAAGCCTCCCCGTGGCAGATAAGGGACAATTTCATCTGGCCCCAAAGCGGCCCACTGCTGCCCAGAGCCAAGCCATGAGCAACACAGTTGGTGCCTCTGTGAGAGCACATCCACGAAAAAAAAACAAAGAAAAAAAACCAAAAACCCGCTGCTCAACAGCAGTTGGGAGAGTGAGGAGTGAGAAACCTCCCTGCACACACCAAAGTCAGTGCAGAAGGAGAGGGAGGAGGCGCTCCAGGAGCTGGAGCCGAAGCCCCCCTGCGGCCTCTGGAGAGGCCCCTGGTGGAGCAGGCTGTTCCCCCCTCCCGTCCCCCTCCCAGATGCTTGGGAAACTGACCAAACACCACAGCAAATATACCAAAACTTCTAGACTGTTACTTAGATAATGCCTACATCCTCTTTCCCTGTTCATTCAACTTCAAACAGCTCTGTCAAATGCTACATACCACACCTTTAACACCTTCAGTAACTTTTTTTTTTTTTTAAACACTTCTTTCTATCTTTCTTTCTACAGCCTGTACTTTCACCAAAGTCTCAGTCAAGGGCCAACTTAATTCCATACATTTCTCCCTCCAGGATGCTAAAACAACATATCAGTATACCACATTTCATCCCATTTTCCTTCTTTCCTCCTTCTTCCACTCCGGATATTCCTATTTGAAGTGGCCAGCCTGGCCACACTTAAAACATCTTATCAAAGCCTGTCCCTGCTAGGATTCAGGCTGCAACACAGCCAGCCTTCTTTGCCTGCCATTCCTTCATCTCTCTTCTTCTCCTTTCCATCCTGGCCCTGACTCCTCCTGAAGATTTTCTTCCTCTTTCTCCAACCCTCTGCCTCACTACTCACTGCACTGTCAATACCATTAGTTTCGCTCTCTGCTTTTCCTTCTCATCTCCCCTCCAGACACACACCTGCAGGGCTTCACACAGGAGGGTCCCCCAGTGACTGTTCACTACATCCCCCCACCTTCTGAAGCATTTTCTGCGTATTTTGCCAGGTTTTAATCACACAATGAACTTTCAAGAGCCCTTGGGATACCAGGTCCTTGGGACTCATCCCCGAGTACTCTCTCATTCTGACCCCAAGTCTCTCATATGATTTCTGTGTTGCACACTATTATTATTCCAGCTAGGATTGGCAAGTGGGTGTTTCTGCCCTGCTGGTATTACCCCTGGTCCTGGAGGATGAGCTCTTTCCCATTCTTGTATAGCAGCTCTCCTCCTGATCATTCCCATTTCTTTCCCTGTAAACAACATATTTATAGACATAATTCCCCCAAGAGTATAATATGTCACGTCATAGGAACTGGTCTAATTGTTCAGCTAGCCTGATGGGGTCCTCAGATAAAGACTTCCTCTCCTTCTTAGAACTCCTAACCTCTCTGCTGGTAAGGAGGGGGGGGGGTAGTTCACCTAAGAGGATACACGGTTAGTGTTAGTACTGTTGGTATCAGGGAAGGCAAAATTCTCAATATATCTTCTACCTTGTTCTAATTCTTGCCAGAGCCTAGAGTACGATCCTTCTTTAGGGACAGTGTTAATTACAGTCCCTGTCTCCCTTCCTGGAGTGACTGCTGCTGCCAAGGGTACAATATTAGGATTATAGGGAGCATAACTTGGCTCCTTCTCTGAAAAAGGAATCTTATTGTTTACACATAAATTTAAAGCCTGAATTTTCATCAGACCCCTATTTTGGCCAAAATACTGCTGTTTCCTTAATTGGTTCTTTTGTCCAGACTGATACACAATATTTAACCTTCTTTTAATTATTTTTCTTTTACAATCGTTCTAATTTTGGGATTATGTTTCCAATTTCTTATCATTCTTCAGGAAGAACTATTAGTAGACACTCCTCCAGGGATATCTCCCTGTCCCCTGGAACTCATATTTCCCATTTTTCCTAGCCCTCGTCAGTATGTTGCTACAGAAATTTCCCTTCTGCAGTGTACCACACACTAATGTTCCGATTCTGGAAAATGGGGGTGTACTGCCAAGCACTTCACTGTGCAAGGATTACCGTACACCAAATTTCCCTGGTGTACTACCCAACACTTTCCCGTGCAAGGGTTACCGCACACCAAATTTCCCTGGTGTAGTGCCAGCACTTTCCCGTGCGAGGGCTTACCATACACCAAATTTCCCAAGACTATTCACACAGAGTCTCACCCGACCCCCAAGGCAATACTTAATATTTCTTACCTTGGTCTGTGCACAGAGTTACCGGATCGATTCTTAAAAACCTGGAGTGCCTACCTTCTTCCTTTCCCCACTACTTCACGGATCCTGCCTCTTTAACCAGTCTCGGGCCCTCTGTCAGCTTTCCGCAGAACCGCCACCGTCGATGCACAGGACCGCTGAAATCAGCGGGGCATGCCTTCCTGCTGCTGCAGTGGTGGGGCACCCCAGTAGGTGACTGGATGCCAGACGAGCCCCCAAATTGTGAGAAACACTCCGTAGCCAATAACTTAGGCTCAGGCGAGGATCTCAGTGAAGTAGTAATTTATTCGCGATTGCAATGGCGGGCGCCCCACAAGCAGGAGAGAGCGCATCTACTAGTTCCAAAACACAGTTTATATACCTTTTGATGACAGGACCCTCCCCTGTTTC